>NC_042618.1:395777737-396082247 GCF_901001135.1 Rhinatrema bivittatum | reverse complement strand
TAAATCTTTAAAAAAAAAAGAATAAATTCCACGAGGAAAAGTAGAGAGACGCTCAGCACAGCTGGGTCAGTCCGCCATCTTGGATCTCCCAGCCCGGTTTAGACCTTCGGTATGTCTTATCCATGTGGTTGAAATGAGAGGTGCTGATTAACAGCATGCACATTTTTACCCACAGTAAGGCTGGGAGTTCAGAACAGGCACAATAGTGGATTAACTCAGGGAATTTAGCTGTTTGTAGTCTTTATCTATTTTAGGCTTCTTACATTAATTCTTTAAGCTTTATGTGGGTTTTTTTTATGTAATAGTTTTATTCCTTTTAGAGATTTTAATTTTATTGATCAAGATATTATTTGTATTTTTATTCTATCTTTTATATTTTAGTCTATTTGAATTTATTATTATTTTGATATTTTTATGGCTGTAAACCGCTTTGTTCAATCTTTGATTGGAAAAACGGTATATAAATGTGTTAAATAAAAAAATAAAGCCTATTTTACATGGATAAATGTTTAGCCACATAAAACCTTTTGAAAATGAACTTCTATATATCTCTCTGTCTACATTTACCTGTATTACATTTTTAAGCAGCAAAATGAGCTTCTTGGTAATCATTTGAAAATAAAATTAATAAGGTAAAGTTCTTTCAAAAGAAATACTTTTTCATTATATAAAAGGGCTGATGAATAACTAAAACTACAGTGCCTTGTAAAAGCCTGTACACCCTTGCACATTTTCACATTCTACTGTTGAAAAATTATAAATCAAAATGCATTAATGTAAGAGTTTGCTATTACAGCAATATTCCAAAAATAATTAAGAATAAAAAAGCAAGAAGTCTTGATTGCATAAGTCTTCACACCTCTTCACTCAACATTTTATGGAAGCCCCCTTTCTGGCAGTAACAGCTACGAGTCATTTAGCATAAGTGTCTACCAACTTTGAACCGGGGGATGGTGCATTTTTTTTATCCATTCTTGGCAGAAGAACTCAAGCTCTTTCAAGTTGGCTGAGGATCAACTGTAGACTGTGGTCTTTAAGTCTTGCTACATATTCTCAATTGGATTCAGGACTGGGCTTTGACTGGACCACTCAAAGGCATTCACTTTCTTCTTGCTGAGCCAATCCACTGTTGTTTTTTCTTTGTGCTGAGGATCATTGTCCTGCTAAAAGTTGAATCTTCTTCCCAAGTCCCACATCTATGGCAGACTAGAACACGTTTTCTTCCAGGATTTGCCAGTACTTTGCACTATCCATCCTTCGATCTTTACAAGCTGCCCTGTCCCTACTGCTGCAAAGCATTCCTACGCCATACTGCTGTCACCACCATGCTTTACTGTAAGGATGGTGTTAGCGGGGTGATATACTGTGTTTGTTTTACACCACACATAGCATTGATTGAGACCAAAATGTTATATTTTTGTTTCATCAGACCACTAAACCTCCCACATGCATGCAGTATCCTCTATGTGTTTCTTTGCAAATGCTATCTGGTATATCATATTGGCTTCATTCTCACTACACTCCCATACAGGCCATATTTGTGGACTAATCTTAAACTAATTGAACAGTCAACATTTTCCCCAGCCTTAGTCCAGAGACCTATGTGGCTCTTTTAAAGTAATCTTAGGTCTCACAGTGATCACCTGCAGCAGTTTCCCTTTCTCACAGTTACTGACTTTGGAGGGATGACCTGATCATGGCAATGTCTTGGTGGTGCCAAACTGTTTCCGCTTTACAGTGATGGATCCAAGGGATATTCAAACACACTGAAATATTCTTATAGCCTTCCCCCAGCCTGTACCCTTGAATAATGTTATCCCAGAATTTTTTTTGGTAGCTCCTTGTTTGGCATGTTTTGACCTTTGCTTCACATTCACTTCATACAACAGAAACAGCTTGATTCTTCATTCAGGAGTATTCATATCAGCTCAACTACTGTGACTGGACACAGGCTTTTTAAATTTATTGTGGGACTTGCTTTTGAGCCAGAACTAATCTGGATTTGCTATGACAAAGAGTGAGAATTTAAGATTGTTTTGTTATTCTTCAGTACTTTTGGAATATTTCTATAATTGTTCTTTTGCACTGAAAGTGTAGAGTATGTTGTGTAGATCAATAAAATTAAACTATTTTAATGAATTTTGATTTCTATGTTTTAGACAGCAGAATGTGAAAAATATACAAGCTTTTACAAGGCACTGGTATCTAGCTCAGGACCTACTTACTGAATTCAATGAATAAAAGTGTTCCTAGTATTGCTTCTCCTATAGCTAGTTGTAGAACAGGAAAATATAACTGGAAATATAAAGAGGAAATTGTACTGATAGAAATTTAAGATTTTAAAAGCAATTTCATACAAGATGTACTTTAGCGTTCTAACAAGTATGAACCAACATAAACATTTGAGGCCACATAGATTACTACTTCAGCCATTTAATGTGGCTTCAAAAACTTATGTACAATAACTTATTATTCTGTTTGGATTTTTCTAGTACCAATATAGCTGTTAGAATTTTGTATAAACAAATGTAATGTTATCAGTGCCAGCTGCCAGCCTTTGGGGAGAGTATGCTGGGTGGTCCCCCAGGGCACCACCAGCATCACCTGTTATGCTGAAGATGGGAAACCGATTTTCAGCCAGGGTACCATTTCACTAGAGCCGGCCCTAGTTATCTTCAAAAGATATTTGAAATATGATTACAACTATATTGTATCTAACATCACTGAAGAGTAGCAGGCAAAACATTGGCAAATTTGGAATTTCCAGCTTCCTAGTTTTGATGTTATATATCAGCAACTGAACTCAGATGTCATCGGTGGTGGTAATTTATTAGAAAGCATGTTGTTAATTTACGGGCACATTTGACTAGCCCACACTGTCTGCAATCTACATGGTCACTTTTAGCCTATGTACATTATAGCAATTTTCGAGGGGAAACCTCCTCTGTTGTTTCTCTTTCAAACTGAGAAGCCTGAAAGTACATACACTAAAAGCCTCAATTACTTTGCACCTGCTGTTTGTGTGGTCAGCAAAGCAGGAGCAAAATAGCGTGCATACATTTGAAAATCAAATGTACACAGTAACATAGTAAATAACATCAGAAAAAGACCACGTGAGATAGATTCAAAAGTAACAAAAAAACATTTCTTCACAGAAAGGATAATGGATGCATGAAAGTGCCTTCTAGTAGAGATGGATTAAAAAATAGTAACACAATTCAAGAAAACATGGGATAAGTAGAGAAGGATGCTCAGCCGCAAAAAAGTGACGTAAAGTCAAAGATCAAGTAAGATCTGTGGTGCTGCAACATGGAAGGAAAAATGGGCAGATTAAATGTACCTTAAAGTCTTTGCCATTATATTCTAGGTTTCTTCAGATCACTTTCCATTTGAAGATCTGTTTAATGTACAGTTCTTTAGCTCCCATAAATAGCACCATAATGTGGGTGCAGTAGCATGCCATCTGCTTATGTGTATATTATATGCATTCTGATTATTTTATTTTGCAATAAGGTTTTCACATCATGGTTAGAAAGCAGAATTATATTTTCAAACATTTAATGTAAAGAAATGTTTTTGTTGAGAACTCAAAACACGATTATGTCCAATTTAATATGTATTTGATATTTTATTTTAGCATTTATTTATTTGAAAGTTTTTATATAATGCAAAATGGGGCAGTAGTCTGTCTAAGCAGTTTACAGAGGTCACATACATAATAAAAACATAATTGATAGAGACATTACAATCAAATTAAAACAAGTGCAGGGTGTTGCATATAGGGAAAAATAACCCTTGCTGATGTTAGGTTCCATATTAGGAGCTACTATTCAGGAAAATGATATAGGCATCATAGTGGATAATACTTTGAAATCGTTGGCTCAGTGTGCTGCAGCAGTCAAAAAAGCAAACAATGTTAGGCATTATTAGGAAGGGAATGGTTGTTAAAACAGAAAATGTCATAATGCCTCTGTATCGCTTCATGGTGAGACTGCACCTTGAATATTGTGTCCAATTCTGGTCGCAGCATCTCAAAAAATATATAGTTGTGATGGAGAAGGTACAGAGAAGGGCAACCACAATGATAAAAGGATGGAACAGCTCCCCCTATGAGAAAAGGCTGGAGAGGTTAGGGCTGTTGCTTGGAGAAGAGACGGCTGAGGGGGGATATGATAGAGGACTTTAAGATCATGAGAGGTCTTGAACAAGTAGATGTGAATAGATTATTTACACCTTTGGATAATAGAAGGACTAGGGGGCAATCCATGAAGTTAGCAAGTAGCACATTTAAGACTAATCGCAGAAAATTCTTTTTCACTCAACGCACAATTAAGCTCTGGAATTTGTTGCCAGAGGATGTGGTTAGTGGAGTTAGTGTAGCTGGGTTCAAAAAAGGTTTGGATAAGTTCTTGGAGGAGAAGTCCATTAACTGCTATTAATCAGGTTGACTTAGGGAATAGCCACTGCTTTTAAATTGCATCAGTAGCATGGGAACTTCTTGGCGTTTGGGTACTTGCCAGATTCTTGTGGCCTGGTTTGGCCTCTGTTAGAAACAGGATGCTGGGATTGATGGACCCTTGGTCTGACCGAGCATGGCAATTTCTTATGGGAAGTAATGTTGGCAGGATGATTGACAGGTTAAGATGGAAATCTGTCACCACCTTAGGCAGGAACTTAGGGTGTGTACGCAGGACCATCCTGTCATGTGTACAGTGGATATGTCACTAAGGCCTGGAGCTCACTGTCCCTGCACACTGAGGTGACCACCACCATAAATATGACCTTCCAGGTCATTTACTTCAGGTCACAGGAATGCAGTGGCTCAAAAGGAGCTTTCAACAGCTGACCGAGCACCACGTTGAGGTCCCAAGACACAGCTGGAGGCCTTAGGAGAGGCTTCAATTGAAGCAGGCCCCGCATGAAATGTTCAACTATAGGCTGTACAGAGATGGGAGTACCATCTACATCATGGTGGTATGTGCCAATTGCAATCAAATGACCTCTAATAGAGTTGGAATTCAAGCCAGCCTCTGATAGGTGTAGAAAGTAATCAAGCAGTTTGGGGGGGGGGGGGGGCAGAAGAACGGATCCAGGGCCTTCTGCTCACACCACATCGAAAACCTCCTCCACTTCAGCCTATAGGACTTTCTAGTGGAAGGCTTTCTGGAAGCCACCAGGACTCAAGACACCTCCAGAGAGATCAAGCGGTTGCAAAATTACCTCTCCTTAAATATGCTGCTTTACTAGAAATTAGGTTTTCAGATAGTCATAAGCAGCAATATAGAGACAAAGAAGGAATGATAAAAAGAAAGGCTAGATGGACAGTGTTTAGATATAAAGACATTTAACAGTGGTGCATTCTGGTTATCTCTAAGGGTTTGTTCCAGAGGAAAGGGAGGTGAAAATGTACAGAAATGAGAGAGGCTTTATTGGTATATGGGGGCAATGGGACGTGTATGCAGAGAAGAACTGAGAAGAAAAAGTAGTCTAGTGAGAGTACAGAAAACTAGAAGGAAGCCAGACCATGAATTAATGTAAAGGAACGGCAAAGCATTTTGAAACAATTTTGATATTTCATAGGAAGCCATTACAGACAGAGCAGGTAGGAGAAGAAAATGTGTGGGAAAAACCAGGGAAGCTGAAAGCAAGATTAGCTGCAGAGTTTCATAAACTCTGGAAAGGACACGTTGAAAACAGCAATGAAAATGAGCAGGAAGGTATGAACAATATTATCAATTGTGAGAGAGAAATTACTTTTCTAAATATTGGAAAGCACATAACAGATGAATAAAGTCTAGAAAGTTTGGAGGAAAAAGAGAGGAAGGGATCAAAGGGATCTGAACCTAATCGGGGAAAAAAGAAGAGGAGTAATATAAAGTACTCCTGCTATTATGCAATCAAGAGAAGGACCCAACATGGGTGGCAAGATGATACTTCCTTAGCTGGCAGAGGAGGAAGAAGGCAGATGTAGGCAGGCCTCAGGTAATGGGTCAGCCATAGAAATGGAGGGAAGGATGGTAGGAGAGGGGTGTGGTTGGACAGTGGGTTGGTGGGTGGCTCATGTCCCTTTAAAGTTGAGAGCCCAAGACTAGGCAGACCTTTTTCTGCTTCCACCAGCCAACTCAAAAAGCTCCCAGCCATCATCCCACCCACTTACCTTGCTACATGGATTCCTTTGCTCCTCAGCTGAGGGATCAGGTCCAGCTACCTTGAGGCTAGCATTGGCATCTTTACTCCCATAATCATGAGATACAAGATACAAAAAAGTAAAATGGGGTATATTGTGATGAATGGGGGAGGGAGGGCAGGGTCTAGGCGAGTGCAGCATGGAGACAGCAGTGGCTGTGAAAAGTGGGTGACCTCTGGGAAGGGTCATGTCTGCTCCTCCCAGGCATGATGTATTTGGCCTGTGAAGGCTATTTGATGGTGTCCACAATCTGCAGGTAGGAGAAGACCCTGGTCACAATATGGTGGTCAGAGCATTGGTACTGGGCACCAATCGCAACATGGTGATACACATGGCAATCGGGAGATCATTGATGGGTTACGTCATGGACCTTTCTGGGATACTCAGTCTCTGGAGAAGAGGAGAGTCCACTTCAAATGTAGGTGGCAGCATGGCAGCTGGACTCCAAGGCTAGGCCATTGGACCAAGCAGTGACAGGATTGGCAGATTGTGCTTGTGGCCACACCCCCGAGGATTTAAAAAACTCAGAGTAGGCAGTTTAGGGGGCAATCTGCCAGCTGGTGTATTGGCCTCATATTGACAAGTCAGCCTCAGTCCACTGCTGCATGGGGAAGAGGCTGGTCGGTCAGCATGGGGAAGCCAAGGCCACATGGCAAGGCATGTTATGGTGGCCATTGTGAGGAGGTCCAAACAGGGCAAGGTCTAGGCATCCATCTTGAGGAGGTCCAGACAGAGGAAGGCCTAGATGGCCATCTTGAGGAGCAGAGAGGATAAAACCTGAGCAGCCATTTCAAGGGGTCCAGATCATTGTGGGCTGTTTGGTGCAACAGCCATATAAAAAAAAAAAAATATTGGTTTGGGCATCCACATGGGACCCACCTTAGGGGTGATATCCAGAGTGTGTAGCTGCATATGGTACATCCATGTATATTAAGAATTGGTATGGCACTAAGGTAAAGGGGCCAGAGTACCAGTCTATGGCTGGACATGCAGTTTAGTTTGCTCACTCTGCCCTCTACAGTGGTAAGATAGGACCAGTATCGATTACCCACCCCCCAGGTTGTCATGAAAAAGAGGGGCCAAGAATAAGTACCTTTATGGCACTGTGGAGTCAATGGGTGGCATAGTAAAAAAAAAAATAAAAATGCTTGGCCAGGAAGAATTGAAAGTGTCCTTGTCAGTTAATTAAGTGATGAGAATATTATGGCTTGTGTGTGCATCTCTTGTTGGCTGGGCCAGATGACAGTGCCACGTAACATGACTGCGAGATGACATAAGGCACTAGTTCTGGAGTGTAGTCAGTAAATTGGGAAGCCTGGCTGACTTGATATTACTGCACAGCCACATAAAAAAAAAAAAAAAAAGAATGATGACAGAAGGGGAAAGGGATGACTAGATAATATAATTCCAAAGGGCTGAGCAATTGGAGTAATCTCCCAGATTTAATATCTCACATTTCCCTTAGTGATTGTATTTATGATTATAGCTCCAGCAAGCATGGTACCAAGGAGAGAAATGAAAGGCTCAACCACCTATGGCAAACGGGTTGCAAGAATGCCGAGAGGTAGGAGAAGCCGACAAGTCCAAGTGGGCTGACAGTGGCATCACCACAGAAGGAAATCTGGAGCACATTACTTCAGGCCATTGTATCCAATTGAGCCATGTGAAAAGCAAAGAAGGATCAACAAAACTTGGAGAGACTGATGTCTGAGCTATGCCAGCAGGCACAGCTGCATGCATGGAATGGCTTCGACGATGGCTAGCACACGACAATGTGCCAGCTTCAAAGCGTTCAGATGCATCTGGCCCCTAACCCACAGTGACGACCCCCCCATCTCAGCCGATCAGCTCAGTGTACTGCAGAGGACATAGGTTAGACCATCAGACAGCTTGACGGTTCCTCTGAGTCTGCTTCTACCCCCCAATAGCAGCAATGAAGAGTTGGCTCCGGCCACAGTTAGACAGCATCCGCTAAAAACTTTCAAAAGAAAGAGGGTGGTAGCCAAAAAAGTTAGCTCTGCAGGTGAGATTTAGGGTCACAATTCACAGCCTGCCACAGATGAACTACATATAAGGGCTGTATTGATCCCCCCACCCCCCCCCATTACTGTTCCACTCTGATGAGGATATTCTATGCGGGGTAAAAACTTTGACTTGGGGCAATCCCTGGAAACTTAAAAAGAAAATATGGAAATGCAAATTCATTGACATTTTTTCTCTGCTAATTAGAGACCAGGACAATGGAAGCACTAAAGCTAAGGATAAAGATTCAATAGTGGAAAGGCAAGGACAGAAAAATGAAAATTCTAAAAACCATCCACAACTGGATTTCCATTTTCCATATTTTTAAGAGTGTTATAGTGGAAAGAGAGCCCAATTAGGCTCAAAAGGCACAAAAATAATGTGAGGGTTGGGCATGGCTCAAATATGATGTAAAATTCAGGGGAAGCATGGTTGAGTGTAGCTGAATCTTGTGGCAACATCAGTTGGTAGATATCTGGCATGATGAAATGACAACACACAGAGCATTTAGCTCTTAGAATTCAGAGCCCAATCCATCTAACAGCAGCAAGGAGATGGACCCAACATCCATAACAAGGAAGCATGACACATGCAGACAGTTTAACACTGGGCACTGTACCTGCAATGCTGGACATCCGGTGACGCAATGCTGGGTATCCAGGGATCGGTGCCAGCAAGCACTTAGCTACCCAGGATAACTGACAAAGGTGACTCCCTCCCCAGTTAAAATTGAGGCTATGATGCCATTGCTTGATGAGTACCCCCCTTTAGGTATCAAGCCCATGCAACTGCTGCAAGTATCATACAAGGTTTCATCATAACATGTATTACAACATCCCTTGACCCCCCCCCGGTTCCCACTAGTGCTGAATGCGCCATCTCTGCCACAATATGAGACCATAGAGTGAGAGAAGATTAGCCTGGAGGTTGTGCTAGGTAGAGTTGTGGCCCCTTTTGCTGTCCTCCTTTCCAAAACATGATCATATCCCCATAGGCAATTATTCCTAAAAAGGAACCAGAAAACTTTCAGCTAATCCACAACCTTTCCTATCCTGAGGATAGGAATGACATGATTGACTCTCAGTTATGCACAGTCAGCTATGCATCCCTAGACCAGGCTCTGGTGATCATCTGCAGCATGAGACAGAGGGCTAACTTAGCAAAAGCAGACATAGAGGTAGATCTTTAAAACATGCGCCACCGGTGCGAACAAAAGTACACCAGATTTTATAAGATACACGCGTATCTTATAAAATCCGGGGTCGGCGCGCCCAAGGCTGTGCAAAATCGGCATCCTGTGCACGCCGAACCGCGCAGCCTGCCTCCGCCGCGGCCTCAGAGGGAACTTTCCTTCCGCGTCCCCCCACCTTCCCCTCCCTTTCCCACCCCCCCAGCCCTACCTAAATCCCCCCCCTACCTTTGTTGGGCAAGTTACGCCTGCTGAAGCAGGCGTAACTTGCGCGCACCGCCCTGGCATCCCCGGCACAGGCCGCAGTGCCAGGGGACTCGGGACCGCCCTCCTGGCCCGCACCCGAACCGTCGCCATGCCCCCGGACCCGCCCCAGACCGCCCCCTGCCCCTGGACATGCCCCTTGGGCACGCCCCCTCCCACCCCTTTTACGAAGCCCCGGGACTTACGCGCGTCCCAGGGCTTTGCGCACGCCGGTGGCCTATGCAAAATATGCGCGCGTATATCCAGGAGGATTTACGCGCGCAGGGGTTTTAAAATCTACCCCATAGAGTCTGCCTTCCACCTGCTCCTGGTACATCCTGACTCATTTTACTTATTGGGTTTCAGATTTGGAGAGGAGAACTACTTAGATAAATGTGTACTTAATTTCTTGTGCTTACTTTGAAAATGTTAGCACCTTTCTGCACTAGGTAACCAGACAGATATTTGGATCCTAGAAAATATACTCCATTACCTGGATGATTTTCTTTCATTGGTAAAGGTGTATGCGATTGTAGCCTCCTCCTATCCATTCTTTAGAAGCCAGCTGATGATTTTGGCATTCTCCTAATGAAGGACAAGACAGATAGCCCATCTTCAGTCTAAATACATTTCTGGGCATATAAATAGATGTGTTAGCTGGGCCACTAGGCTTCTCCAAGAAACAATTTTCAGGCTGAAAGAAGCTTTGCTATTCTGAGGCGGACAAAGAAAACTACCCTGAAGCAATTCCTCACGGGTCTTCTGAGCTTTGTCTGCCAAGAGATCCCTATGGGCAGGGCATTTATTCGAAGAATGGCTATGGTCATGACAGGTATTACCACCACATTTGGAGCAGCAAGGCCATAAAACAGGAAATTAAGAAGTGGGACTATTTCTTGCAAGAATTCAGTGAGCTGACAATATGGCAGTATCTGCCTAGATCCAATTGGAATTATTCACTGGCCCGTCAGAAGGCCAATGTTGCAAGCTTTATTTCCCAATGGCAAAGAATATAAAAAATTTCAAAAAATAATTCAAAAAAATAGAATTGGCACAATAACACACACATCACACATATATTTATCAATTGCCCTAGTCAATCATTTCTCATTCACATTGCTTCTAAACTCTCTGCAGCATTATGCATTGATAACATGTCTAGATATCAACATAAAATATTGTCCAAATATATCCAAAGTGCTTGTAATGAACCAATGACACACTTGCAATAGAGCTGGACTTCAAGAAGGTACTTTGTGAATTGCAAATGAATCACATGAAAGATACCTTCATTAAAAAGGGGATACAGTTGAATCACATTCCACAAGAAAGGATATTTTGTAATTGTTCAACAGGACTGTTGTTCCAATGATGTTTCTATAGTCTATGTTCTACTTTTGCTATATTCTGTATTCTCTCTGTACCAGGTATCCACATATCATTTTTATTTTATTTAAAGCCTAGATCCAATATACTATATACTGTGTAAAAAAAATATAATATATATATATATATATATATATATAATATATATGAAAAATTTCCAAAGGGAAAGAAAGCTCTGATGTGAAATTTATTATTAAAATATATTCTTTATTCATATACTACAAATAAAACACACAAAATAAATGAGCAGTACCTGATATAGTAATAACTAATTAAAGTCTAGTTGAATCCATGACAATGAATCTTAATATTGTATCAACACAATGAATGAGTGTGAAAATGTGTCACAAAGTCCAAATGATCAAATGTTCAAGACATAATAAGTTAAAGGTAATGTGACATAACACTTCATTGCATACAACTTAATAACTGCTTGCTGTACATGAGCATAGATCAACTATGTACCAACCCATCAGTCATAGCACTTGTTAGATACAAAAAATGAGCTGCCTCTATCCCAATTTACTAATTTTCCCAGAGTCTTGCAGATATCACTGAGTGCTGCAGGCATTGCGAATGAAGGCTTTAGTTCTCATTCTTCATAATTGGAGCTGCCACCACAGCAGCAGCACTGGATTTATTGTGGGAGGCCATAATATCAGCAGGTAGGTGACACTTCAACTGATATTGCCTCTATCTGAGACCCAAGGAATATTTCAGCATGTAACATCTTAATTTTTGCTATGTTTAATTCCAGGTCTGTGCCACAAATGCACTTTGTCTGGATCATAGTGTTGTGGCTGGCTGGTCTGGACTAAGGGAACACTATCCGGGGAGTGCCAAAAGTTGGTAGGGCAGGACTAGGACCAGTCTTCTGCCTAGCTAGCCTCCTTCTCTGCAGGTTGAGCCCTTGGGATCTGGGGGCCAGTAGGACTTGGGCTGCAGCACTAGTACATTTTGGTGAGTGCTGACTAGGGAAAAAGCTGAATATTGGTATAGAGTGCTGGTAAGGACTGGAACGTAGATCTTGAATGTAGGCAAGAACTGGGACAAGGATCTTGAATGCAGGCAAGGACTGAAACTGCATCTTGAATACAGCAAGGATTGGAATTGTGGCTTTGAGTGCAGGGCAAGGACTGGAACTGAGGCTGGAGTGCATCAGGACAAGACAAGGACAGGACTGACAAGAACAGGACACACTGAATAGGGAAACAACCGAACAGAAAGGCCCGAAGGCACACTGGGCTAAGGAGCCTGAGATAGGCCGTAGATCAAGGAAAGCCTAGATAGGCCACAGAGCTAGAAAAGACCTAGGTAGGCCACAAGGCAAGGAGCAAGAAGGCTGGAAGGCCACAAGGCAAGGAAATGAGCGAGAAGGCTAGATGGCCACAAGGCGAGGAGCAAGAAGGCTGGATGGCCACAAGGCAAGGCAAGGAAATGAGCGAGAAGGCTGGATGGTTACAATGCAAGGCAAGAGATCAGGGCAATGAGCCAAGGCAGACCCAATTTGAAGACATCAAGGCAGGGAACAAGCAGGCAGGGTTATATAGGGATGAGGCGGATAAGAGGAGGAGTTGGCATGGTTTGCAGAGTATTCCTGGTGGCTAGGAGGCTGCATCACAGCCTGAATTGAAAGAGCTATGAAATGCTAACATGAAATGCATGGGGCGGAGCTCCAAGGAGGACCTCTGCTGGTGGGGAGGTGTCATAGTCAGGGTACAATGAGGCTCTATAGCAGGTGAAATCATAACACATAGGGCACACCTTTATACAATGGGCAACAAGAGAGCAAAAGCTAGGCCCCTTGGAATGCATTTGAGCACAGCCTGGCATCAAATTGAGCTAACTTGAGCAGATAGCGGTCCCCACTTTGGGCAATATTTCTCCACCTAGGGGGGAAATGACTTGGCAACAACACACAGTGTGGAGCTAGTACAAAGGATGCAGAGGGACTGCATTGCAATTACGGATCTTTTCCCTGATGTGCACATCATTTGGTCCTGCATCACACCTAGGCACATATGGTAGGGTGAGCAGTCCTATCAAGCTTTGGAAAAGACAAGAAATAAGATCAACAAGTTGATGCAAAAGTTCATGCCTATTATTCAATGTCTGTCTGCCCATCATGACCTGATAGATGACAGCTGGGTTATTCCAACCAGATGGATTACATTTGTCAGACCTCATCCTCGATATATTTAACAGTGACATAAAATGGCCTAGAAATGTTACTAGTCAGATATAGCTGCAGCACTTAGCTGGTGGGTGAGAATAGTTACCTGGGAGCTGTGGCAGGGTGACCAGCAGGACAGGTGTCATGCCGATAAAAGCACACAATATACATAGTGGGGCATAGCAAATGCCCAGAGCAGCTTCTTAACCACACATAGTGCATCCTAATCACATTCCCAATGCTTTTATGGTAGGTGGGGCAAAGTAGCACCAGCACAGATGCCTAAGCTCCTGTCTTTTACAAAACAAGAAGACCTGAGCAATGGTGGACTGTATTCCAGACCCAATGCAATGAATTTTATGGCCAAGTGTGTATGTATATATATATATATATATATATATATATATATATATATATATATATAAAATAAAGGCAATATATTTCACCTGTGCTAGTTTGTACTATTATATGCAAAAAAAACAAACCCAAATGAAACTTAGGGGAAAAGAAAAAAGCACTCTCACCTATCAATTAATCATACAGAAAATATTGTTTTTCCTAAAATGATACTATTTTATTGAAGATTCAATGAAAATGTAAATTTTTTCAATTTTACATAAATCAATATCAATCCCTGATACATCATTAATTGCTTTATCTCCACATAATAACAATTGTCACTAGATATTGATTTGAGCCTAAATACTGATAACCCTCAACTCTATACTACGTCTTACCTCAATCTTTCCCTTAATGCTCTTTACATCACCAAAACATATTAATGTTGTAGTTGGTCTTTTATAATGGGAAACACCACTGTAAATTGTATAATTTTAACTTTTAGATCTCTAAAATCACAGTTCTAACTCCTTCATTAGTGGTGTGTTCCATTTACATGATTTTATCTTCTATCCCAACAAGGGCCTTGTTTCGCCAACCTGGCTTCTTCAGGGGAATGTTACTTGAAGAGACCAATCCATAAGCAACCAAGCGGAAGCCAGCATTCAGCAAATTGTAAATACACAACAAATGCTGGATAAAGGTGATACAATCCAAAAATCTCAAAACAGTTTATATGTCCAAAAAGTTCTTTATTCAAAAGCGGCAACTCCACTGTATAACATCGGCATGATTTTTCACCAAGGGTCCCCCGACACGGACCCGTGTTTCGCCAGAGGCTGCGTCGGGAGGGATGCCCAGGACATATTTATTAGAATTTCTAAAAACAAATTACAAAGGACTGTATTAAAAGAACGGTACCAGTACAGAATAAATGCAGTTCATTATACATAAAGGGGCGGATTTTAAGAGCCCTGCTCGCCCATGTCAGTTGTATGCATGTATCTTTCTCAAGGAACTTTCTTCTTCTATACAGGCTAGTTGTTGCACAAAATGGTGCCCCACACAAGAGTTGGGTTTTTTTTTTGGCATCCCTCCCCTTCCCTTTCAGGCTTGCAGACTGACTCAAAAGAATGACATGGAACTCCCTGATGACATCTGGTCTGCTCACCCTTCTTGCCCCATCCCTTGTGATGCCCCTGCTCATGTACACCTTTGTGCTGAAAAGAATTTGTTTAATACTGCTAAACAATAAAGCAATAGGAATAGCAACGATTCCTTCAGCACTACAGTATGCATAATGATCTCCACTGTATAGTTAGGACTTTAAAGTCACAATTGTCTTCCCTTTTATTGCTTGAGATTTGGAGACCTATAGACAAGGGAATGTCTTCCTTGCATAACGCACTGATAACCTATTTATTCTTTTAAAGGATATCATGTAAGTCTGGATCTTCCTGTGCTCCTACAAACACATACTGCTTTAAATTGGCTAGCAAGATCAATATTTTCTTCATTCATTCTCTGAGAGAATCTTCCAGCCAGGCAGCCTGTGAATGTCTAGCCATAAACTGGCTATTTCTATAGTCCATTGATCTTAATTTTATCTCTTCTTTGCATTTATATGTAAAATGGATCCTCCATCAAAAAGTGATATAATGCAACATTTTAATCTGATTTACAAAGTTTACCTGTAAGCAAATATGGGGGACAGATTTTTCTACTAGCTTTAATTTTGTCTTTAATATTCAACCTTTTCTTCCGTGCTATATTCTAAGAGAAGATGATTGTTAATGCAAGGCACTACTGCCACATTCCATTAACTCATTTCTACAAATGAGCAGATGCCAACAGACTATTATTAATCATAGGTCAATCATTGAATTGGCAGTCTGTAATTAGAGAATCATAGGTTGCTATAGGCATTTATAAATATTCAGTTCACTTTGTTAAATTCAGAGAGATTATGCATGGAGAATCTGAAATATGGGAATTTCCTGAAAGAAGGAGGAAGGGATTCTATTTACAAGCTAATTACCACCATGGTAAAGCTCTAAGCAGGTGTCACTTTAGGTACTATTTTGGCAACACATATACAAATTGTCATTGACAATCATAGGCATCAGAATGGGGGGGGGGGGGGGAGCACAGGGGCCATTCTGGCTCCTAAAGAATTGAAGGATCACAAGTTTTTGCAGTATTTCAGCTACTTCCTTCTTCCTGGCTGCTGACACCTGAATGAGGACAACAGGCGTCAATGGGTGAGGAGAAAGAAGCAGACTGTGCTACATGGCCATGATCCTCTGACTGTTTAGGAGCATAAAAAGTTAGTGAGGGGGAGCAGAAGCAGCAGAAAGGAAATAATTGGCTGTCCTACCTGCAGTGAGTAAGGGGATTGTGGGGGAACATAAGGAGTGACAATAAGAAGTTATGGGAGGGGAGAGGGGACTGGGGAACAAGACTGCTGAAGAGAGGGGGCTGGGAAGCAAGGCTACTGGGGAGTGGGGGTCCAGGAGAGAAGAGGGGGCTGGGAAGCAAAACTGCTGGGGAGTAGGGGTCCAGGAGGGGAGAATAGGACAGGAGAGAGAGAGACTGCTGGAGAATGAGAGGTCTGGGAGAGGAGGAGAGCAAGACTGGGGAGTGAGAGGTCTGAGAAGGAGGGGAACTGCTGGGGCGTGAGGGGGTGTGGGAGAGGAGGGGAGCATGACTGCTGGGGAATGAGGGGTCTGAGAGAGGAGAAGAGCAAGACTGCTGGGAAGTGAGAGGTCTGGGAAGGAGGATAGCAAGATTGCTGGGAAGTACTGGGATCTGGGTGAGGAGGGAAGCAAGACTGCTGGGGAATGAGGGGGTCTGGGAGAGGAGGGGAGCAAGACTACTGGGAAGTGGTGTGATCTGGGAGGGGAGAGGGAGCTGGGGAGTGGGAGGCTGGGGAGCAAGAGAGCTGGAGAATGGGAGTCTGGAAGGAGAGAAGGGGCAGGAGAACAAGACTGCTAGGAGCTGAGAAGCAAAACTTCTGGGGAGGAGTATATGAGAGCCAGAAAGCATGTGTGTGTGTGCTTGTGAACGAGAGCCATAGAGTGTGTATGTGTGCGCATATGTATGAGAGCTAGAGAGCCTGTGTGTGTGTGTGTATGAGTCAGAGTCTGTGCATATGTGAGGGAGAGAGAGCTTATGTGTGTGAGTCACAGCCTGGATATGTATGTGTATGAGAGAGAGGAAGTAGTGTAGTGAGAGACAGAAATGGTGTGTGTGAGAGAGAGGGTAAAGTTTGTGTGGCCTCCTTCTTCCAATCCACAGCAATCACAGGGTGACTGGAAATAAAAAAAATCCCAGATATGGAGAGCGGGAGATTTTTTGATTAAACCTTATTAGTTTCAAGATTGAATGTTATTTGATGTGTCTGCTGTTTTGAAATAGTTTGCTGGTGTTTTGGGAAATATATTAGCTTTTCTGAGGTTTTAATTATTAAATGTTCTATTCATCAGCTGTTTTGAAATATTTATTCTTTTTATTGGTATGGTTTTACTATTATGATTGATGTTTTCATAATATGCTTGGTTGTGGAGGAAATTTGTTTTTCTGTAACTCAGCTGACAATGGAATTTGTTTGTATGGTGAGGTGTCGGGGAAACTATTCTATTCTTCCCTCATTGTAGAGATCTGTATGTGTGTTAGGGGGTGGTCTGTGATCACAAATAGTCACTTAGTACTGATATTTCTATTAGTAATGCTGTTTTTATCATTTTCTCCTTTACCAGTATGTCTGGTTTTCTAGCATGAAGCATTTAATTGGTCTAGAAATAAATATGTATACTCTTATGATTTATGCAAGAATATATATAACATAGAATAACTAACTGTACATTTAAATAAAAAAATTGGCAGTGAGAATGTGGGTGGAGCTTGGTGCAGAACTTGGTTGCCCCCCCCCAACCAAAAAAGCATTCTGCTGCCCAAGATACCAATAATGATTTTAAAAAAATATGAATTGGGTATCCTGTTTACAGAAAAACACATAGGGGTAGATTTTAAAAGGGTGAGCGTGGGCATACATGTGTGTATGCTACCCGGCGCGTGCACATGTACACCCGATTTTATAACTTGCGCGCAAGTTATAAAATCAGGGGTGCAAGGGGGTGCACAATTGTGCGCCGAGCGCTGCCTTCCCCGTTCCCTCCCAGGCCGCTCTGAAATCGGAGCGGCCTGGGAGGGAACTTCCTTTCCCCCTAGCCTGATCTTACCACCCCTTCCCCTAACCTTTCCCCCCCTTAGCCCTACTCTAATCCCCCCCAAAAGTTGTATCATACTGGAGGCAGGTGCAAGTTGCGCATGCCGGGAGCCTGCCGGCATGCAATCCTTCAACACAGCGGCAATGGCCGCTGTGTTGGAGGCCTCTGGGCCCGCCCCCGGACCGCTCCTTTCTGCAAGACCCAGAACTTACACGCGTCCTGGGGCTTTACGCGCGTCGCCGGGCCTTTTTAAAATAGGCTCGGCGCGCGTAAACCCCCCCCCCACGCGCATAAGGCTTTTAAAATCCAGCCCATAGTGTTATACAACAAACCTACAGTTAGCAAAGTAGTCATGGCTTATACGTAGCTGTGCTTCAAAATATTGGTACACCTGGTATTCTCTTTAAATTAATGAAGAACTAGCTACCATATATTTGTGGGACCTCTCCTCACAGGGTCATGGTATTTTTACCAGACTCTATCTTATGGTTCTTGGTCCATTTTGCTTTGTATTTTTTCAAGTATTTTTTTACATATTTTTTCACCACATTTTTTTGTGAATTAAATCTTTTTTTCAAAGCTGATGAAAACTTCAAACACAGTCATATATGGAAATCGTCACTTTTTCTCATTCCGGAGATCAATATATTCAGCAACAGTACTTATCTGCATATCCCAACACGATCGCGTTTCGGACCCCCTCTCTTGAGGTCCTGCTTCAGGGGACAAAACTTTCCATCTTATTCTGTGACAAAACAACCAGTAAGAAGAGTTCAATAGCTACATTCAATCATTGTATTCTTATAGCCACGATCCCACCGTTGGAATCGCCATTCTTTGAAACATGGCTCATACCGGATGGCTTTTAAAGAGCTGGAAAAGGAAGTCCCTCCCCTCTCTTGCTTCCTAATTGGTTAAACACTGTCGCCAACTAGGTCGGATCAATACATAGGCTCTCTCCAGCTCAGTTCTCCATCACGTCGTCTTTCTTTTGCGTCTACTTTTTTGAGAATGTAACAATCCGCTGCTGGCGTAGTCTTCAAACAGGTCGGTTTAAGCTATATAATACAGGTAGGAGAAATGGACTGAACTGGGCTGTAGTTCTCCATCACGTTGTCTATTTTCAAAACAAAAATTCAGTCCTGCCCCTAATGGCGGGAAACTTAAACCCGAATTGATTTAAGGCAACAACTCCTCATTGTATTCCTGCAAATCCAAAAGAATCTAAGCGATCCAACATATTTATTGTTTGCCACAAAAATTGTATTCAAATTAATGAATACCAATTGATTTTCTCGTTCAGACCACATGGATCCATTGTGTTTAAAGTATAAATCCAGTGGTGTTCCCGTTTGTTAAGATGATACTGAATATCTCCTCCTCTACAGCTAGGCCGGATTTTTTCTATGATTAGCCACCGTAAATCGGTGAAAACATGTTTGTGTGAAACACAGTGTTGTACAAGAGGGGCCGCCATTTTTAACGTCTTCAGGCAACTTCTATGTTCGATCAATCGAGTACGAATTTTCCTTTTTGTTCTCCCCACGTAACTCAATCGACACGGACATTGTATAACATAAATGACGCCCTCAGATTCACAGGACGTCATAGATCTAAGTTTCACCTTTACATTTGAATGTAATTCCTGCCATTCCTCACCAGACCATGACAGAGAACACATTTCACAATGGCCACATGGGTAATGACCCCCGCTCATCAAACTCACCGCCATTGATTGAAAGGTGGAATGTACCACCATATCTCGTAAATTTTGTCCTCTAAAAAACGTAAATCTTGGGCCTGTTTGGAAAGCTTCATGTAAAGCCAACACTTGCCAATGACTGCGAATCACATTAATAACTGACTGAGCTTGAATAGAGTATCTTAAAGTACAAGTACGATGTTTAGAAAAGGGACGTTGTTGATAATCCAGAAGCAATTCTCTATTTGCAAATAATGCCCTTTTAAAGGCTCTCTTAATGACTGATTTAGGATAGCCCTTTTGACAAAATCTATCAGACAGCTCCATTGCTTGAGCACGAAATTCTATGTCAGTAGAACATATTCGGCGTAGTCAGAGGAATTGTGAGATGGGTAACCCATCTTTAAGGCGGGACGGATGAACACTGGAGTATCGTAAATAATTATTCCGATCTGTTGTTTTTCGGTACAGAGTAGTACTGATTTTATCACCTTCACACCTGATCCATATATCCAAAAAGGCTATCGCCGTCTATTCATATTGGGCAGTAAATTGTAAATGTGGATCTAATGAATTGAACCAACACAAAAAAGTTCGGAGATCCTCTAATGATGACAACCAAATAAAAAAGATATCATCAATCTAACGTTTGTATATTAGCATTTTTTAAACCATTGTGAAGAATACAGATATCGCTCCTCAAATTGTGTAACATAGAGGTTAGCGATATCTGGTGCAACTGTAGCACCCATTGCCACACCTCGTATTTGTAAGAAAAACTGCCCATCAAACTGAAAAAATTTTTTGAACAATACCAACCGCAGACATTCAGACAAAAATGATGAAGGGACTCTATGTGGTCGCTGGCGCTGATGAAAAAAACTGTTCCATAAGTGTAAACGCCTCTTGCTGCGGAATATTTGTATATAATGATGAAATGTCCAAAGTAACTAACCAATATTCATTAGGAAGATCAGTAACTTCCTGTAATATCCGCAACATATGTGAAGTATCCTGAATGAAAGAGCGGGCTTCCTTCACAAATGGTTTTAAGAAGAAATCCAAATATGTGGATAATGGCTCCAACACCGATCCCCTACCTGCCACGATAGGGCATCCAGGAGGTTGTTCCAAATTTTTATGTACCTTAGGCAAAGTATACAGTACAGGGTCAATCAGATGTTTTATTTTTAATGCTCTAGCTTCTCTCGTTGTTACGAACCCCATCTTTACACCTTGATCAACTAAAGTTTCAATCTGTTCTTGAAGAGCTGAAGTAGGATTTTCTTCTAATGGAAGATAGTATGTCACATCACGTAGCTGACGCTGAATTTCAGCAACGTAATCTTGGGTATCTTGTATGACTACTGCCCCTCCTTTATCAGCTGGCTTTACAGTAATCCCTTTGTTCTCGGACAACTGTTTAATGGCTCGATGTTGTAAAGTTGACCAATCAGTGGCAAATTGATTTCTTTTGAAATTATCTTGATCTTCTAATACAGCCAGATCTTTCAATACTAACTGTATGAATGTAGCTATAGCTGGGTCCACTGGACCCGGAGGTAACCAAGTGGATCGAGGTGTGATAATCGACCCATCGTATACATCTTTATCCGAAAAAAATAAATCCAATGACCCTGTGAGGAGAGGTCCCACAAATATATGGTAGCTAGTTCTTCATTAATTTAAAGAGAATGCCAGGTGTATCAATATTTTGAAGCATTGTTTACAATTGGGGTACCCGGAATATATAAGGTGTATAAGAGCCGATATTGTGTGATTTATACGTAGCTGTTACATTTGCCGGTCGCAGGAGCTACAGTGACTAGCAGCACTCACCCCTTCAGGGTCTGGAAGATGCCAGTTTCTTCGCAGCAGGATGCCACCAGCACAACTCATATCCTTATCTGACTGAGTTCTGCAAATGACCCTCGTCTGGACATGGACCATTCTTGTTTGCTGCCTGTCTCTGACTCTAGCCTGGCCCTGGATTGACACTTATGCCATTGCCATAGAGATTCTTGCTGAAGAACCGCTGGCCCCCAGAACCCAAGGTCTCAACCCAAGAGCAAAGGGATTAGTATAGGTGAAGCTCCTAGTCCGTCTCTCTCCTGTGCAGCTCCACCAGCTGTCGGTGAGGGCCTATGGGGCCTACCCCGTAGGCTGAGTTTCTTCTTACCGCAGAAGCAAGGGTCCACAGATCTTATAGTACCAATTCCATTGTCTAGTTACAACATTAGAATTGAAATTGCTAGTCCATGATTAATTTAGTAGATGGATAACACATTTTATACTTCAAGGTCTGGGAAGTTGCAACCCTATTAAAATCTCATTCCTATTTTTTGCTTTTTAACTATGAAAGTGGAACAGGAAATTAACCTAGCTAGAACAACCAGACAGGATGAAGCATTTAAAGCAACATATTTCCTACTCACGGCAAAATTCAAATTTCCAGCAGCAAAGTGTAACATAGTAACTGGCAATTTATGAAGACCAAAATGGCTCATCCAGGCTGCCCAGCAAGGTTTTTAGGATTGCATATGTCTTTATAAGCAGGTTACCCCCATGCTTAGAGCTAGGGGTTTCCTGGATTCAAAATTCAATTTTTTTGTGCAGAATCTAAACATGAGAAAAATATTCATACAAAAAGTGTCACAAAAAAACACATCTCCCACCTAGCAGCACTCAGCAATGCCATCAGGCTGTTTACCCAGTCCAGACTAGTATTTTGATCAATATTCTCAGTAAATGAAGGCTGAAAGAGGGGTGACTTTCCAGCTCTGTTTCTCCCAGTCCTACCAGTTGGTTCCCAGTGTGATAAGATGTGACTATATAGAGCACTGTAAAATGAAATCCTTTTTTTTTCTTTTGCCTTATGAATCTATTTAACATCATCTTTGTTTTGCTTCTGATACATCTTTAAAAGCACTCTACATCCTTTTATACAGAATCATTTTACTTCATTTTCTAAACATTACTTTCAAAACTTTCTTGTTACTTTTAAATGTTTAAATGTTTGCTTATTGCTAAATTATAGTAGAAAAGAGATTACTGCATGAATCAGCCTTAGAAAATTTACAACCAGTGGTAACCTCAATTGCCCCATGAATAATAATTAATTTGTAACCATCTCTTGGTTAAGGATTAGGTAGTTACTGGAAATTTAGAGAAGCTGTTCTCCTTGGAATAACATTGCACTGTTAAGAATAACACATAACGTACAACTTGCTTTTCTGTCCTACCTTTCTCAAATGTGAAACACGATGCAGATGTTTTTCTCTGAAGAAAATTCTTTACAAGCTGTATTTCCATGCATTGTATCCCAGGGAATTATTCACTAAGGGGTAGATTTTCAAAGCAGCACACGGGCGTACATGAGCGCGCACTACCTGGTTGCGCACACATGTTTGCCCAATTTTATAAAATCAGGGATCGGCGCGCGCAAAGGGGTGCACAATTGTGCGCCTTGTGTGCGTCGAGCCGCGCTGCTTTCCCCCGTTCCCTACCCCACCTTCTCTTCCCTTCCCCTACCTCCTCTGCCCTTCCCCCCTACCTTTTTTTTTAAATTTATTTTATTCCAAAACTTTCTTCAGCCCTGCATCTTTTCGCATGGGTGAGAGAGAAATTTAATGTCATCTTTTCATTTAATGTGATTTGTTTCTTTGTTTAACAAGTATCATCTCTCCTTCCTTATATCAGTCTTTTTTCTTCTTCCCTTTCCCATGATCCCTGAAAATTAGTTCTCCCTCCATCTCCTTAATCCCTGGTGGTCATATCTCTCCTTTCTGCCCTCTGCCCTCTATTAGCCTCTTCCCAAGCACTCTCCCTTCTTCACTCTTTTCTCCCTCTTGCTCTCTGCCCTCCCACTCCATGGAAGCTTCCTGGCACCTTCCCAAGAGCCGTTCTTCTTGTGATCTTCCTTCCCACCTATGCCTCCTTCCCAGTGATCTCCCTTCTGCCCTCTCCCTAGAGTACCTTCCCCCGCAATGCTCCTCCCTCCATGTGCCGGCCCCCTCAAGGATCCATCCTTCTTTCCTATACCACTGCCTCCATGGCTATACCACTCACTCAATTCACTTTTTCTCCCTCACTGTCAGTCCAGCGGAGTAGGAGGGGCACATGCAGCAGTGACTGGAAATGCCCTTCAGGGTTATCCTCCCGTTTTTCTCCTCTTCCTTCTCTGGTCATGTGGCAGCCACTGAAGATGCTGGCAGCAGCATTCTTTCTCTCTTCTTGGCACCAGGTTGAGCACCTCACAGAGTCAATCAGTGCCATTCTTCCCTGCCTCCACTTTGCTTTGGGTTTAGGCTCCCACTGGTGGTGATCAGCTGCATTCTTCCCTTTCTCCTCTCCATGCAGGTTTGGGCTCCATAAGGCCATGTTCTTCCCATCCTCCTTATGAAATCAAGCCGAAGTAGCTTTAGAGCGGAGCTCCTCAGTGGTGAGGTGAGGCCTACTACTTTTCTTAGTAGCATCCCTTCTGGAAGAAACCCTGCGATGGTTTTATGAAACCCAGATTGAGAATGACTATTCTACTTTTCCTGATACAGTAAAAACTTATTTTTACAACAATTTATTTAATTATTATTTTTACCCAACAACATCCTCATATTCCTTTGGGCTTCCAGTTCAATTAGAACCAGGGCTGAGAACAAGGGGACAGTGGAATGCCTTTTTGGTTGGGGGAGCCATGCGACTCTGCCCCCAACTTCTATAATTGTTATTCTTTTACATAGATTTTTCACCTAAACCATATAATGTATAATTTATTACTATAACAATGCTAATTTTAAAACTAAGTTTAAAAAAGCACTGTCACTCCGGGAGAGAGGAGGTGCCAGCATGTCCATTTGGCTAGGGCCTACAATGTTCAAGGGGCCTACTTTTGTTGGGCAAAATTTTAGAAAAAGCTAACATGTATAAATAAAAATTTCAATTGTAATTGAAGAATTTGCTAACAAAAAAGCTCGTAAAGCCTTCTTAAATAAATACAAATTATTTGGAAATTTAGAAAACGATTTCTCTTATTAAGTATCACATCAGAACCTTACATAGGGGCCTACTTTTCTTAGCTGGCACGGGCCTAATTCCTGCTCCCTCCAGCCCTGAGAAGACAGCCTTAGAAGATCTTTTTCCTTGAAAACTGTGAAAAATGTTGGTGTTATGAGACTCTGTGATTTTATACACCTGAAGAAGTCTTGATATTATTAGACTTTGTGATCGGATTTATCTGGAGAATTCACACATCAGCAAAATAGTTAGTTGTTTCATAAACATTGTAAGCAGAAGAGTGGGTTATTTCTTGGATATTAATCCATAGAAAATGGGTATTTAAACATTTGTGAAAAAATCCTTTTATGTATTTGTTTAAGGAATAAGTGTTCTTATTATGTTTGAATACTGTGTTATATATAATAAAATGAAAAGATAACAAAAAAGATTTTTGGGTTCCTACAATAGTGATACTATACATGTAGTGGGTGGGGAATGGTTGTTTAAATATTTCTTCTGTCTATTTTGGATTTGTACTATATATATATATATATATATATATATATATACACATGCACACACATAGATAACAGGTGTTTGACAACACCTGAGGCAAAATGACAAATACAAAATATATTCAATATACCAGCACAATATGCAAAAGTAATTTCCCCAACTAAAAGGACATAATTTTACACAAAGCCTAGCGGAAATTGTCACCTTTACCTGAAGGGTGTTTTCTTACCCCCAGACAGGTGATTCAGCAAAGTGCGTTCTCTTTTTAGATACCTGTCAGTACTGGATAGCCCCCCAACCTCGGTTCTCGGCAGGGAATTTGCCTGGGGTATGATGGGCTGGGGTTTTATACCTCTTTGGACTACACTTGCCTAGAAGGGATCTCTTTGTTCCCTTCTTCTGAAAAAGTGGCAAGCTAGGAAATTTTACTGCTTATGTTCCTTCCTGATCACAGTATTGTCTCCCTGGGTAGTTGCCAGAGTTGACCTTGACTAGACTAGAGAAAGGGAAGAGAATTTGTGGGTGAAGAAGGAGCGGGAACTGTATGTCTAGGCTACTTTTTATTTATTTATTTAAAACTTTTTTATACCGGCATTCGTAGGACACATCATGTCGGTTTACAAAAAACTGAGAAGGAAAGGAAATTACAATGAACAGGGGAGGGGATAACTGGGTGAGTACACAAGTAAAAGAGAGGATATTTAACAAGCAGCGATACAACTATTTGCATTCGGTTAGGGTTATATATGCAAATGAACTAATATACAATGTTACATGGCATGTGCACTTGACACATTTAGCATGTGGAACTTGATTACAGTAGCGCGGGGCTTGTGCACTTGATACACAGTGACGGTTACAGAGGGGGGGGGGTTGATAAGGATCAGGTAAGGGTATAGGCTAGGTAGGGATTAAGGTGAATAATGGGCAAACATCGGCTAGGATTGGGAGGAATTAGGGTATGCTTGTTTAAAGAGCCAGGTCTTGATTCCTTTTTTGAAATGGCTCAGGGATGGTTCTAAGCGGAGTGTGACAGGTAGGGAATTCCAGAGGGTAGGGCCCGCAATGGAGAAGGCTCTATCCCTAGTGGCGGTGAGGTGTCCAATTTTAAGTGAGGGAGTTTGGAGAGTGCCAGCAAGGGAGTTTCTGGTGGGGCGGTTAGATTGACGGAATTGTGGCATGTCTTCAAGCCAGGGTGAATTGTTGTTGTGTAGTGTGTTGTGGAGGATGGTAAGTGTTTTATATTGGGAACGGAAGGTGATGGGGAGCCAATGGAGGTCTTGGAGTATGGGAGTGATGTGGTCAGTTTTTCTGGTGTTTGTTAAGATTCTTGCCATGGCATTTTGGAGGATTTGGAGTGGTTTAATGGTAGAGGCGGGGAGTCCTAAGAGGAGGGAGTTGCAATAGTCGAGTTTGGTAAGTATGGTGGTTTGCATAACCGTGCGGAAGTCATGGGCGTGGAGAAGGGGCTTAAGTTTTTTGATGATTTGTAGTTTGTAGAAGCCTCCTTTTAGGAGTGATTTAATGTGGGATTTGAAGCAGAGCTGATTGTCTAGGGTTACTCCTAAATCTCTGACACTGGGCGGTAGTGTGTGATATTGTGAGGCGTCGAGGATCATTTGGTGGATTGAGTTGAGGGGTTGGTTAGCTAGGATGAGGATTTCAGTTTTCGATGTGTTAAGTGCTAGATGGAGATTGGAGAGGAGGGAGTTAATGGATGTCAAGCATGTTTCCCAGTATTGAAGGGTTTCGCTGATGGATTTTTGAATTGGAATAAGTATTTGTACGTCATCAGCGTACAGGAAGAATTTTAGTCCTAGTTTAGAGAGGAGGTGGCAGAGAGGCAGTAAGTATATATTGAAGAGGGTGGAGGATAGAGAGGAGCCTTGGGGTATCCCTTGTGTGAGGGGAATGTGTGTGGATTCAAAATCGTCGAGCTTGACTAAGTATTTGCGATGTTCTAGGTATGAGGAGAACCAGGATAAGGCTGTGTTTGAGATGCCTATCTCTGCTAATCGTGATAAGAGGATTTGATGATTTACGGTATCGAACGTGGCTGAGATATCGAGAAGGGCGAGTAAATATGATTGTCCGTGGTCCATGCCTTTGAGAATGGTATCCGTTAGTGCGAGTAGGAGTTTTTCGGTGCTGCGGTCTTTACGAAAACCATATTGGGTGGGGTGTAGGATATTATTTTCTTCTAGGAAATCGGAGAGTTGGGTGTTAACCACTTTCTCCATGATTTTAGATATGAAGGGCAGATTGGAAATGGGTCTGTAATTTGCAGGGTCATTGTGGTCAAGGGTGGGTTTCTTTAGTAGTGGCTTCACGATGGCGAGTTTAAGTGGGTCGGGGACTTTCCCGGAAATGATGGAGCAGTTTACGATATCTTCTATAGGTCTTGCAATGGCAGAGGGAATGGAGAGTAGGATTTTAGATGGGATGGTGTCTGCGCTATGAGTGGATGGTCGCATCTTTTTTAGTATGGATTCCACTTCCATCACGGAGGTAGTGTCAAGGGAGTTGAGGTTAGTGTTGTTGTCGATTGGTAGTGGGTCTGTGGGTGCGGGGGTAGGCGTGTTAGAATTTTGGAGATTTTATTTTGAAAGTAGTCGGCTAGATTCTCACATTTCTCTATGCTGTTTGTTTCTTCTAGCAAAGGGAGAGAGGGGAGGGAGAAAGAAAAGGGCGGGCGGGGCTACCCACAAGCTTGTCTTATCTTTTGCTATGCAGTTCTCGCAGGGCCAGTGCAAGGGGATTACGCACCCTAGGCACCTTCTGCCTTGCTCGCACCCACCCCCACTGGTCACGCCGACCCCCCGCCCCCCCTCCCCCAGTCATGGCCTCGACCCTCTCGGTTTTCTGGGCTGCAAGCAGCGCATGGCCCACCGAATCTCCACTCCTCTTTGTCGTCACCACTCACGCCCCCACATGACTTGTGCACCCTGATAGTTGGTGCCCTAAGTCCAGTCCTAGCTTGCCTAGTGCTTCTGCCGACCCTGAGTAATCCTTACTAGCTATGTACTGGCCTGGTGCACAGCAATGGAGTCTAAACTGTACTTTCTGTAACAACAAGATGGACAAAAGTGGGGGTCAGAGGATCCTCACAGCACAAAGCAAGAACTGCCTCACAGTGACACAAAATTATATGCAATCATTATAAGAACTAGATGACAATATTTTTCTTTTAAAAAAGACAGAAAATTATTACACACCAATACACACAGGTGACTCTTTCATTGTTGGCCTTGGAGGATAACAGTTCTCCTACAACTTTTAAGGATGTGCGTGCCAAAAGCTACACTGGAGGCTCAGAGTGAGTGTCCAAAATTAAATCTTTATTGTCAGAATTCTTAAATAGTAAAATGACACTGTTCACATCAGTTCTTGGTACAAGATGGAATTTACAGTTCTGCAATTGTATCTATGCAAGTGTCTCTCAGTTTTGGGTAGGGAAACTGAGTGTATGTGGTGTATATGTGAGTCAGGGAGGGTGATTGTGTGTGTCAATGTGTGTGTACGAGAGAGATGGAGCATGTATTTGGCTGGCTTGTGGCTGTGAGAGAGGGCATGTGTGTGATTGAGCCTGTTTGTAAGTGAGATAGAACATATGTGTGATTGAGAGCTTGTGTGAAAATGAAATAGAGAGAGCATGTGTGTGATTTGAAAGCCTGTGTATAAGTAAGAGAGAGCGAGAGCATTGTGTGATTGAGAGAGACTGGCCAGAGAGGTGACTTGTGTATGGGTGAGAGAGACTGATCAGGGAGATGACTGGTATGTGTGTGCTTGTGTGTGTGTGTGTGAGAGAGAGAGAAGAGACTGGTTGTGGTCCCTAAGGAAGAGGACTGTGAGGACAGCTTCAGCAGCTACTGCTGCTTCTGGTGTGGCATGCAAGGGAAAGGAGTAGGAGAACTGCAGGAGAGGGTAAGTAAAGGTGGCTTTTTAAGTTCATTTTTCTTGATTGACTACCATTTTAATTATTGGGTAGTATGTGATGTGTCTGCTGTTTGAAATATTTTATTGGTGTTTGGTAAAGCTTTCAAAATTTGCATGAGTCTTTAATTATTGGCTATTCTATTCATCAGCTGTTTTGAAATTATTTTATTTGTATGATTTTATAATTATGATTAATGATTTATGTATTTTGATTTTATTGATTTGTTTCATGAGGAATGGTGACATTTTTGTTTTTCCATTGTTACACTGTATAGAGTCTGGTGTGATGCGTTTAACAGTTCAGTTTTTGTCTGCACATTTCTATTTATACTTTATGTGGCTTTATTTTGTATTTGGTGAGGGTTTGTGTTCTGCATGCAAAGACTGAGATGAAGCATTCTTTTAGCATGTGGTTTCTCTTTAGGGATCTGTAGTAGCTTGGCCTGTTCTGTTTTCCTAATAGGAGGTGTATTGATATTTTAGATTCTGGTGTAATATTTGTGGTATTCTTTTTCATAGGTGGGGTTGTTATTCTTTGAGTTTTGGCAAATAGTACTGTGTTGATACGGGAGGACCATGCCAAAACATATCACAATAGGTATGATGCTATATGAATTCCAAGATGCAAAGTTTTCTTGTTGGCATCCCAACAGTGCATGACATTATCACAACAACTTGTATATTAATTTTACCTCAGAATGTCATTTTTCATGTAAAATATGTTATAAATACATAATTTAAAATTGTGTATGGGGAGGGGGCACCAGACTGTAAGGTTTGCCTAGGATGCCTAATACCCTTGCACCGGTCCTGCTTCTAGGCCCCACCATTGCTCTGGCCTCAAACGCAGGCAGGATTGCAGCAATAATGGCTTTGCGAGTCTGACGGAAGTGGAGGGGCTTAAACTTCAGGATTCTGCGATCCCGGAAGCATGGGCCAGGCTCGCGGGAGGCAGCAAAGCACTGATTTATTACTGAGCTCCTCGAGCTTGCCTGAAGAGTTGGGTCGGGGCCTTCGCGAACCTAGCACAACCAGGCAGCTTGAAGATTGCACTCCACTGTTTGTTTTCCAGTTAGTGCATATTATTCCTGCACTGTGAAGAGGGGAAAGCAGGAGGGGAAGAGAGAGAGGAGGTAGGAGTTGGAATTAAGGAGGGAGAAGAGGGAGAGGATGGAGGGGGAAGTGGGGGGGGAAGTAGAGGGAAAGAGGGAGGGGAAAGGGGATAGGAGTTGGCAACAGAAATCGTGTTCGACCAAATGTTATCTCTTGCTGCCGCAGGGCCAGTCTCACAGCTCTTATCACAAGACCTGCACAGTCACAGCAGGAGATTACGTTTGGTTAAACATGACTTCTGCTGCCACGCACGGCACAATCCGGCAGGCCACCACCCTGAGTTAGAGAGAATCCAGGGGCCACCAGTGGACCTCATCCCACTGGCAGCTGAAGAAGAGGCCCAGGCCCTTGGACATAGTGTATGTGAGATCCCATGTGTGTTGTGAACTGGTATGTGTGGGTAGGTGTCTGCCTGGGAACCTGTGAGTATGTGTGTGTGTGTGTGTGTGTGTGTTTGCATATTGTGGAAGAGAGAGTGAGTGTGTGTATAAATAAGAGATTGCATGTGAGACAGAGTGAGACTAATTGATTCTCAAATGAAGAAGATAAACACTCTCTGTACAGATTAATACTTTCTGCCAGAAGGCAATCACTAAGTACCTGATTCACTAAAGAGTAGATTTTAAAAATCTGCGCTCATAAATCCTGGGGTTTACACGCATCACCTGGCAAATCTTCAAAGAGGCCGCCGTTCCCTCCAAGGCCGCTCCAAAATCGGAGCGGCCTCGGAGGGAACTCGCTTTCGCCCTCCCCTCACCTTCCCCTCCCTTCCTCTATCTAACCCACCCCCCCGGCCCTATCTAGACCCCCCCTACCTTTGTTGGGGGATTTACGCCTCCCGGAGGGAGAAGTAAATCCCCGCGCACCAGCGGGCCACTAGCGCGCCGAGACGTGACCTGGGGGCGGTTCCGGAGGGCGAGGGCCCCGGGCCGAAACCATGCCCCCGGGCCCGCCCCCGAAACGCCGCGTCCTGCCCCCAAAACGCCGCGCCAATTTGACACGCCCCCGACATGCCCCCCTCGAAAAACCCCGGGACTTACGCGAGTCCCGGGGCTCTGCGCGCGCCGGTAGGCCTATGGAACATAGGCGCACCGGCACGCAAGGCCCTGCTCGCGTAAATCCGGGCGGATTTACGCGAGCAGGGCTCTTAAAATCCGCCTCTTATTTAATAACTCAATCAGTATTAGTACTTTGGTTAATTGATTTGTAGAGATTGCACATTTCTCCGTCTGGGTTTTACTTTTTTTCTTGACGTTCCTTGCTAGCTCGAGGCTCTTGTGTATTTTTGGTGTTTAGTCACTTTTTCTTTTAGATTATTGGTTTTCTTCTTTATTGTGAATCTTGATCTTTTTGTGCTATTCCAATGATATTTGCTCTTTGCTAGAAGAATTATATAAAATGTAATAAAAACAATACAAACTAAACATTAGCAAATTAATTATGATGGTGGGTAATGCAAATGTCAGCAGTAGGGTTTAGATTACAGCCTTTCATTTTAGCTGATAATGTTCTTATCTTTTCATTTCCTGCCAATGGTGACATACAAAAATTGACCTTTAGCTGCAGAATAACCTCCATTCAAAGTACAGTGATTTCTCCTGCTTGGTGTGCGTGCTGGGAAGAAGGTTCTGGTAATACTGTTCCTGTATAACAATGAATGGCCTCCATGGTGGTATGACGTCAATCATAAAGAGGTGTTCTAGAGATATCTCATTTAACATAAAGGATATTCTTCAGCAAGAATGAATATAGATAACATTGCTAGATTCAAGCATAGTTTCAAAGGATATGTCATATATATTAGACGTCAGTCGTAGAAAAAGAGGGAAATATTACTTCACTTGAAAATCGTCGCTCCAATAACTATGTATAAAATTTCTTAAATATCTTCATTTTATTTTTATGTAGTATATAAGTAGTTATCGTCTTCAAAGCTATAATAATTAAAAAGTTCATAAAAATTCAAAATTCAAAAATAAATAAAAAATAAAAAACATAAAAATAAAACGAAGATATTTAAGAAATTTTATACATAGTTATTGGAGCGACAATTTTCAAGTGAAGTAATATTTCCCTCTTTTTCTACGACTTGCGTTTACCGTGACGGAATTGTTGAGCTCTTTTTAGGAGTTCGATATATATTTAGACACCATGTGGCAGATTTTCAAAGGTGTTCCGGGGGCGGGGCCATGGGCAGGAGGCGTTCTCTGGGCGGGACCGAGGCCTCCGGAACAGCTGCCATGCCTGGGTATGGCACGCCGGCAGCCGGCCGGTGCACGCAAGTTATGCCTGCCCGGAGGCAGGCTTAACTTCAACGATAACTGTAGGGGGGGGGGGGGTTTAGATAGGGCTGGGGGGGCGTGTTAGAGAGGGGAAGGTAGGGGAAGGTAGAGGGTGGAAGGAAAGTTCCCTCCGAGGCTGTTCCAATTTCAGAGCAGCCTCAGAGGGAACGGAGGAAGCCTGCGCGGCTCGGCGTGCAAGTTGCACAATTGTGCACCCCCTTGTGTGCGCCGACCCTGGATTTTATAACATGCACGCGGCTGCGCGTGCATGTTATAAAATCGGGCGTAGATTTGTTTGCGCGAACAAATCTACGCCCACGCGCAGGTTTGAAGATCTGCCCCCAATTTTTTTTTTTTTTTGCTTTTTTCCTTATCTTTTATACTTTACTTATATACCAAAGGATTTTCTAATATTATCAGTTTTCAGCTGCTGTAACTAACCAGTCAAAGTAGAAAACTTTCAATCTGATTCAGTGACCTGGATGATGTGTTATGACACATCCATGTCCTCATCCATTTTTTTCATTGGTGCGCATTTGATAGTATATGTATTAGAGAAAAACGGAATAAATTTACTTCAAATTTAGCATAGTACTTAGGTTTCATTATTTTGCTGTTTGAATCCATTAGATAGTAAACAAACAGACATTTTCTGAAGTTTTGCTGAGAAAGGAATATGTAAATCTGTTTCATTTATGGTAAAGTTCTGAAGATTAGCACATCAAGAAATTAAGTGTTTCATAGAAATATAAAACTCTCCTGCAGTAAAGAGTGTTTGTTTTTCATTTTCAGACTTCCCAACTCAACCGATGATCCTCCAACACCCAAGGACTAGAGGTCTCAAGATCAATTGTGACCACTAGGGTTTGCAGAGGAAACTGTATTGAATTTAAAATAGTTATCAAGGAATTTGATTTATGTGCAGTATAACTTTATCACTTAAAATGTTGTACTGTAAGTAGTCAGAGTGTTGTTTTTCTCAAGAGACGTGCACACTCGTGTTTTTACAAACTCACATGTCAAAGAAGTCACAGGCATTGGAATGTGTGTATAAAACCAAGGCTGAATCCCCATCTTGATGACAGAATTAGTTTAGCTGTCTGACAAATTGTTTCAAAACAGATTCCATTTGAGTCTCTACCACATTTTTCACTGGATTTGTAAACAGTCCATGTACTTCCTTCAGAGCTATATGGGAGTCCATGACACCCATCTAACCACTGGGCACACTCTAGCCTTGTTGCGATTTGAATCACATGGGACCAACTGCTCTCATGAGACTATGGTGCCCCATATGGTTCAAAATGCACAATGGATGCAGCATGTCCAGTAGTTAGATGGGTATCAGTAGTCTCCCACACATTGTAGAGAGAAGATTGAATGGAATTGATTCCCTTGGGAGCCATTCTAGAGAATGATCAGGCAAAAATCAAATATGCTCAAACGATTGCTTATCACCTTTATCCAGGATTATGACTCCGACTGCAGTGTAAATTACTCAGGGTGAACAATAATCTTTCTATCAATCTGTTTCTCGGTGATATATCTGAGAATGGAGCTCAAATGTGAAAGTTTGATAACTCCTTTCTTTGCATATTAATAATTTAAAAAATGTTCAGGTTAATTGTTCTAAATAGTACTTTTTATATTAATAAACTAGCAAAATTACACATTGCTAAAAATATTTGAACTAATGAATTTCACAGTTTGTAGGTGGCACAGTCAGTTTCACATAAAATACACCTCATTTGTCATACATTAATTGTGGTTTGGATCAGCACATAATGAGGGTTTGCAACTTCTACAGAATGATTGTGTTAATATTTGAAACTAAAAATACACTGTCCTTCAGTGCAACAACTCCACCTCCACCCCAGCAGTGAAAATCAATTACAACAGTGCATTTGTGAAATTTCACTCACTAATTTTGTGCTTGCTAGACACTTATGCTTGCATTATGTATACTTCACACATACATGTAAGCTTTGTGCATATATAAACTTACATACATAGCACACATATATATGTATGTAAAGCATACATACATATCTATGCATACATATGTGTATACGCCCACATCTATTTGACTATTGCCAGAACTGTAGAGTTATGAAAATATTGTCCAAAGCCAAAAATGGAAGAGACCAAGCTTCACAACAAGTCATTAAAAAAGAAAAAAAAATGAGGAGGTGCAAAAATTCAAAAGCATGTAAATCCCAAAAGGTTGAGAATGAAAAAAATAAAGCAGTCTTTTTTTATTTTTTTCATTTATAGTACTTCAACAAAGCATAGTTGCAGAAAACGTAAGTTGGGGAAAACCTTTTGGGATTGACATGTTTTCAAGTTTTTGCACCTCCTCACTTTCTTTTTGAGTTATGAAAATACCCATGCAGTACTGGCATACTGCTTAACCAAATTAGCAAGCACAACTCATCCGCAACACTGTATAGCAATACTACATGCAGCCATAGCTCTAAATTACATCCTACTACAGACAGAATTCATGTATATCCCTAACCCATATTATATACAAAACACCTCCACCTACAAATCAATATTCTGATTTTCGAGTACATGCATATTATAATTTTGGCAAAGAGGTCTTTACTATGTTATAAAATAGTTCAAACTGGCACCACACACTAAAAATAGTCTTTATATCAAATAGTTATTAATATGAGGTCCATATTGAATAGTGTGGCAAGCATGATGGTACTCAGGTAAAGCTTCCCTGGTAACTTTAGGATTGTGATTTCCAAAACAGAATTACCCACCTAAATTTATCCAGAGAGCGTTGAATATTGGCACCACTTGGCTAAAATCCAAAGATGCCATTTTGGTGTTCAAATTATAATTCTAAAACTTTTAGATAAAAAAAATATCAAACATCCTAATGCTAAAAGAAAAACAATAGGTGGAAATGAATACCACTGGGATAAACAATTTTATCTTTTAGAGATTTTTAAATTTGCATTTTACTGTTCTTAACAATGTCTCTTTTAATATTAAAAGCCTGAAAGGCACATTGGGTTGATTCCAAGGGCTTGATACTTTATAGCTTTTCTTGATTTTTTTTTTTATCCTTCTTACATGAATGACCCTACAGCATATAATTTTACTGATTAAGGTCATTATAATAACCCTGTGGTTAAAGCTCAAAGTTGCTACAGAGTCTCAGGTTGGATTCTCTGCATTTTGGGAGATTTATAGAGATGGGAGATACAACAAGCAAATTTCTGATTGACGCAACAGCAACATGTTGACTTTTTCTGCCTGTGAAATGTGGCTTTTTGTAGCTTAATCATAGGCAGGATGGCTCACTGCTACCATGTAAATGACTATATTTAGTTAGAAATTATTCCATCATAAGTGACTCTTGCTGCAAGCTTGATGCTCCCTCTTTTACCATATTCAAATCCTGCACAAAAAACCTACCTCGTTGAAGCTACTTTTTAGACATAAACCCTGGTTCTCCCTATCAAGGCCAACTTGGTTTTAACCATTTCCATCTTGTCTGTGTTTTGTCTGTATATCTTAACAATTTAAGCTCCACAGAACAGGAACAGTCTCTCATATTATCTGTACAGCACCAGGTATGTCTTGTAGTGCTTATATGTTCAATCATATAGAGTAAACCACTAGGATAGAAGCCTAGACAGTACAGTCCTCTAGGGATGTATATTTGTTTGAAAATGAATAGTAATACGAACTGAATCGGGTGTTTTGGCTTTGGTTTGTTTTAGTCAAAAATAAATGCACAGTATCCCCAAAAATCCCAAATATTTTTTAGTTCATTCATAGCGGAAAATAGCACACTATTAGCAAATAGTGGGGCAGATTTTTAAAATTACGCGTGGGGGGTACATTTGTGCACGCTACCTGGCACGCACAAATGTACACCCAATTTTATAACATGCGCGCATGTTATAAAATCCAGGGTCGGCGCGCGCAAGGGGATGCACACATGTGCACCTTGCGCACGCCGAGCCCTAGATGAGGTCCGATGGCTTTCCCCATTCCCTCCAAGGGCGCTCCGAAATCGGAGCGGCCTTGGAGGGAACTTTTTTTGTCCCCCCCCCCCACTTTCCCTCCCTTCCCCTATCTAACCCACCCCCCAGCCCTACCTAAATCCTCCCTACCTTATTTTGTTGAGTTATGCCGGCGCGGCAGGCCCCAACACAGGCCGCTGTGTCAGGGCACTCAGCCACGCACCCAGACCGCCCCTGGACCGTGGCCCCGCCCACAGCCCTGCCTACACCCCGCCCATTTTTGCGAGCCCCGGGACATACACGCTTCCCGGGGCTTGCGCGCACCGCCGAGCCTATGCAAAATAGGCTTGGCGAGCGCAGGGTTTTTTTTTTAAGGGTTACGCGCGTAACCCTTTCAAAATCTACCCCAAAATGAAAAGAAGCCTACAAAATAAAAAAACAAAAATTGATCCAAAATGAATAAAAACAACCAAAATGAAAAAAATGTACCTGCATATCTCTACAATCCTCAATTAGTAATCCTATAAATGAGCTTGAAACATATTCCATTTGAATTTCAAATGCATGAACTCAAATGAATTTCACACTCATTTGAGGGCAGGTTAGATGGTTATACTGTAGTCCTAGAGATGAGATAGGATGCACTGTGAACTGCTAATGAGCAAAATAAGAAGAGGTGTCATGGGACTTATTAATAAGGACTAAAGACCAAAGGCTAATCTCTATCTAAATGTGATAGTGTCTAGAAGTTAACAGAATCCTTTACAGAGCCTGAAAAGTAAATGAAGATGGGATATCAGAGAATCAAAGATCAAGTATGCAAAACTAGTTATTTATTTCACTAGACTTAGTACACGCTCAATTACCCTATCGATCTCTGAGCGAGGAATAAAGAAATAATAAACATATACAGTATAAAATAACATCTACAACTTAAATCATGTGTAACGCAAAATAAATAAAACCAAAAACTGTCTAATAATCTTCAAGTGAGGATAAAAAAACATAAAAATAATCACCATTAATTAAAAGCAGCAGTGAAAAGTCAAGTCAGCTGCCTCATAGGACTCAGCCATGAGGCCATAATATAGCCATGTGGTTGGCCCAGCACAGCCAAGAACTAGAATAGGGAAGGTCTGGGATCAGAGGTTGCTGATGTGTCTGCTGACATATTGGGGGAGGGGGCATGGTATGGCCTTGTAGTGGCATAAAAAGGAGGCATTTCATTAGAGGTTTCCTTTTATCCCACTACTGGTGGAAGAAATCAGCATCCCATGCTGATAATTGCATCAGTAGCATGGGATCTTCTTAGTGTTTGGGTAATTGCCAGGTTCTTGTGGCCTGGTTTGGCCTCTATTGGAAACAGGATGCTGGGCTTGATGGTCCCTTGGTCTGACCCAGTATGGCAATTTCTTATGTTCTTATGCTTTACCTCCCTCTGCTTGACCCATCCCACACCAGGAACAGAGGCCCTGCTTGTGGACGTCAAGGCTCCAGATGGTTCCCTAACATCACATGCTTCACTTGTGGCAGTGACCAGCCTATCACCCCCAATGCTGCCTCTCACTGCCGATGCTACTGCTATGAAGAGAAACCTGTGGGCATCAAGCAGCCCATCTTCTCCAGGCAAAAGTAATCCAGTGCCAAGCTGAAGCTCATTGCAACCACAGGCAGAGACAAGGTCTATGAGCAGTGTGGCATTTAGGGATAGAAAGGCAGCAGTGAGGTGGGAGGGCTAACAAGGTGAGCTAATCATCACCGTGCTGGCACATAGTCTTGTGGCCACCAGAGCACCTATATCGCTATCACAGTGAAGCAGGAGATCCCAGCCAAGTATGCAGAGGAGCCTGCACAGCCTAGGAGGAGTACTTTATCATGTATGTGTGGCGACCACATGGCAGAGGAGTCCAAAGAAACAATAATGGCCACCTGCAGCTATGAATTAAAACATGGGCAGAGGAACAAGAAGTAAGAAGCCAGTGACTAGTATGGAATGACATCCAGTGCACAATGCATCAGCATCCACCGCTTCCAAGCAAAAAAACTCTGCAACCAAGAGAAAATCACAGCACCAGCCAGTGGGAAGACCAGGTAGCAGATCAGGGGCTGGGACAAGTTCTTAACCAAGGGGAGGCAACCTAGAGCAGTTCAATTTTCAATTGAGGTGCAACGTGGCACGGCACGAAACACAATGGGTTCACAATAGATAGAAGCTATATGAGGACAACCCGTTGAGCCACCTCAGAAAGGAGGAAAGTACACAATCCTCTGGTGAGCGGTGAGATGTTGGTCCAGCATGCCACTCTGGTATAGACTAATGCTGATAATCAGGCAATTCAGGTTGAGACCTTTCTCTGGTAAAATGATGAAGAGGGTGGTTGTGGGAATGAGGTCGGGTTTTATGAGGATGTTCAATGCGGTGATGTTAAAGGGGTAGAAGGTGGGGAGATTCAGACACAGAGGCACAGGAGGAGTAAGTAAAAGATGGTGAAGAGAATGATGGCATTCTTAAGCTTTTGGGCAGGAAAGGAAAAAAGGTAGAGGACTAGAGGCGCATTTAATGTGCTGGATTCCTCGGATTCAGAGTCCTCTAGAGCAGATGAATTGTCTTCAGAATCTGAATCTGAGGCTGCAGTTTCTGGTGGGCAGCTAGGGGGTGGTGGTGTCAGGGTGGGATGCGATATGCAGGGAACAGTAGTATGGAAACATTGTTAAGGGACCCAGAGGAGTAAGGGGAAGGTAAAAAAGCAGACAAGAAGGGGGCAAGGATGTAAGTGAAATCCTTTATTAGGGGGTTTGCTGATTTCCCTAGTGCTATAAAAGTGTTTGTTCTCGGGGCTACTCTCTCCATCCTTCCCCTTCTCTCTGCACCTCCCAGGGATTGAGCTTTTTCTGGGGGGGGTGGGAAGGAGGAAATCCTCTGTGGCCCAGGTGATAGAGTGTTTCTCCTAATGTGTGTGTGTACCATAGCTGCAGTATTCTCCTCAGGGACAAACAGGCTGGGCTCAGACTGGGTGTTAAAATAGTTTACTGATTATTTCCAAAATGTCAATCACTGTCCCACAAATGCTCCACAAATGAAATTGTACATTTGAACTATTTACATTGTTTCCTTGTTGTGGTGCTTATGTCCATCTTTCTAGCTCCAGGGAAGGAGCTTGCCACTGTCTCCTCATCTGTGCACAAACAGCTCAGTAAGTTGAGGCATCCTAGGGGAAGACCCAAGCCATGAAAAGGTCCTACCTGATTCCAAAATTCTGTCTTTTGCTCACAGCCTGTGTCCTGATCCCTATGGGGTGGAGATCGGATAGGGAGTCTCCAGATCTTGATATTTCAAACCCTCCTCTCCTTCTCTGTATGACTTCTCTGGGTGAAAAGTCTGATATTTGCAGTCTTGTCCAAATCACTATCTCCTTCCTCTAAGTTGTGGAATAAACCTCCACACTAACAAAACGGGGAAAAAATCCAAATGTCTCTGTCCAAAATATCTCACGCTGGGTAGTGCTGTCACCGGTCTCGCTTCCTGTATGGAGTAGAGGGATTGCTCAAAGGTCTCCAGTCCCTGCTCTCTGGTTTGGGGGGATGCCCCTCTCCAAAGGATACAGAGTGTTCCCAATAACAAGAAAACTTATCAAAAACCTGACCAAAATCTCCAAAACCCTCTCTCTTTAAAAACAGCTCCTTACTTCTCAAAAGCCAACTCAAAATGACCATGCGCTATCTATCTTTAGTGTCAGCCACATAAGAAAAGGCACAGAATTAGCAGATTCATAATTGGATTTTAGGGTTTCACATATTGCCCAGTATCACAGGGGAAATGAGGTCTGAGTTACATCCAGGCTTGTGGAGGTACTCTGACATGATAATTAGGGCCCACAGGACCAGAGGTGGCTCATGCCACTGCCCCCACCCCCTGTGTCCCCCCCAAATATAAATAAAATAACACCCCCAAGACTCATGAAATTCCCTGGTGGTCCAGCAGAGGGGCCAGGAGGGATCTGCCGCTCCCGGGCCGTCAGCTGCCACTAACCAAAATGGTGCCAGTGGCCTTTAGCCCTTACTATGTGACAGGGGCTACCAGTGCCATTGGCCAGCTTCTGTCAAATGGTAGGGGCTAAAGGACACCGGCGCCATTTTAGTTAGTGGCAGCCGACGGCCCGGGAGCGGAATATCGCTCCCAGGCCCCCCCCCCCCCCCCGTTGGACCACCAGGGATTTTCATGAATCTTGTGGGGGTCGGGAGGGTGGCGTGATTGGGGCGGGGAGGCAGGATGAGGCGGGAGCTGGGCAGAATTTTGAAAGGGCATCTTTTGATGTTTCAAAATTCTTCCTCCTGAAGCAGCTGCCTCACCCTGCCTCATTATAGAACCGTCCCTAAACAAGACCTATGGCATTGGGCTTGGTTATATTATGATGAAAAGTAGAAAGAAACTGGCATGTAGCAAACTGAGGATTCAGGGACATAGATTTATGGTTCAGTGAGATGACTCTACAGTGACTGCAATTCTTTCAGCTGGGCTTAGGGCTTGTTGGGACATTCTAGTCTTTGCCTTAGGATTATGGGGCCGAGCAGCTTAAGGGGCCTACTACAGTCATCCCTTGAGTGGGTACTGCCAAAACACCTTGTTGGCAGTACAACGGACAGTGCACCTGGATGCAGGCTTGAAAGTTCAAGCATAAATGCACTGACTGTGGGGGTGGTCACCCAGACTTGCAGTGCTAAAACAGGGTTCAGGGGCCCCCACTGCACCTGTGGCATGCCATTTGAAAAAGCAGAGAAGCCAGTTTCCTTACACACAATGAACCCATGGCTAAACAGATATCCAAATCGTTAAGGTTCAGAATCCCATATAAAAGGCCAGAGGGCATGTGAAGAATGCCGAGTCTGTTAGGGTTAATGAGCTGCAGGTATAATGGAAGCTGCAAAAAGAGATTCATTTGGGTAGGGTTGCAGGCCAATGGCGTAGCCAGAATTGATTTTTTTTTTTGGGGGGGGCACAAGGTTAACATGGGAGGGCTGAAGGCAAGCAGGTCTGAGACCCATTAGTTGTAATCTTATTGATAAATAATGCCATATATTGCACCCTACAATGGCTTTCTAAGTAGTTTGCAACAACCATTATGCATCATGCATGAAACGAAAATATTTTACCTCAATTATTTCAAGCATTTACCAGCATTAAAATTCCTTATTAATCTGTATTAATGTATTTTATATTTATTGCAGTTTATAACTGCACAAGTATATCATGTAAAAAGCAAAGAACACAATCAGATCCAATCAATCATGTAATAAAACAAATTAGTGTATTCTTTCATGAATCCTCTTTGCAGAAAGCCAGAAATCATCATAAATACAATAAAATATCATTAATCATCAGAACAGACGCAGAGCAGAGCTAGGACAATTCACATTACAGCTAACAGGAAAAACAATATTCAAATTCTGGTGTCACCTCAGCAAAACATATCCCTCCCTGCTGTTTTGTGAAGCAACACAAACTCCTGCAAAGAAACAACTAGAACCTTGCCATAGCTTACAGTCATAACTCTGGCTCTCAGGATTCAAATAACAGCAACCTTATGAAAAAGCAGCAATACAAATACTACACCAGGCCCTGGAACATTAATACATCACCTACTGGAATAACAGAACAAGCTGGACTACCACAGAGAAACTACATGAGAGCAGAATTCAGTCACACACACACAGGCAAAACAGAGACCAACATTTATCTAATACAGAAATAGACTAGAAATTAGAAACATGCAGATAAAACCAAAATAGAAAGCCTGAGAAACTAGACTCTGAACAGTGGAATACTGAAGAAAGAGCAAATACAAAAATATAAGAAATGCACATTCCCAAAGATGGCATATTCAAATTGCTAAAATCAAAATAATTTTTTTTAAATCTTTGTTGTCTGATCTTTGTATTTTTCTAAACAGTTGGTCCAGTTCTCTTTTTCCCATTTTTCCTTTGTCACTCATTTCCTAATTCCTTTTCAGTATCTCTCTTTTCCTACTGTCTTCTTCCCTTCCTCCCTCACACTCACATACATGCTTTCTCTCACAGACTCCCTCACACACACAAGCTCTCTCTCTCATATGGTCTCACCCCTCCCCACCCCAAGCTCACATTCTCTACACATACATACACAAGCTCTCACTCTTCATGCTCTATCATACACATACACACACACACACACACATACATAAGCTCTCACTCTCTCACACCCCCCCCAGGCTCCCATTCTTATGCACACACAGACCCACATCCAGGCTTCCATTCTTATACACACAGAGACGCACACCCAGGCACACATTCTCATACACACATACACACATTCACACTCCCATTCTCTCCCACATACCCACATTCAAGCTTCCATTCTCACCCACATATAACACACATTCAAGCTCTCATTCTCACCCATCCACACACACATTCAAGTTCCCATTCTCACTCACCCACACACATAGGCTCTCACACACATGCACACACAAACAGGCTCTCAGACACACACAAGCTCTCACTCATTCACACATACATACAAGCTCACATACATCATGGTCTCCTGTTATCATTGGGCCATGGTGAGATGAGCTCCACCACGGCCCCGAGGGCCTCCTGCTATCTTCGGGCTGTATGGTCCACTGTTCTTCCTGCTTGAAAGGGGGGAGGGAGCAGAAGCTGTGGACGCCTGCGCATAGCTTCTGCTCCCTTCCCCCTCCCAAGCAGGAAGATCGGTGGGCCATACTGGCTTTTTAGTTTCGGCTCTCTCTTCACTGTCGCAGGGATGCGATCCCACGATGGCCTTGCAGCTCCGGCGCTCCTCTTCGCCGTCACGGGGATGGGATCCCGCAATGGCATTGCTCTAACAGGCCTCTTCTGGTTGGGCCGGGTCCATATTGGGTGGGCAACTACCCACCCAGGCCCACCTGTGGCCCCCTTCACTACTCCTCCTCCCCTAGCTAATCTCTGTATATCCCCTTTTAGCTTAGTTCCAAAAAAGCAAGAGGGAAAATTTAGGATGATTCACAACCTTATTTTGAAAGGCTTGGGGTTAACAGCTTTTTAGACCAGGTGGATTGCTCAATGCAATATGCTTCCTTTGATAAAGCAAACTGGTAAGGAGGGATTGCAGTAGAGGGGCTCTGATGGTAAAAGTCTTCTTTTAGGTTGTTATCCATACACTCTGATTCCTTTACATTGCTGGGCTTTGCATTCCAGGGCCAATATTATTTCAATAAGCGTATGTCCATGTGATGCTCAATCTCTTGTGCATACTTTTAAAATTTGATTTATATTCTCCTTTTTGGCACTTCAAAGAGGATTACATTTAGATACTGTAGGTATTTTCCCTATTCCCAAAAAGTTTACAATCTAAGGGGCCTATTAACTAAAGAATTTCTTTCATTTTGTGTCTGTGGGAAAATGATTAGTAAATAGGGCCCTAGGAGGCCTATATTCAGCCGCTGAGGGACACAGCTAATTAGCTAGATAAACATATCCGGCTTAAACTTGCAGGCTATATTCAATGTCATGGTTGCGCAGCTGAATATACCCGACTATCTTAAAGTTAGCTACATATGTTTATGCAGCCATATGGTATGATCAGAGTTAGCTGCATAAGTTAAGTGGCTAACTCCAAATACCCGTCTAAATGGCTTTTGAATATTGATCTCTAGGTTTATACCTGAGGCAATAAAGGGTAAAATAACTTGCCCAAAGTCACAAGGAGCAGCAGTATATTGTGTACTAGATCTAGGGTTGGGTTGGCCAGGTAGTTGTCTGGGGTGCCATCAACAGAGGGGCACCTTGAGGACCATGGGGATAGAGGAGGAGAGATCCAGCATGGCCATGGCGGATCCCATGCTGCAGAAGTCAAAGGGAGCAATCATGTGGCTGTGGCGGATCCCAGTCCACTGCAGCTGAAGACACACCTGATTTGGCTGCGGGGACAGAGGAGGAGAGACCCAGCGTGGCCATAGTGGATCCCATCCCACCAAGGCTGAAGGGAACAATTGCATGGCTGTGGAATATCCCATCTTGCGATGGTCTAAGAGAGGACCTGGGGGGCACCATTAAATGAGTGAGGGGAGAGAGCAATTTTTGCCACCTAATTCCATCTGGGAGTGGGTCACAGAGCAGTGGGCAGGAACGGGATTGGTCACATACTATCTCAATTATTTCTTGCTTGTGAGCCCTAATCAGTTGGAGATTTGTCAAAGTAGTTGGTGTGTGGAACCCTGGCCAGAGCATTGATGTAGTTCAGATGTAGCAGGAAACAAAGCCTTTTTAGAACTGTTCCCAATGTTGGTGGTACTATTGTTGTGGGGCAATAAGAGGGTGTTGTTTCACTCACACAATGCTGTAGTAGTGGCTGCCAACAGCAGACAGGCAGCTAAATGCCTGGTTTTAGCAAATCTAATGAGGTTAATAGTTCTGCATGCGAGATGTTTGACTCTATCAATGAAGGATAAGCTCATTCTGAGCATTCACAATGCAATAGCTGAATCTTTGTCTTGAGATAAGTGATCAGTTTTCAGGTCATTGGCACCAACAACAGACAAGCAAGGTATGAAGATGCCACCAAGCCTATGGGCCTTGGGGACATGTTGTTGAGAGAGTAATATCGAAAGCCCTGGAGCCCAGCATCTGGAAAGCCTATCAGAGAGGATGGCAACAGTTTTCATCCTTCTGTGCTAAAGGACATACAGATCACAGCAGAAAAAATTGCGAGAAATATTTAGTCAACTTTTTAATGCAAGTACAGAAATCAGGGATTACATTTGGACTGCAAGGATACCTTTGGTGGGCATTACATTCTTCAACAAGCTACAGGGCAGCTTGACCCCAAGGGTTCTTTCCTATTGCAGAAGATCCTCCAAGCACAGAGCAGGGAAGGCATCCAATCAATGCACCTGGATTATTGTAGGCTAATAATCCACCAGGTCTTGAAAAATATTTGGAGGGTAGCAGTGGCTGTATGTTTCTCTTTATTCTTAATGATGCATTTTTCACAGCCTTGAGTGTTGGCGAGTTACTGCCTTCTTCCAGGAGCCTGGGGGGAAAAGGTGGCATGTGGCAGGATGATGTACTTTTACACAAAAGGGGTCTAAAAGACAGGATCAGAAGGTTAAAGACAAACCAGAATGCTAAAGGTGTGTAGCATCTGCAGGATGTGGTGGAAATTGCCACCTGACTCATAGCCAACACAAAGTCTTTCATGTAGATTAGAAGGGCAAGAGGAGCGTCATTTCTGGTTCATCAAGATAGGTTTGCCCTCTCCAGATTTCAATTTGTATCTGTTTTAAAGAAATGCTTATTACGTGCAATCATCGACCCAACGACTTTTGATACACCCTCCTTCCATATTGGTGCAGCGACTTTCGTAGCATGGAAGGGTGCTTCATCTGATAAACTCAAAAGGATTGGGAGGTGGAGGTTGGACATATTTAGAAGCTATGTAAGCCCACATAAGATAGCATTGGGCTACTAGAAAGGCAGGTTGGGAAAGGGTATGTGGGAAGAAAAAAAGTATAGGAGGGGGTTGGGTTAGCTATTAACTGAATTTTATGGTTTGTGTTTTAAGCCAATTGAAGCAGGTTTGGATATGTGGCCAATCATATGTTTTCTAGGCAGGGAAGAGAGTATTAGAACGGTTAAAAGAGAAGCATTTGGAATTTGCTCAGACAGGAGATAGGATTCACTGGCTGGGTGACCATGGCATGAAATGGGACCATTTGCACCTGACAATGATTTATGCAGCTTGCAATAAAACCCCACCACTCGCTAATCAGATACACCCAGGCAGCAACAACCTGGTGGGCTGAAAAAGGTTGAATTAATTTTGAGGATTAAAAAGGATATTGCACAGGTTGCAACATTATTTCCCACGTCATGTATAATACATTCCAATACCATCCCAAGGAGAGTGTGGCGCTCTGACATGCAGATGAAAGATATCAAGAAAAGGAGAAAGAGGGTTAACTGGGAAATCTCCAAGTTTGTTTCCATTTAGGTGGTTTGGCTCTGAGATATGATCTGGTTTCAATGGATTGCCCGGGGCTGTATAGGCTGGATGCCATGCATCTTTTGGACATCGGCATGGACATTCTATTGTGCATATTTCAGAATAAAGTACAGACAGCTGTACATACCAGGAATTCAGCCACTGCACAGGGAGGGAGAGGACAAGCAAGGGTGCTGTCCTATCCCTTGGTGGGAGATGCCACAGATCACAGGTTTGACATTATAGTAGCAGAATGGATGAATGTATAGAGACCTATCAATGCTCTAAGGCCTCCCCAAATAAGGCCAGAGAGAGAGAATTATATATATATAGTTTGAGCTGATTAAATTGAGAACACAGCTGGGTTGGTCTGGCAGGCTTTTTTAGCACAGTAAATTCAAGCAGAAAAGCAGCTGGGTCTGCCTGGCAGGCTGCAAGCACAAAGCATTTAAAGCAATTGTAGGCAGGCATGGCCTGGCCAATCTGGTAGGCTATGTGCTCTCTGCCTCGGCTGGGTCTGTTGTTCAGACTGATGGCAGCTGAGCAGGTTGCAAGTGAAAATTTAGGATGTCTGATTAATTGATGGAATGTTATATGGTAAAACCAAACCTTAGATAGATAGTTGGAATGCATAAGATATAATTGTACCTTTGGATTATAAATAAAGCTGCAGCCAGAAATCTTCCACAAAGAGAGACTGCCTGCTGACTCTTACTGTATGCTTTCTTAGGATGCCACTGGTGGGGGAGGAGGATTTCGGATGGGTAGTAGGCAAGCAGTGACATGCTGGGCTAGGACCTTCAGTGCCCACATTATGCACTTCCTTACAAAACCTTAAATAATCATGCATATTACTAATTTCTAATGGTAGTCACTTTTTATAGTCTAGAGCAGTGATTTCCAAGCTTTTTTTGTGTGGTGGCACACCTGGCACAGGGTTCACTTCGTTGTGACACACCATCACCATCATCATCATCTCTTTTTCTCTCTCCCCCATTTCTGGCATCATCACGTTCCCTTTACCACCTGGTATTATCACTCTCCCGTTCCTTTCACTCCACCGCTGGCACCATCACTTTCTCTTCCCATCCCTCTTCCTTCCATCCCCCTCGCATCACCATGACCTTAACTACCCTTCTCGCCCCCTCTGCCAGCATCATCACCTTCTTCCTTTCCCTCTCCCTTCAACCTCCTGGTATCATTACTGCCTTTTTTTTCCCTTTCCCTATCCCTCCACCCTTCTGGCATCATCACCACCACTTTCCTTCTCCCTCCACCGATCATCACCATCACCATCACCTTCTTTTTTCTCTTTCTCCCTCCAACATTCTGACATCATCATCACGCCTTCTCTTCCCTTTCTCCTGATATTGTCACCTTCTTTCCTTCCTGCTGCCCAAACTCTCTCCCTTTACACACTGGCATCATTACCATTTTCACCCTCCAGCCCCTGGCATTATCACCACTTTCTCTTCCTTCTTCCTCCATCCTTCTGGCATCATCATCACCTTACTCTTCTCTCTTCCCTGACATCATCACTTTCTTCTCTTCCCTTTTCTCTCCCTCTATCCTCTGGAATCATCACCACTTTCTCTTCCTCTCCCTCCCTCTACTCCCTGGCACCATCATCTTAATCTTCCCTTTCCCCTGGCATCATTACCTTTTTACATTCCCTCTACCCCCCCTGGTATATCATCACCTTCTTTGTCCTTTTACCCAGCCCCTCTTGCACTGATCATCATCTTCCCTCTTTTCCACCCTCTGGCATCATCACTTTCCCTTCCCCCAACACTCTGTGGCACATTCATATCTATCCCCCCCTCTTGGCATATTCAGCTGTTGCTTCTTCCAATCCCTTCCCTCCCTGGAGCCAACAGTGCTTACCTACTGCTTCTGCTTTATCCTCTGCTGGCTCTGCAATGATAACAGCACGAGGACAGTATGTCCTGCAAAAGAGAGCTAGCAAAGAGGGAAGCAGCAGCAGCAGCAGCAGATAAGTGCTTCTCTTTGTCCCCTTCTGCTGGTAGGAGGACATTCTGCAGGCAGGAAGGAAAGAAACAATAAGACTGCTGGTGGCTCAACTTTTCATACCCGACTCTTCTCATGGCACACCTGCAGATCAGCCACGGCACACTGGTTGGGAAACTAGGGATGTGCAGCAGGGACGGATTCGTCCCATTCGGCATTTGTATTCGTGGGCAGCCAAATCCGTTGCATCCATTCTCGGTGGACCCCGATCCGTTCATTAGTTTCGTATGTATTCGTTTCCCAAAAAAAACCCCCCATCCCAACCCTTTAAATTTAATTAACTACAACCCCCCACCCTCCTGACCCCCCCAAGACTTACCAAAAGTCCCAGGTGGTCCAGTGGGGGTCCTGGATCTCCTGCACTCGGGCTGACAGCTGCCAGTATTCAAAATGGTGCCGATAGCTTTGCCCTCACTATGTCACAGGGGCTACCGGTGCCATTGGTTGGCCCCTGTCACATGGTAGGAGCACAAGATGGTGCTGGCCGTCCATTGCTCCTACCATGTGACAGGGGCCGACCAATGGCACCGGTAGCCCCTGTGACATAGTGAGGGCAAAGGCTATCGGTGCCATTTTGAATTCTGGCAGCTGACAGCCCAAGTGCAGGAGATTGCTCCCGGACCCCCGCTGGACCACCAGGGACTTTTGGCAAGTATTGGGAGACCCTCCTGCCCCCCACAAGATGGCGCACTGCCATCCATTGCTCCTACCATGTGACAGGGGCTGACCAATGGCACCGGTAGCCCCTGTGATATAGAAGGTCAAAGGTTATCGGTGCCATTTTGAATACCGGCAGCTGAGGATGTGGGTGCAGGAGATGGCTCCCGGACCCCCCGCTGGACCAACAGGGAGTTTTGGTAAGGCTTGGGGGAGTCAGGAGGGTGGTGGTTGTAATTAATTCAATTTTAGCCGGGAAACGAATAAGAATTAATGCATGTACATATCGGGGGCCCCCCTTGCCGAATGCAACGTATCTGCCCCCCCCCGACGAATACGAATCCCGAATGCAATGTATGGCATCCCTCTGCAGATCCCTAGCTCCCGAGAGGGAGGAGGAGGACGTTATGGTCAAGAGAATATTAAATCTGTTATAAGATCAGGCTTTTTCAAGCTGCAGGTTTTGAATGGTTTAAAATCTGTTTTAGATCTAGCTGACTTATGCACAGTAGTCCAAGCCTCCATATTCCCCCTAATTGATTATTGCAGCATTACTTATTTGGGTTCACCTGCTCAGACCTTAAAAGCCATTCAATTACTCATGAATTCTGCTGCCCCACTTATAACAGGAAAAAAAGGAAGGGATCATATAACACCTGTGTTGATGTATCTGCATTGGTTCCCCATAGCTTAATGCGTGCTATTTAAAGTGGGCATGAGTGTTTCTAAACTAATCAGTTCCGACAAGTTTCCCTGGGCCAAAGCTTTTGTACAAATATACTGCCCTACTCGTGCCTTGAGATTGCAACAATTTGGACTTTTGTATGTTCCATTAGCTCATCACCCATCAAACAGGAGTCAGTTTTTGAATGTACTCAGTACTACTATGCATACGGGGGGTAATTTTCAAAGGAGTTACGCGCATAAATGTAACTACTATTGTAGCAATTTTCAAAAGCCATTTACTCACGTAAAGTGCACTTATGCAAATAAATCCTATGGACGATTCAATGGCATATATTGTAGCAATTTTCAAAAGCCCACTTACTCGAGTAAAGTGCATTTACATGCGTAAAACCCAGATTTACGCATGTAAATGCTTTTTAAAATCCGCCCCACAGTGAGCACTCAAAAATTCTTAATATTGCTTGTTATAAATTTCAGATTTTGATATGGTTGAAGGACCCCCATAGCACCCGTGTGAATGAAGCCAAACCTTTGCTGTCATACATCCAAACGGGTCATATATAATTGGTCCCAAATTGTGATCACTTTTTTTTGTAAATTCTTATGCACTTAAAAAGTTTTAATCGAGAACATGAAGGTTACTTTCCTTAAGATGCAATTCAGCTTTGATTCCTGAATGATAGACCCTATAAATAACACAACCCGCCATAGCACTGTTTTGAGACATCTGTGCGTCAGGGGCTTATATACTGCACTTCATTTTTCTTTCCAATTTAAAAATAGAACACTGAACACCTACATAGTCTTTTCAGGTTTGTTTTTGAGTGCTCGTTGCATGCATAATGTTCCCTCAGCTCGACAGGCTTGTTTGGCTGTTACTCACGAGTGCACATTTTCTGTTGCTGCACCCACTTTCTGAAACTCACTGTCAGAAGAGATTAGGCAGTTGGACTGCTTAAAAATTTTCAAAGCAATGCTGAAAACGGTACTTTTTAAACAGGCTTTTTTTATGCTAGTGTTGCTGTGATAGTGATGTCAGAGTGACAATTTCAGAGTTATATTGTATTTTGTTTTGTTTTTGTCTTTTGATATTTTAGTGATGAATTTGTTTTATTGAATTATGTATGCATGACTTTGTATATTGCCTAGGGCCTAGTGCATAGGTGATTAAGACATTTTAATAAACATGAGAGTGATACCTAATGGCTAGAATCAAAATCCATTATTGCAGGGTTCTGCAAGGAGCCCTGGTGCATAGCTCCTGGTACAGCACCATCACTACAATGACCAAACGAGGTATGTTAGGGATATAAAATAGGAGAGAAATCCCCAACTAGCTGCTAATAAAGGCTGATGGTGCCAGATCCAAGCCAGCTGGAGCAAGAGAAATCTGCTTGGTACAAAATCAAAATACACGTGCTGCTAAGTCATGCTTTCTGCTCTCTCCACTTTTAGCTGTTTAGGGTCTTCTGTGCTTATCCCATGTCCTCCTGTAGTCCATTACCTCCAGCCTGGGAGGTTATTCCATATTTCCTGATGTTACTCCTCAGTCCAACCCACTTGAAGCCTCATATCAGATCCCTTTTTCTAGAGCATCCTTTTTCTTAGTGCTAGGCTGAGTCTATATATTACAATTACCTTTATTGACTCTACTACTTGTCTGCAAGCAAGGTCAGATTTCCCATTTGGCAAAGGGGGCACCTGCTGTCTGGAGGGTGCTGCATGTCTTTGATGGGGTGGGTTCAAGGAAGGAGTGAGCTGCTGTGGATGCAGGAGAAAGCAGCCATCAGTCATGTATTTTTGAAGGGAATCCCCCTTCCTCTAATCCTTATTATGCAATAGGCACTTTCTGAGGTTGCCCCTCTCCCTCCTTCTGCTGCTCCTGTGCTTAGGGACCCACAATTGTACAAGAAGTAAATGCAGTTCTATCTGCAAGGATTATTTGCCTTTCCATTACATTACAGATGTTGAAGAAAGGAGGGTAGTGGATCATATGTAATCTTGAACATTATGTACTGGGAATCAGAAGGGGCAAAAGATTTATGCAGTACTGTGGTGCCAAGACAAGTGTCTCAGGCTACTCTAGAATGCACATTAAGATTTAAAATCGGACAAAAGTGTGGAAAGTACAAAGCAATCAGATCAGACCTTTTGCCATCACTTACGAAAATGATATGTAACAAATTAAAAGAGAATCTTTTTCTAACATTAGAGGAGTGAATTGCATATATTAATTCTGTTTTCCCACTAGAAGAAATAATTACTCCGACCACAGTAGTGGTCCTGAATTTCAGTCCCTGGGCCTCCCCAACAGGTGAAGTGCTCAAGAAATGCAAATTAACCCAGTTGATAGGCCAAGCACATGTAAATGTATCTCCTGGATATTCATGGTGAATATTCTGAACACCAGATCTATTGGGAGGAGAAGATTGGAGGCTTGAGGGCTGGATTTAAGAACCACTGAACTAAAGGCTATAGTGAAATTTTTCTGCAAAAAAAAAAAAATTCAAGGTGGTACAAGAAAGAGAAGAAAGTGACTCATTCAATGAACATTAGTTTAATATAACATTCTGAACTGGTTACCAATAGGGATGTGAAGTTGTTTTGCAATGAAATTGAAATGCAATGAAACCGAATGTCTCATATTATTTTAAAATAAAATGGAAAAAAATAGCAAATGTAATTTTTGTTTCATTTAGTTTCATTTTCTGTTTTAGCATGTGCTATTTGGATTTAGTGCATCCTATTTGCAAATAGCGCATGCAAAAATGAAAACCAAAACAAAATAAATATGAAACAAAAAAACAAATCTGCATGCATACCCCTAGCTACCAATATCAAGCAAAATGTATTGCACTATATGTGCAGTATAATATAATGGCAAAATGTACTGCATCTAAGATATAGAGGTTTGATGTGTGTAAGTAAGTCTGTTCCATATTAACAAACATTTTTTCAGAAAGATCCCTTACGAAAACAAATTAAAATCATGACGGCTTAACCAATTCTGATTCTTCTATAAGTCTTCTGTCTGGCTGGTAATTGTGTAAAAATCAAAATGATATATGACAAGGTATGCAAAATATTTGACTGTGCCTTGTTCGTCCCTCCTGATGCAGCTGGTTGGTGAAACATGGTCGTTTTAGGGGGCAGCGTGCCATAAGCACAACATTGAAAAATGAATGAATAAATGTCTCAAGCTTCATAAAATAGTTTCTGAGTGACTGATTTAACACCGAACATACATATTTTTCACACATCAGACCTCCATATCTTAAATGTGAATGTGTGTACTACTTACTCCATGTACTTATCTGCAAAATTTACTACATTTCATGCATTATCTTAAAATAATTTTAATGAGCAGAGATATTATTCTTTTCTTAGATGACCTCTCTCCTTTAGTTTTATGGTTTGCCAGCCGACACAGTTGTACCTGACCATGCACCTGATTTCTCATACTTCAGATTTTTTATTTGTTTTTTTAATTTAATTTTTATTGAATTTTCACATTTGAAACAGAATATAATTGTTCAATGAAAAATTAGATACAATAAAGATAGTTCCATCCGACTTAGAAATATAAATCTGAATTTAGACAAAGCGTATCTAATATTATAAGAAAAATTGTGGAGAACAAAATGTACAGGAGCAGTCATAACAGGAAAATTTAAACCATATGTTAATACATAATTGCAGTATAGTATTTATCCCATACTTTTACCATTTCAAAAGCCGTGCCCCCCCATGGAATATATTTTAGGAATGTGAGTCCAGATATGTACGAAGTTGAATAGGATCTGTAAATATATATTTAGTATTTTGATAAATTAGTAGATTAAACTTAGCCCCCATCGATATTACTTCACATTTCATCGCTAGGAACTTTCTTTTTTGCTCCTGAGTATTTCTTGTGATATCTGGGAATATCCAGATTTTCTGACCTTGGAAACAGTGAGTCTGATTAAGAAAATATATTCTCAGCACTGAGTTCCTTTCTGAAATAAATGCGAAGGAAACCAAAAGAGTTGCTCTTGTTTCAATTACTGTCTCTTGCATTAAATCCAAAACTTCAGATAAATTCAAGGACGAAGATGGTTCTTATAATTGCTGCTCAGTTTCACTTCTTTAAAGGCAGGATGATAATATATTCTAGAAATTGCTGGTATGGCTTGTTCTGGGAATTTCAAAATATTACATAGAAACATAGAAATGACGGCAGAAAAAGACCACTCGGCCCATCCAGTCTGCCCAGCAAGCTCCCATACTTTTATTTTCCCATACTTATCTGTTTCATCAACTACCAAGATCAGGGCCCTTGTTGGTAACTGTTTGATTCAAAATTCCTGCCCTCCCCTGTCATTGATGCAGAGAGTAATGTTGGAGTTTCATCAAGGGTGAGCATAAGGCTTAATGGTTAAGGGTAGTAACCGCTGCATCAAGCAAGTTATCCCGATGTTTATTTACCCAGACTGCACAGATCAATGCCTTGTTAGATATTGTCTGAATGTAATCCTATTTTCCACATTTCCCTCTGCCGTTGAAGCAGAGAGCATTGCTGTATATGCATTTAAAGTGATGTATCAGGCTTAATTGGTTTAGGGTAGTAACTGCTGTAATAAGCAAGCTACTCCCACACTTATTTGTTTACCCAGATTGTGAAGTTCAGTCCTTGTTGGTTGTTGTCTGAAAGCAAATCCTCTTTTCCACATTTCCCCCTGCCGTAGAAGCAGAGAGCAAAGTTGGAGTTGCATTAACTGTGCGAAGGATTATTGAGTAAGGGTAGTAATCACCAGGTACTAGTCTCCACTCCAGTAATCCATCCCCATGGCTCTTCTCTTCATTCCCATCCTCTAGCCTTTATGGATCCACAGTGTTTATCCCATGCCCCTTTGAAATCCTTCACAGTTTTAGTCTTCACCACTTCCTCCGGAAGGGCATTCCAGGCATCCACCTCCCTCTCCGTGAAGAAATACTTCCTGACATTGGTTCTGAGTCTTCCTCCCTGGAGCTTCAAATCGTGGCCCCTAGTTCTGCTGATTTTTTTCCAAATTAAAAGGTTTGTTGTTGACCATGGATCATTAAAACCTTTCAAGTATCTGAAAGTCTGTATCATATCACCCCTGCTCCTCCTCTCCTCCAGGGTATACATATTTAGGTTCTTCAATCTCTCCTCATAAGTCATTTTATATACACCATCCACCTTTTTGGACACACTTCTCTGGCCCGCCTCCATCCTGTCTTTGTCCCTTTGGAGATGTAGTCAAATAACTTTTAAATAACTCTCTTGGAGGAATCAATTTCAACTTTGGGAAGTTCAATATCCTTAAATTTGGTCTTCTCATCGCGTTCTCTATACTTTCCATTTTGTTGGAATAAAGAGACTCAGATTTTATGAGAATACTCTGAACTGCTTCAACTCTTGTGATTTTCACATCCATTTCTTTCATTGAGGATTCTATAGAAATTACTTTAGTTTCCAAGTTCTGTGCTTTGAGTGTGTTTTCTCTCAGCATGGTTGTTAATGAATGTATTGCTTTTTCCATCGATACCAGAACAGTCCAGATAGTATCTAAGGTAATAGTTTCGGGTCTGACTAAAGGAGGATTACAAATTACACGTACCTCTGGATCTCCTTTTCCTTCTTCCATGGGGTTAACATTACCGTCGTCTTAGAGCTGTTCCTCCACAAATGGGCCTGTGGAACCTTGCTGAGTAAGGCTCTCTGAAGGAATCGGTATTTCACTGTTCCTTTTCGGGGCAACAGTTTGTTCCTCCACCCAATTAGTGGTAACATCATCCAAAATGTTAGAGATTTTAAATGGCAGTTTTGGGGCCAACGGTACTCCGGGGCTGAGGGATGTCTCTTCAGCCTGAAAGCTTGGCGTCTGCTCCTCATCAAAGCCTCCTGCGGCTCCTCCCACTGGTATTGCCTGTATGGGTCCCACAAACAGCATCTCAATCTGGGGTTGTCTAGTATCCAAGATCGGTGTTGAAGAAGTAGAAACTCTCACCTTTGCCTTTCTTTTAGTATGTGGCATTCTCAGGTCCAAGAAATTCAAGTTTAAGGAAATAAGGCAGATTTCAGGAAATCCCATGGAGGGAGAGTGTTTGCGTGTGCTCTATATGGTGGCCATCTTGGTCTCCCATACTTCAGATTTTAACTGGCCTCTCTTTGTACACACAGGGGATAATTTTCTAAGATGCTTGCATGCAAAAAAAATGGGTTTAATGCACATAAGTGGCTTTTTGAAGATAAGGGTATGCACTGCAAGTGCAACACAATTTTGTACATACCTTTATGTGCACACTAAATAGATGTTCCAGGGGAGGGGGAGGGACACTGAGCAGGTGTAATTTTGTGCATTTATGGCGCACCCATAAATTTTCAAGTCTGATTTATGTGCTTAACTCTGCTTTGAAAATTCTGCCTGAAAGCAGTGGGTAAGAATTCCCCGCAGACTAACCTCCGCAGGCTGCTTGAAAATTACTTTCCCTAAGTCTTATCTACTACTTGCCATCAAGAAAAGACTTCTACGACCTTCTATGCCAGGATTCTTTAATATAAAAGCTCTGCGACTTTATAGCTCTTAGAAATGCCAATAACATACTATAGGATTTGTGGCCAAGCATTAATAATTGAATGGAATGCACTCATGCCTTGAACCTACACAGTTCATAGATTATTAAAGTATATTCTACACCTTATGTTGTACTGCTTGGATGTGTGGTGTGACAATGTGCAATAACAAATAAAAGGGTCTAGGTAGACACAAATTAATAAAAGCTCTATATTGAAACAGGCCAAAGTTATCATTTTAATTTAATTGTGCCTACATATCACACCTGCAACTGGAATTTTTTTTGTTTGTTTGGATGCTTAAAGCAACAGTGCTTTGTATTCAAGACAGCACATTATATGTAAAGCAATATATGAATCACTCCATCATGTACTGAAAGTGGGCTCTGAGTGTTCAGTGCCTGCTTTCCTAATGCACCCCCAGGAACCTCTCCTAGGGGCGCGATGCAATATTTAAATTAGGGCTCATGCTGATGAAGTGGCGCTAGGGGCGATTGTGTGCCCCTAGCGCCTCCTGGACAGTGTGCACCCAAGAAAGGTCCACCCCGCTGTTGGCGGCTGTCCGCCGGTTAAGAAAACGGATGCTGAATTCATCAGTGTCCATTTACCTAACCAGTACACATGCACAGGTTAGGAAAATGGACGCTGATAATTTCAGCATCCATTCTCAGAACCTGACTATCGGCATTTAAGGAGTGTATATCTCAATATTAAAGTGTCGGGCACTTAATATTAATATTAATTTATTCACTCCTTCACTTATTGCCGATTGTGTTGCGCCAGAGGTGGACCCTTGGGCCGAGGTGGGGTTGACGCTGCCTGTAGGAGGAATCCTATGGGTCCCCACCGTTGGCAGGCAGAGAGGGCTGATGGACGGAGGCCGGCTGGCGCTTCACCAATACCAGCCCTCATTCCCCACGGGTTGAGCCTTTGGGTGCCTGGGCCGGCTGGACTTAGGTGGCCTCCGTCAGTGGTTGTAGATGGGTGGATCAAGGTCAGCCCAGAGGCAGCAACTGATGTAGGTATCCATCTGTACTGGATGAGGCCCGGAGACCCGGGCGCCAATAGGAACACAGTCTGACAGAGGGCGCCCAAGCAAGAGCAGGCCAAAGCCTGAATGAACCACGTCCAGGACAAAGGCTGAAGAGGCGTCTTAAAGCAAGCTGGGATCAGGGCTGGCAGCAATCTGGAAGCAGTGGCAAGTAAGGCTGAGGTCAGACAAGGAGAGAATCAAAGGATGGTCAGATGAAGCAGGAGTCCAGGGTTGGAGAGAAGCAACGGCGTGGTCAGGCAATGCAGAGGTCCGGGCCTGGAGAGAGGCAACAAAGTAGTCAGGCGATGCAGAGGACAAACCACGTTAGCAATCTGAAGGAGAGACGAAGGAACAGGAACTCAGGAACAAGGAAACAGGGACGAAGACAATCAGGATCAGGAACCAGGAACAGTAGAAGCAACGAGCACTCGACTAGCAAGGGGACCTGTTGCAAAGGCTATTTAGGAGAGCGGAGTCCGGGCTTATATACCAGAGCTCAGCCGACGTCATCATCCGGGGTCACGGCCAGGGTTCTGCCGTAGGCCCTATTAAAGAAGGATCAGCAGTGTGCACGCGCGCGCCTAGGGAGAGGTGCGGCACTGTTTGGGACGGTGTCTCTCTGCGGGCCACGTGGAGAGGCCCGAGCAGAGCATCAGAAGCTGTAGCAGAGCTGGAGGCCCCAGAGGTGGCCCGAGGACGGAGCCGGCGGCCAACAGCCGCCAGAGATGAGGGACCAGGTGCTGGATCACTTTGAAAGAGGTGGGGGGGGGGGGGGAAGTAACAGATTGGTCCTTTCACTGTCACATGTCAGCTGACCAGAAAGGGGATTGATCCTTTCACTGACATTGTGACAGTGAAGGGACCAACACTTAAATATTGATTTATTCACTCCTTACAATGCAGGCAGTCAGGTTCAGAAAATGGACACTGAATTTATCAGCGTCTGTTTTCCTAATCTGTGGATGTGCCATTGCATCGACCCCTAAGAGCATTTACAATGGTCAACAGGCACTATTAATGCTGCCATGATTCCTACTTGTAGCAAAAATTTGCCTCAAACAGGAGAACAACCTTTACAAAACTAAAGATGAACCACTGGGGTGTAGATTTCATAAAATGGTCCTGCTTTTAGAAGGAAAAAAATGTGGTCCCTGTGGAACTGAGTTAGGAATGGAGAAAATTCAACTATTTTTGAATACTTTGGCTAGTTCAATGCAGCAAATATGTGCATAATTGCAAAACAATCCTGGTAAATTTTAATTTTTCATGAGAAAAAAACCCTGTTATATTATAACTACGTTTAAGCTGATTCAGATTTTTGGAGTAAATCTGACTGAAATAATGGCAGTTCTGAACCAGGATTCAAACTGGGCCTGGGAAAGTGTGCCCATTTATACAATTGGTAACATTTAAAAATACTGATAACATCTTACAAGAATAAGAAGTTTTTGTCTTATTTGTCATATTCTGGAAGATTAGCAGATTCACTTTTATTTTTGCAGAACCTTTAGCTCAGTGCTGGCCAACTCCAGATCTCAAGAGCCAGAAACAGGCCAGGTTTTCAGCATATCCATAAATTGATATGTATGAGATAGATTTGCTTGCTTCCATTGTATACAAATCTATGTTTTGCATATTCCTTGTAGATATCCTGAAAACCTAGCCTGTTTGTAGTTCTTGAGGACTGGAGTTGGCCACCCCTGCTTTAGCTTATTTTAAAGTAACCTGATGATGGAAGCATGAGTCATCAAAGCTTAGATGCATTACGTTAGTCTGGGCCAGTCTGGTGGTTCAGTGACAGCCCTAGGTTCAGCTTTCATTATCTGGGCTTGCCACATTGGCAGTACTGTGGAGGCATCCTTTGCAGCCCCTGAGGGTGAGGATCCCAATCATTACTCAATGGTGACACCTACTTGTTGGAATTAGGTTATATGTGTACCAGATTGTGAAAGTGAATCATGGGTCAGTAGCTCCCAGCCACAGATCATCACTGAGGGAATGTTATAAAAATAGTAGATGTGAATAAAGAATCTACTATACTATACTATACTATACGGACTGGCCCGTTGGAGATTGGAAGTTGGGCTCAATAGACTCTTGATCTGACCCAGCATGACATGTTCTTAAGGCTCATGGTGCTGTTAGTAAATAAAAGCAGGTTTTGACTGAGCTGGAAGTCCAATAAAAAAGTATCACCTGCAGCATGTTTCCTAACCTTTTATTTCTAAGTAGAACCTAAAAAATGATTAACTTTACTGGAATGGAAATATTTTGTAACTTTCTGATTAGTGCATAGGTGATTACATCCAGATGAAAGACTACTTCCCTAGCACATCCTGATATCTGGTTCTTGTGCTTCCAGTAATAGCTGCTTCATTTCCTTCTAATTAGAGAATTAGTAGAGCTAATGACAGCTTTGTATGAAGATGAATCCAATATTCCATGGTGAGCTGACTAAAGACACGTACTGAAATTCCCTCCCCCATCCTCCTTGGAAAACAGCAATAATAGATCACAATTCTGGAGACATCTGATCAATGTCAGATTTGTAACATGAATTTTTTTTTGTCATTTTATCTCCCGACTGATGCATTACAGACATCATGGTGATGTTTTGACAACCAAGCAGCATAAACAGAAAATGTGAAATATAAAATTGTATAAGATTCAACATTAATCAGATTGCCATAATTTGTAGAACATGAAAGTTAGGGAGTAAGTAAGAGTATAGTTATGGAGAAAAATTTTACTGTCAATAAATGGCATATTTGTGTTAATTTAGCATTAAAGCATGAACTTTCATGTTAAATGTGCTAAAATGTGTTTTTTGTGTACATATGGGGGTCCATTTTCACGATTCAAACATTACATGCTTTTTTATTTAATCAGTGCATTTAAAATGTTTTCTTGGAAGGGATTTTTACTGAAAGCTGCAATAAAAAAAACAAAAACAAGGCAAACTGTGCATCAATGATGCTACAGAGTAAAAGAAAAGTAGGTTTTGGTGACCTTGATGTGCATTCCATAGTTGTTATGGCAACAGGAATGAGAATCAGGGTTGCTAAGGCACACATTTATAAAGCAATCTCCATCCATTTAATGGTCACTGTACTCTAGTAACTTAATTTAAAACCTGCTAAAAGCAGAATGAAAGATGAATCAGCAAAACTTTGTAAATGTGCTTTTGTAATATAATTGTTATATAAATGCTTTATTGTTAAAGGAACTGTACATCAGTAAAAACAAAAATTCTGTGGCATATGCTATCTTATGGGTGAATTTTAAAAAGCTTACTCGCACAAAAAGGACCATTTGTGTGCATATCCTAGTAGAATGTGCGCAATGAGTATTTTATAATGGCGCCATATACGCGTGTACATAGCTGAACATGCATATATTTAAGTGCATCAAAAATGGGCGTTGGGGCATGTCAAACATTATGCGTGTTTTGACGTATTTTACAAGTGCCGAATGCGTGTTTGGATATTCACTTACACACATTGATTTACTTCAGCTCATCTACATGCACACTTAAATACTTGTCCTTTCTGTTTGCTTTTGGCAACCAGTGGCTTGACTCCTCTGGGTGAGTGGACGCTGGTGCAGGCCTCTGAGTGTGAGGGAGGATCTCAGGGCCAGACAGGGAGCATTGGGAAAGTATGGCTTATATGGGGGGAGGGGGCATCAAGGATACACTGTGTGTGTATGCGGGGGAGGGGGGGTGTTTCACACAGAGTTCTTTGGATAGATAAAGTCATGCTAACATTTAGAAAAAGATTAACATTTAGAAAAAGATTAAAAACTTGGCTTTTCAAAAAAGCATTTCCAAGCCTTGAATAAAACCTCCACTCTTCAACACAAACTCGCATGCAATAACTGGATCTAAATAAGAATCCAACTACCATAAACTTACGCACATCATTACCTGCGGAGTTTTATCATATTATTATCATTCACTACTGTGTCATATTTATTCTCTTGGTTACTTATTTTACCGTTTCATATTTATGTTACTTATTTTACCGTTTCATATTTATGTACTGTCTCATTTATTCACATAGGTTTATTTATTCACTCCGCTATACTACTACACTAATTGGCTGAAATGTAAATATTGCATTGTTCAATCTCTCCCCTCTTCCAGCTCCAAGTTAATTTTCCCTGTTTTATTGTTTTATTGTAACTTTCTCACCCTTCAATTGATTCTCTGTATTTAAAGTTCACAGTTCTATTGGGAATATTGTTATCACGTTACCTTATGCTTTTCACACATTGTTAATTGTAAACCGGGTTGATGTGATGCCAGTCATGAAACTCGGTATAACAAAAACAATAAATAAATAAATAAATAAATAAATAAATAAATAAATAAATGCTGATTGCTCTCTGGGACATACAGGTATATACTGTGGGTTTGAGCTAAAGATAGGGGGAATACAGGGACATAAGGCTTATAAAGGAGGAGTACCAGTGTTTGTCCCAGCAATATATAGGGATTAGCTAGTCTGGATTGGAGACTCCCTTTTCAAGATGACTCTACTGACCCTATGGGTACGGAGGTCTATGCGGCTGAGGAGGGAGTGAGAGCAGAAGAGGAGGAGGAGGTATCCCGTTCACAAGGTATATAAGACTCAGCTTAATTATTCAGATCTCTCAGAGAAGCAAGTAATGCACAGGTTCAGGTTCATCAAGGAAATAATACCTATCAGGTCAATACAGTAAAGTGTGGCCGCGGTTACCCTGGTCCTAACCCGCTTTCTACTCACTTTTCGGCCGCGTTAGTCCAACCCGCGATACGCTATCCCCTTTAACCTACTCTTACCGCCTCTTTAAATCACCGGGTAACCCCTTCCACCCGTGGCATGTATATTACATGTAAACGATCGAATTAGTTATTCCCTCCCATACAGTAACACGCTCCCCGACTATCGCTTTTTACCATGCTGTTTTGCTGCGCGTTTAACCTGCTAATTTACCGCCTACCCCTACCCCTGAGTTAGAGGCAGGGGTAAGGGTAGACGGCAAACTTTCCCCCAAAAGGAAACCTAAAAACCTAAAATCCCCTCCTCCCGAAGCGACTTGACATGTTACCAACTTACTTTTTGTTGCTTTCAGCCCCTTCCCTTCTCTGCCGTCCTCCGGAGGGGGCAGCTGGCGGCGAAAGCAGCTTGCAGCGGTCCCCCCCCGCGCAGGTCCCGGTTCTCCTGGCTCAGCCCTCATCTGAAGATTGTGAAGTCAGGTAAGAGCCCACTGTTCTGTGCCCTCTCCAGTCATTGGCTTGAGCGCCCGTCAATTTGGGCGCTCAAGCCAATTTGGGCGCCCAAATTGACGGATGCTCAACCCAATGAAAGCATATGGACGGGCAGGCATGATGTCACAACGTCACGCCCGCCCGTCCATGTGCTTTCATTGGCTGGAGCGCCCGAAATGACGGGCGCTCCAGCCAATGAAAGCACATGGACGGGCGGGCGTGACGTAACGGCGGGCGTCACGCACGCCCGTCCATGTGCTTTCATTGGCTTGAGCGCCCAAATTGACGGGCGCTCAAGCCAATGAAAGTACGCTTCGCTTCACTCCGCTCGCGCCGTGACTGGAGAGGGCACAGAACAGTGGGCTCTTACCTGACTTCACAATCTTCAGATGTGGGCTGAGCCAGGAGAAACGGGACCTGCGCGGGGGGGACCGCTGCAAGCTGCTTTTGCCGCCGGCTGCCCCCTCCAGAGGACGGCAGAGAAGGGAAGGGGCTGAAAGCAACAAAAAGTAAGTTTTCATGGGTTAAAGTTGGGATCCACTTCCTGGTGCCTGTCATTTCAAATGACATTTGAAATGACAGGTACCAGCGCACCCAGGATACTGTATAGGCGCTGTATTAAGCGCCTATACAGTAAAATGGGTTGCGCGGGCCTAACGCATCACAGACGCTTCTTGGATGCGGCTTGCATTTGCAAGCTATTTAAATACAGTATCGAGCGGTAGGTGAGCAGGACTGTGCGTGCGGCAAACGCGGGTGCGCCCGGCACTAACGCAGCTCTTCCTACCGCTCCTTACTGTATCGGCCTGTATGTCAGCAGTTAGAGAGTGATCTGGAACCAAGCACCCGAAGGGGTCAGGCCTTTCCAGTCAAGTCAAAGTGACAACTGCCCTTGCATTTTTGCCACTGGCACCTTTCAAACACCTCTAGGTGTCACAGCTGGAATCAGCCAGTCTGTCACTTCTATGTGTATAGAGCAGGTCCTGGATACCTTGCTCAGGAGAACACACCAATATATATTTTTCCCTAGGAGAATACTTCAATAACCAGACATAATGCATGATTTCTATCTAATAGTACATTTCCCCTCTGTCTTGGGGGCTATTGATTGCACTCATGTCCCTATAAGGGCACCAGGGAAAGATAAGACCACCTACCGCAACTGCTAGGGCTTTCACTCCCTCAATATGCAGGTGGTGTATGACACCAGGGGTATCATCCTGGATGTTGTCCCCTGGTTTCCAGGATCCACTCACAATGCCTACAAACTCTCACAGTCAAGAATACATGACTACTTCCAGGAATGACACATCACCGGGGGAAGGCTTCTAGGTAGGTTTGTACATATTACTACCAGCATCCTGCTACTAAATTTCCATCTTTTCTACCTTGTCTAGTGAGTTGACCACTGGGCAGTCACAATGCATATGTAACTCTGGCCTTCTCTGTTTTCTTCCCTAAGGTGACTGAGGATATCCACTTAAAACCTGGAGCATGATCTCTATGGCAACAACACTGAATGCTGTCAAAGCTTGATACAACAGAGCCCACAGGAAGACCAGGGCATTCATAGAGAGAACCTTTGGCCTACTCAAAACACATTTCCGCTGTCTAGGCAGATCAGGGGGGTGCCTTCTCTACAACCCAGCTAAAGTCTGTGAGATATTTGTTGCCTGTTGATACTACATAACTTATCCAAAAGAAGATGTTTACCTCCTCCAGATAGACTGGAGGAGAATGTGAATGAAGAGGAGGAAGAGGTTGAAGAGGAGCTGACTCAGGAACAATTGCAGAAGATACAGCGCATGAGTCAATGACAGCTATACAGGAAAATACTCTTATACTCAGACATTTTAGATGCTGATTGTGTATTTATTTACATGTGCACAAGGTGAAGAACATATCCTGAAAACCTGATTACCTAGGTGTTCCCTGAGGATTGGCTTGAGAGGATTTGCTTGAGATATCAGCATCAAACAATTTTTTAATTCCTGAGAAGTAAATTCCATCTCTTCCTTTCAGCATTATTATACTTGTGTCTATAAGGCTTCAATCTTTCCAAGTAAATCTGGCCTACTATATGTCTGTTACCTAGTATGACATAGTAAAGCAATGAACATCCATGCTAGTTAAGTCAGATGAAACCATTACTGTCTCCATACATACCTATTTAATATCACACTATATGGTGGCCACTTGTGACCCCCCCCCCCCGCCAAGGCATAACCATACCTTGACACACCCCCAGTGCCCCTTTATGCACTTGCTTAAATAATCCTAGTAACCACATTCTACTTATACCATGACAGCAAGAAGCCCGCTGGTTAAAAAAATGCTGCAGTTCCCTCCAGGCCCTTCTCAGCTGGTGCAGGTTCTTCCTCTGCCCAGGCACTGGGAACAAGTGACCCTCGTTAGCCACCACCAGGGATGCCAGATGGGCAACATCCCTGGTACTGAAATTTGGCTGCCTTGCTTATGCTGGCATTTTTACAGGACGCACCCATGACCAGGAAGTCCCACCCTTGCATTTGCATGTGTGTGAACACAGATAAACACGGGCCTGTGTAGAATGTACATGGATCTGCGTGCATATATGCATGTACTTTTTGGCGCAAATGTATGCATATTTTATATTGTGTGCGCATATGTGCATGCACGATACAAAATGGTTTGGTGTGCGTGCAATCTTTTTAAAATTTACTCATATTTTGTGCAGTACGTAGGTACTAATAAACTCAAAATTTTCTCATTTTATGTGCATGGAAAAAAATGCTTAGATGATAGCTTTTAAACCAGGGCATGGGTGCACATTGGTGAGCATACGTCAGCCTGCGCCCAGGGACATGGCCATTTTATAACATATGCACCATTTATAAAATAGGCTGGCTGTGCTCACATGTGCACCAAATTTTAAGTGGATGTGCACAAGCTAACATAAATGCCGTTTCTAGCACAAAAATAGGGTGATTTTAAAAGGGGCATGCATTGATACTTCTTCCAGTTTTGCCAGTTCGTCCCCAGTTCACCCAGTTAAGAGAGATGTTATCCAAAGCTCCCTAGTTTAATAGCCTTTACTCCCCTCAGTTAGCCATGACCTTTAAAACCTTGCAGAGCTGTCTAGTTTTCTTTATTTTTCAACTTACACAGCATCTATGGCAGAACTATAGTTACGTGGTAGGGAGCCTAGGCGCACGCAGGATTGCTCAAGTATTTATGCTCACATCTTAGGTTCACGCCCCAAAATGCCCATGCCATGCCAAGATCACACCCATGCCTTGCCCCTTTTTGAAAACTTCTGAGATGTGCATTCAATGGGAGATTCACACCTATCTCAACGGCTTTTAAAATCTGCTCGGTGCGCACAGCCCGACTTATTTGCGTATCCCCTAATTAATGCACGCACTGGTCTTTTAAAATTCGCTTTTTAGAGTATATAGCCCAGAGGTGGCCAACTTCAGTCCTCAAGAGCCACAAACAGGCCAGGATTTCAGGATATCTACAATGAATTGTTACGATCCCCCCCTGTTGCTGCGCTACAGGAGGTATCTCACCTTTCCTCTGGAGGCTGCTCCAAAGCCATGGCCTCGCCTGTGTACCATCCAGGATTTGCTCCAGTGCCTGGGAGGCCTAGCTGTTCCTGAGGCCAGCCTGTGGCTTGCTTGGCTCTGCTTGGACTTCCTGGTTCGCCCTTCTCCCTAGGGGCCGGCCCGTGGCACTCCTCCTCAGTTATAGGGCCAGCGAGGGGCGGTCCAGGTGAACTCCTCCCAGGGAGTTGCCTGCACATGCAGCAGTATAAAAGGACTTTCATTTCAGTTCCTGTTTGCCTTTGGATTGAGTCTCACAGTTGTCTGTGCCTCTTCCTTGATCCAGGTCCTCTGTGGTCTCGCTTGTCTTGATGGCTCCCTGTCCTGTGTCTCTGCCTGTTTCCTTGATGTTGGTTCCAGGTGTTGCCTTGATGTTTGTTCCTGTTTCAGTTCCTGATGTCCCTGTTTGCTTTAGACTGCCAGGAGTGCAGTAACCCACCACTTCCTCTTTCCTGTGCTCGTCCCGCTCCTGCGGCTGTAAGACAGGGTGGTCTGTGACCAGTCCAGCTGTGCTGGCTGTGTAGGGTGCCCTGAGAGACAGTGCCAATGTCTTCCTTCCTAGCCCTCGTCTACGATGTCTTGCTTCAGCCCTCGTCTATGATGTCTTCAGTGTTCTAAGGACTCTGTCTGCCCTCGTCCTCTGTCCGGCCTGCTGCCCTATGCCGTTACCCAGCGGCAGGTCCGAAAGGGCTTGGATCAGTCGGAGGACCGTTCATCAATCAACATTGCGTTGTTGGTTGCCATGGGTGTGCAGGTCCGGCTGAGGGTGAGACTCTGTTCCTCATTCCTGCTTCAGTACCTGCCTGGCTCTCCATGCTTGCATCTGCTCACCTCCCACAGTGTGGCTTGGGGCTCCTCCCTGAGTCTTGCCGTGGCCCAAGGGCTCACTCTACCTGTTCTAGAGGCGACCGTGCTCCTCGCGCTTGTAACATGAATATACATGAGATAAATTTGCATGCAATGGAGACAGTGCATAAAAATCTCTCTCATACATATTCATTGTTGATCTCCTGAAAACCAGGCCTGTTTGTGGCTCTCGAGGTGGCCACTCCTGATCTAGCCCATAGTTCCCTATATAAATATTTGGTTGTGTTGAAGGAAGCCCAGTGATTCATTGAGTTCAACTCATTTCTAATGGCTTAACTGTTCTAGTTCTATGCCAATCCCAGGGAAGTGAAAAAACACTGTACATCTATAGCCAGCTTTTCACCACCATGAATAAAAGTAGCAGCAGAACCATTAAAAATATTTTGAAAAATAAAAAATTCAGTCAGTAGGCAGATAAGCACTATTTCAGATTTATATTTGATTGCTAAGCTAGAAAACAGTACATCTCTCCAATTCAGGCAGCTGTTCTAATCATCACCCATACCTGGGTTGGTATTGCCCTGACTCATATAAAGAATAAACAATATTTAATAGGATGAATATGAGGAAAAGCTTTAAACATCTTACTTTTTTTTCCCAACAAACTATCAAGAGATATAAAGAAAACATATTTCATTAAAATAGAAACAAGTTTAAGCAAGTAATTGTGGTTTATAAAATTGGCGATAGCCCATGTTTTAGGGTAAGGGACGACTTTTGACATCCTATTGTGCCCACTGATTATGAGGTCATGCTTGTGATTTAACTACTCTGAATAATTTTGTATCATCCGCAAATGGCCTCTATTAGGCAAAGGTAGCTACCAACTTCTATGCCAGTTACTGGAATGAAAAGGGTGTGAGTTTTGTTCAAGGGGTCATGAAGGCTTTGAATTGAACTCATAATGGCAGGGAACACAGTGTTGCTGCAAGCAAGTACTCCACCTGATGTTCCCAATAGCTTGCATTTATTTAAGGTAGGCTTGATAGATATTTGCAGTAAACTGAAAAAAATGCAGTCTATTTACAGTCAGTATTACTATTGGATCAGGTACCTTCTTTTCTCTCCTTGCTCCTGTATGCCAGAGGTGCAGATTTACCAGTGACTTTAAAGCTTTGGGCAGCAGATATCAGAAAACATTCTTTTGTGTATGGCAGAAAAGATTCCATCAGTGTCCAGCATTGTGTTACTGTCTAGCCCAGTGGTCCCCAACCCTGTTCTGGGGGCCCACCAGCCAATCGGGTTTTCAGGATATCCACAATGAATATGCACGAGAGAAAATTTGCATGCACTGCATACATAACATGCAAATTTTCTCTCATGCATATTCATTGTGGATATTCTGAAAACCCGACTGGCTGGTGGGCCCCCAGGACAGGGTTAGGGACCACTGGTCTAGCCAGCTTGCCAAAACATGGGGTTTGTCACCCCCCACCCCCATTAGAACATGATTAAAGACAGAGCAACAATGCCAAGGCCCGCATATGGTGTATATTCACAGATCTCCTGGATGTAAAGAACATAAGAAAATGCCATGCTGGGTCAGACCAAGGGGCCATCAAGCACAGCATCCTGTTTCCAACTGAAATCAAACCAGGCCACAAAAACCTGGCAAGTACCCAAACACCAAGAAGAACCCATGCTACTGATGCCAGTAATAGCACAGGCCATTTTTGTATCTCAGGAATTTTGAATAATTGAGTAAAATATGATTAGCATTAAATGAGTTCAGTGATGTCTCTTTAAAATAAAGGCTGCTTAGTATTTCTTTAGAGATTCCTCCGGAAACATATTTATCCTTTATCTAATAGCTGACAGAATATAGACAGAAGTACCTTATGACACTAACTTCACAAATACCAGTCTCAGCCATTTTATAGTACTTTAAATGCTTGCTAAAAGCCAAGATCTGCTGACTTATCACATCTCAGGGCAACTGCTGTAAAAACATCATTATTTGTGAATGAAGATTGAATTTTATTATCAATAACTCATTAAAAAATAAGCAAGGTTCTTTGCCATAATGAAGGAAACATATTCAGTATACTAACTGGCAAATAGGTTTATTACAAAAATACTTACTATCCCATTAAGGGTCACAGATCTCGATATTTAAAGGGTTGCCAGGGTAACTATTCAAGTTACCTGGACAAAACCCGAGATTTTAATATTTCCCCAAACTCACTGCTTAAATTCTGTCTGGGTAACTCACTACTGGATAAAATGAAGCAGTGATGGAGGCATTCTAGGGGCATGGTTAAATTTTAGCCAGTGAGTGCTGATATTCGGCAGTCCCAACCAAAGTTTGCTGGGTTAGTCTGCAGAGTAAATATCTGCCCAAAATCATCCAGATAACTTTATTTCAGTAAGAAACTTAAAAAAATTATATTCAGCAGAACGCTTATCTGGCTATGTTCCGCTGAATATCTGGGTAAAGTTATCTGGATAGCTTTATCACTCACCAGTTCGCTGAATAGTAAACTCTAAGTAAATGTCATAGTCATGGAAATAGTAAGTTAGGTGGCATGATCTGCTTAGGAAATTGTAATTTACATGGTTTTCACTTAGAGAAAGAAACATAGAATATAATGATAAAGACTGTAAGGCCCATCTGCTCTGCCCAGTTTACCATCTGTTACAATATATCATACATCCCAGCTGAACTCTGGCTTTCCCTTTACTTTTTTTTGCTACTAGAGATCTATTGTGCTTATCCCAGGCTTTCTTGAATTCTGTTGCTGTTTGATCTCCACCAACTCAACTGGAAGGCTGTTCCATTCATCCACCATCCTTTATGTGAAGAAATATTTTGTAATGTTACTCCTGGATCTACTCTCTAAACTATGAGCCTCATAGTATGACCAACTTCTTTTCCACTGAAGAATATTCATTTTTTATGCATTATTTATATCTTTGAAGGCAATTATATCCTCATTTTGCTCCTTTCCACTAGAGTATATATATTTAGGACCATGGGCCTCATTTCATAGGGCATTTAGTGCAGTCTATGCAACATTTTGGTAGCCTTTCTCTTTACTGACTCTATTTTGTCTACATCCTTTTGGTGATATGATCTCCAGAATTGGATGCAGTACTACAGATGAGGTCTCACCAATGCCCTATACAGAGGCATTCTCCTCCATTATTTTCTACTGTTTTTACATCCTCCAATGCTTCCGAGTGTAGTTCTGTCTCTGGACAGTGGTCACTAGGGGTGGGAAGGGGGAAAAATTGTGTTTCGTTTTGTTTTTGGGGGGCTTTTTCCCAACAAATTTTAATTTGTGTAATGTTTATTTCATTTCTTTAGTTTAAAAAATATGACATAAACATTGAACCCCCCCCCAAAACAGAAAAAAATTAAACAGGACTTCCATCTCTCCCACCTGGAAAAATGTTGGGGCCAGGATCCTCCCCGGCCTTCACTTAACCAGTATGGGGTAATCTGCAGATGAGCCCTAAGCCCCGGACCAAGCTGGGGCCTTGTGTGGGGCCTAAGTTGCGGTTGCAGTGACCTACTATGACCTAAGCCTAGGCAAGGCCAAGGCATCAGGGCCATCTGCTGTGGTAAGTTGCCACGACCTTAACTTAGGCTGTATGCAAGGTCCAGGCTTGGATACCTGGCTCTGATGCCTGGGCCTCAGCCTAGGCTAGGCCAGGCTTGACGCCACAGAACAGGACCCGAAGCTAAGGCCTTGGCCTAAACCCAGGCCCGAGGCCAGGTCTCAACACATGGGTCTCATCTAGGCCAGGGCCTGGACCCAGGCTCGATGCCACAGCCCAGCCTGGCCTGAGCTCTTCTATCATTTTTGATGAAATGATGCTGTCAGCTTGGGAGGGCACCATCTTGATGTATGCAGTACAATTAGCTGCCATACATCAAAATGGCGCCCTCCACTGGGGAGCATGCACCAGAGTTAATTCTGGTACCTTCTAAGTGGAGGTCGTCATTTTGTTGAAGAAGAAAAAAAGAAAGAAGACTTCTGAGGACTGGCGACTGGGCTAGGGCCTGACCCTGAGCTGAGGTCCAGACATCATGACCCAGCTTCTATGCTGGGCTCCATTGTCAGGCTTGGGTCCAGGCTGGGGCCTGGTTGAGGCATCGAGAATGGGTACTGGCTCCAGCCTAGGCCAAGGCCCAGGTGTATGGACCCAGCTGCCTGGCCTGGGCCGAGGCCCTGGCATCGGGACCCAGCCTCCGGACCAGGCCATGGCATTGGGTCCGGGCCCTAGCCTAGGCTGAGGCCCAGGTTTAGGGACCCAGCTTGTGGGTTTGGCCCTGGCATCGGGTCTGGGTCCAGGCTGAGGTCCAGATATTGGGATTGAATCTAGGCCAAGGCCTCAGCAGCAGGCCAGGATGCGGCATCAGATTTGGTAAGTATGTGGGGTGAGGGGGGGGGGGTCATTGTGAAATTTTCTGGGACTGGGCTTAAGATCTCGGCATAGTCCCCAAAATTGAGCCAGAGCCTAGGCTGAGACCCCAGCATCCCACTTGGATCTAGGCCTTGGCCCCTTTGTCGGGTTGCAGCTTATGCTTAAGCAAGGCCTAGGCTTCAGGCCTAGGTCAAGGTGCTAGAGCCACACTTGGCCATAGACCAGGACCCTTGCTTTAGGTCTCATCCTACTCTGTAGGCGAGGACCCAGCTTCGGGCCTTAGCCTAGGCCTGACTGGTGACTATTTTTAAAAATAAGTTTTCAAAATGAAATGAGATTCCAATGAAATTTCCTCGGAATTTTACTTGTTCTGTTTTGAAAATGATCTGAAACGAAATAGGAAATTATGACTCATTTCCTATTTTGTTTCTCCTGAATGCCCATCCCTGGTGGACACTGCCTTCTCACATTCTTTTGCAACCTTGAGGTCATTAGATATGATTACCCCGAGATCGCTTTCTTGTTTTGTATAGATCGGTACCATACCTTACATAATTGAAGTAAACCTTTACATAGGGACAATATTCTGTAATAGATCAAAGCAGGGAATATCTGTAACAATCCAAGTATTCTTGGTGGAGATTCTATGTACAGATTATTTTATTGTTAATTGTTTAATTTTATTGTTTTATGTACATCACTTTGGAATATTTTAGTGTAAAACCTGGAAACTGATTCATAAAGGGGCAGATTTTAAAAGCCCTACACGCGCCAGGCCTATTTTCAAAAGGCCCGGCGTTTTGCATAAAACCCCGGGACAAGTGTAAGTCCCGGGGCTTGAAAAAATGGGTGGTCCAGGGGCAGGGTGTGGGCGGGGTGGGTCTGTCCGGGGCAGGGCGGGGGTGTGGCCAGAGGCCTCTCCCCGGCTGCTGGGCCAGGTGATTGCACACTGGCAATTGGCTGGCGCGCGCAAGTTATGCCTGCCTCTGGCAGGCGTAACTTGTGAAATAAAGGTACGGGGGGTTTCAGGCTGGGGGGCCGGGACAGGTAGGGGAAGGGAGGGGAAGATGGTGGGGGGAACGGGGAAAGTCAGCTGGTCTCCCCGAGGGCTCAGCGCGCGCAAGTTGTACTAGTGTGCACCCCCTTATGCGTGCCAACCCCTGATTTTATAACATGCATGTGGCTGCACGCACATGTTATAAAATCTGGTGTACATTTGTAGGCCGCACCCGTAACTTCCGGCGCACAAATGTAGGCCGCACTCGTAACTTTTAAAATCTGCCCCAAATTTTATAAATAAAGTAGTTTGACCTTTGCATTCAGATATCCAGAACTCTGTGTTCTTGATTGTCTCTAGACAATTTTCTAAGATTTTACATACCTTTTATTATGCTTGGACTGATACGTAGAGCAATCATTTGATATCAATGCTATGGTGCCATACAATTCTTTTGATTACCCATTCACTTGTTGAATATCGCTGAAGTTATTGCTAGTAGATAAATGAAGATGATAATGAGATTAATTTACTAAGAGTTTTCTCCCATTCTGTATCCATAGGGGAAAAAAGCCCTTTATAAATCAGACTCCATGTTTATTGATATGGACCTTTAGAGACTTGTGATTATGTAATTGTGGGGTTTTTATTTTCAAATATTGAGATTTCTTGTCGCTAACATACACATATCTAAAAAAAAAAAAAAAAAATCCCTGAAGAATGTAAAATGCAAACAGGTGAATTTTCAAAGGAGTTACGCATGTAAATGTAACATACTGTCACAGAAGTTTTCAAAAGCCATTTACTCACATTTGGTGCACTTAACATGGGTAAATCCTATGGACAATTCAACGGCATATATTGTAGCAATTTTCAAAAGCCCACTTACACAGGTAAAGTACATTTACAAATGTATAACCCGGTGTTAAGCATGTAAATACTTTTGAAAATCAGGCCCTAAATGAATTATGCCACTTTTTAGAAAAATTAAATAACTAAAAGACTGCCTGCAGTTCCATAAAAAGGAGAAAGTGTACATCTTTCAGAAAGGTTTTGGTGTCTAGATAGTGGTGATCTATTATGGAGGCTTCAGATCTGGTGGTGATAACTATCAATCACAGAGATTAAAGATTAATTGAATTGTGGATTTGTTGTTAGGTGTTACAGTCTTTTGTCTGCTATTATATTGTCTTTGTCTATTTGTTATGTGGCTATAATTGTTTTCGAACTGTAATCTACCAAGAGCTAGGACTCTTTTTGTTTGACAGAATATAAATGCTTGTGAAATCAATCAATAAAAAAAATCCAAATTAACAGCCCATTCAAATAAAATCCTGGACTAGGATCTAGTCAAAATGGCAAAGAAGAGTGGGTCTGGTGCTTAGAGATTCGTCCTAGAAATCAGGGACTCCGAACAGAAGTAGAGTGCCAGGAAACGCAACAAGAAAAAAACAGCGGAGCATTCACAGCCATGGAAGTTCATTATGTAAACACACAATGGAATGTGATTACAACTAAAGCCGTGGAGCATTCAGGAGTTTTAAAGCATGTTTCACTTCTACTTTCACTGAAGGGAGGTCAAATTAGTCCTTAAGTAATCTTGCTGCACGTTATATTTCCTGACACTAAACAAAAAAAACTTTTCAGTGTAACTCCTGGGCTAGTGTCCTTTCACAGGACCCCAAGACCTCAAGTTATGGGCTTAAGTGTATAACTTTCCTCTCCTGATGTTAAGCCTCTCTGTAAGTCCAAACGTTTCTGTCAGGGCAGTGGGGACTTACTTCCTAGGCCCTGAGCATTGTTCAATAGTTAATTCAGCATTTCAGTCTCTGGTAAACGTAATAATAATCATGCTGGAACAACTGATGGTTTCCAACTTAGCTTTTACTGATTAAAGAGAGAAAGTTGATAAAAATGTTCAGTTACAAGTTCTTATTCCTTGCAGTCCAATTACATTTTTATTTCTTTTAATAGATCTGTGACTTTATACTTCCAATTAATATATATTGTTGCTGAAGCCAACTGATTTCTCATGCGCCTGATCCTGTCCATTAATGGGTTGTTTTGAAGCTTCCTTCCAGAATTTGGTGGCTAGGATGATTATTCACAATTTAGATATCATAAAGTCCCATATTTCATACCTTTAATCTGGTTATTCAGCACAAAATTCTTATGCCTTCTTCTTACTTCCCTGTTGGTACTTGGAGAGTACCTCCACACTTCTTCCTTCAGTATTTTTTATTTAGATTTATATTCTGCTTTTTGCACTTTTTTCAGCGCTTCAAAGTGGATTACATTCGGGTACTAAGGTCATGGTTAACACCGGATGATTTCCACTAGTCTCCTCTGCACACCTCAGTTTTTCCTTCTTCTCAGGAATAAATAGAAATCCATTCTTCTTCAGGACTTCTAGTAGTTCACTGGATCTCATTCTGTGAGAAGCTCCTTAAGATGTTCCTCTGTGAGTTCCTTGATCCTAGGAACTCTGGCAGATTTCAAAAGAAAAAACTGCAACCCAAAAAGGGGAAGAAGGAAGGATAAAACATCGTTCTTCCATTAGCAAAAGGGTAAAAAAGGGACTTCTCTCAAACGGTAAAAAAAAAAAAAGTCACCTTTCCTCTTGTCCATAAATAACCAATCTTCGAACCTGAAGCCCAATGGTTCTTCCCCCAAGAAAACAACCAAAACACAGGAGCAGGCATCATGATATCCTACCTTCTGAAAGGGCTAACACAAAATCCATACCCTAATTTGGTGACATTGGGTTTTATACCCCGAAAACTCCACCATTTCCATCTCCTAAATGGGGGAGCTAAAACCCACAATAATGCTACTCCTATTCCCCTATGACAATGGGACATTCCTCTTAGTAGGAACCCATAGGGTTATTTACATCAGGGATGACAATTATTTACTTTGCCATATTTTTTTAAATCATGCTTCTTCCTTGAACTGGAGAATTATTATTGAAAAGCACTGCAGTGCCACTCTTTTGTTCTAGTTTAAGAAGCATCATGGATAGGAAAACTTTGAGAAAGAGAAATGTTTCACATATTTGTTTGGAAATCATATTGTATAGTTTCAGAAAATGTAAGTATTTCATGTATGTTTTCTTGTTCAGGCACTACATTCATAGAGCCAAGAGAAGGTGGGTTGTAGGCTGCATCAAGGCTAACTAATATCCTTCATGCATCCCATGAAAACCATGTATAAACAATAAGGCATCTTACCATGATATGCTTTTTGATGCTAGACTGCATGATTTTATTTATTTATACAAATTTATAGCCCACTGATCCACAAATCTCAGTGGGTAACAAAGGTACTGTAGCATATTGTTATTATTTGTGATAGTTGTGGGTGGTTCCTTGGGCTGGTGGCAGATGACCATGCCCTTGGGGGAAGATCCCGAGAGGGACCACCGGTCAGGCTCAGAGATGGGAGACAGACACACACAAGTTCTTTTATTAATCAGTTCTTGAGAACCACCAGAGGTGGCAGTAGTGAGCTGGAATAGCCCGGCTGGGCTGTAGTCCCTCAGGCACTGGAACAGTGATCCCAGGAAGGCTGAGCTGTAGAGAAACTGAGATAGTGAGTAGGCAGAGTATGTAGAGTTCAGAAACAGAACCTTGATGGTAACACTCACACTGTAGTCTCTTTGAATAGCCCAGGAGCTGGAATGAAGTAGGCCCTCGAGGAGCGAGTACCTGGTTCCAGGGAAAGCTCTGAAAGAGAGATGGTAACTCACTGGTGTTGTAGGCAGTGGTGACTTCCTGGCAGAAGTTATATTCAGTAGCAGCTCCGGGAACGTGGGCCCTCAAGGAGCAAGTACCGGTTCCAGACTGCGACCTGAAAAGTAAAAGAGAGAGGCGATCCAAGATGGTGCTGATGTGAGAGGAGTGGAGAAAGGAGCTCCTGATCCGTTTGCATTGTAAAATTATTTGTCGTCGTTTTTGGGGTCTAGCAGAGCGCGATGCCCCATACGAAACGTAAAGGAAGGGTCAGAGAGGATGCCCCGACCCCATCGCGACCCTCTCTTATTCAAACAACGATAGAGGGTTTCTATCCACAAGCAGAATGTCCAACCCTGGAGAGTCCCGCGAGAGCACCAGGTGTGGAGCAAGCGCCAACGCTCATGGGAGAAGTCACGCTCAGTCCCAGGGCTCCAACTGTGCCTAAACCACCAAGCGCCGAAGAAGCCACTGATCCAGGCCGGTCCCAGCAACGGATGGCGTTGTCTGCGATAAGCCCGATCGGGGAGAGATCAGTGGAAGAGATTTCGGCGGTGAAAACAGCGCGAGGACTGTTAACTTCCTCGCCTTTGATGGAGGGCGAAATCGAGGATGCTCGAAACCGCAGCGGTGAAGAAATGGCCGCTTCGGGTGGGAAGAAAACACAGCCCCGAAAGACTCCGGATCTCCAGGCAGATTCTCCAGTGCAAACGGTAACCATATTACCTTATACTAAGTTTGAGAAACCAAAGGTTGTTACAATGGAGACACTGTGGCAAGCGATATCTGCTCTACAAAATAATGTATTAAATCTAACTACATCTATAAAAGAATTACAAACAGCGTTTTATAATGTCAACCCTGTGATATCTCAACATACTGAGACCATAGAGACACTGGATAAAGAGATTAATCAAATTAAACAAGTGCAAGCTGCAATAATAAAAGGAGAAACACTTCTAAGCAAGAAGGTGGAAAACCTGGAAAATCTGCAGAGATATAATAACCTTAGAGTTATAAATTTTCCCAAGTGCAGGTTAGTTTCTCCAAGAGAACAATTGAAGAACTATTTCCAAGATGTATTACAATTATCTACAGAAGCATTACCTAAGATAACATCAGCTTATTTTGTTTCCTGGAAAAATGTTGGAGAAATGGAAAATCAACCAATGGAAGGAGAATCATTGAATGTAACTGATTTGATTGAATCTTCTTATATATCTCAGATTGAAAGAAGAGGTACTTTATTAGTAAAATTTAAGTCACCCTCTGAGAGGGATGACTTGCTAAAATTGTATTTGCAAAATCGTACCTCCCTTTATCTGGGTCAAAGACTATGGATTTATCCGGATGTCTCTAGGGAAACCCAGACAAGACGTAAAAAATTTTTTGTTTTGGCAAATCAAGCCAGAACATTAGGGATACAAATTATGATCAGATTCCCTTGTAAGTGCGCTATGCGCGTAGATGGTGTAAAATATTCTTATTTTGATCCAGAGCAACTGGAGAAATTCCTGGAAACCCGACGTAGTCAAGGAACTGTGCAAGCAACTATAACTTCCCAACAGTTGGTTTAATGTTTTGTTTCTGCTAAATCTCACTATATATATGGTGTATATCCTTATGGTAATAAGTGCTCCTTTGAATTTTTGGATCCCCTACAATTGTTTTGTACACAGGAATACTTTGGTAATTCTAAATATGTAAAGAGAAGTTATATTTTGATTATACTTGCTTTTTGGTTCTTATATTTTTCAGGATAACTAACTGAATGTAAAATTTAATAATTATGTATATCCTGTTTTTCTTTAAACATTATACTTGATAAATGTATTAATGGAAATTTGCAAAATAAAAAAAAAAAAAAAAAGTAAAAGAGAGAGCGAGGACCTCGAGGAGCGGTACCCCTGGTAAAGTCCGAGGAGGCAGAGTAGCAAGGTATGCGGAGAGCGAATCCCATCCACAGTGATACCTGGAGGCAGCTAGGTAGGAAACCCTTTGCTAACTCGATTAGTTAGCGAAATGAAAGACCTTTAAATATCCGAAGATTATGACGTCATCTCAGGGGGACGCCCCTGAGGTTCGCGCCACTGCTGGTACTTGAGTCGGGGTGGCGCCGCATGTCCTTAGGCCTCAGGAGAACATGGCGGAAGGCAGCGTCTAGCCGGTCCAGGAACGCTGGAGGAGGTCGGCAAGATGACGCCGCGGCAGCCAAACTTTCATCAACCCAGGAGGGAGTCGCCAAAGAGGTAAGGAGGGCGGAGTGGGGACGTCGGGCAGCGAGGGTCGCAACACATATTCAGGTCTGCTGCGGCCTTGGGAGTAGTCCAAGAATACGAGACTTGACTAGTCCAGTTCTGATGCAAGTATTTTTCTTACAGTGCTTCACAATTACAGAAATCAAAATAGTAGCTCATCTTGCATCAGGCACAACTGTCAGGTAAACATACTCTGTACGGGTGTACTAGGAGGTCCTATCGGCTTCCTGGGGCCTCTTCGAGCTTTCTAGGCCTGGGTTCTTATGGTAGAGTGAAGAGAACCTCGCTTCACCCAGAATCCCTTGTGGTGATCTGCATTAAGGGGGACAAGGTTAAAACCCTGAGCCAGACTCCTTAAGGTAGAATAAGGGATTTGTCGGGATACTCCATCACAAATCCTCCCCCTCAGCTCAGCCTTGTCAGGTCAAGTGTCTAGACAAGCCCAGGTCTCACCCCAGCTCTGTCTCAATTGCCTCCCCCTTCGGCTGTACTGTCCCAACTCTTATGAGTTGTCTCCATAAAGTTGCAAAATGGTGATAATCTCGACTCAACTACTGGTTTTGGAAGCACGGGGAGGACAGCCGCTTCTAACATGGCTTGCCCTGCAGTGGTCATCAAGGCCTGGGTACACTCACAAAATTGCAGCTTTGGAGTTTTGAGAACCTGAGATCTCAAGTGTGTTCCCATTTGTCATTAACATTTTGGAACTCTATCCCCTATGTATTTCTTCTTCAGGCATTGACTGGGTCGCCAGGCTAATGTCCATAGTCATGCTTTGGCCATATTGACTATCTTTTGTCAAGTGCCCTTTCTGTCCACATTTAAAACATGTGGACAAGATTGGATCTGGAAGATGGATAAGAAGGCCAAGCCCCTACCATGGAGCTTTATTACTGAGGTCCTCTATCCTCTGTACCATGCCAGGGAATTGTTACAGGTTGTCTCTCTAAGGCCTTTATGCTGGCAGGCATTTACTGTGCCTGGTGGAAGACTTCTGTGACTTCCGGAGCTCTCTCCAAGGTGAATCTGGTATGCTGGTAGACCCAAATCCACATGGGCCAATCTAGGCTGTCTAGGAACTGCTCCAGGAGTATCTGTTGGCTACTTCTGACTCCAACCTTGCCTCAGGCTGGAGCCACTTCCAATCGGCATCTTTCAATTGGTGAAAGAGATTTCTTGGCTGTAGGACCGCTCACCGGAACTACTACTGGTAATATTCTGTGGAATACCAAGCTCTCTGTAGTACTATATAGTAGCCTTGATTTACTCATAGGAAGCCCTCCCATCTGGATTGGCTGCCTGGAAAGCCGCTTGATTCCTGCTAATGAGAAAATTAGGCAAGTAAGTTGTCCAGCTGGTCTCTGGCCAGGCTGACAAGCAGGTGGTCCTTTTAAAAGTTTTTAGAAAGAAGTCTGGGTCCTCTCCTGCCTGAGGTAAGGATACCTGAGGTATTCTGGACAGAGCTGATGTAAGGCCTCAGCTAGCTGAGTTAAGACGGTGCTTTCTTGCATTAATTGGTCTTGTACCAGCTGCTGTTTATCTATTTGTGTTTACAGAGCAATCTGCAGATGTTTCTTGAACCTAGATTACCTGCTTCATTTTATCTGCATTTGGGGCCAGTTATCAGACGGGTAACTCACATGAGGCGGAGGAAACAAAAACAGCTGCTAGTCTGTCTGGCTCTAATTTACTACTTGACCCCTGATTGTCCAGGTGGGGCTAGCCTCTTTGGCCTGCTGTTACAGAATTTGAAGTCAGAAAGCCAGAGGAACAGAAAACCTCTGTAAGGAGGGGTTTTTTTGGGGGGTGGGGGTGGGGGGGTGGGGAGGCTTTGGCTTTTTACTTGTTCTTCCCAAATAAGCAAAAGAAAATCCCCTTATTGGCCATAACATGTAGCGTTTCTAGGCCTGCTGCATCCTTGGGAGTAGCCCAGGAACACAACAAGACTTAACCATTCCAGTTCTGGTACAAGTATTTATTTACAGTGCTTCACAATTACAGAAATCAAAATAGTAGTTCACCTTGCGTCAGACACAACTGTCAGATAAACATACTCTGTATGGGTGTACCAAAAGGTCCAACTAGCTACCTGGAGCCTCCTCAAGCTTTCTAGGCCTGGGTTCTTATGGTAGGTTGAAAGGACCCTCCCTTCACCCAGAATCCCTTGCGATGTTCTGCCTTAAGGAGGATTGAGTTAAAACCCTGAGCCAGGCTCCTTACGTTAGAATGAGGGAATTGTCGGTATACTCCGTCACAGGTACATACAATATAGACCAAAATAGTACATATACATAATGCAAAATACAAAATCCAACAAAACAAACAGAAAAAATTCCTAGCCACAACAGTCTGCTAAATTTCCATTAGTGGCATATATAAGAGAAGCATAGAAAACAAATGAGTTTTAAGAAATGTTTTAAATCAGAGCAAGTCATTTTTAGCCCTCAGCTCGTTAGGTTATGCATTCCAGAGGGAAGGGCCTGCAATCTTAAACATCCATTCTCTAGTAGAAGATAAACAGGCATATTTCACAGTGGGTACATCCAATAAATGTTGGGAAGAGGAACAGAGAGCATGGAAGGGAGAGTAGTGGCTAATGGCCTGCTGTAGAGAAGGAGGATCCTGATTATGTAAGGCTTTAAAGACCATTATGAGTAACTTAAATCTGGTCCTTCATGCCACTGGAAGCCAACATAGAGACAGAAGGAAGGGGATGATATGTTCCTATACGGAGGAGCTTTTAGGTGTGAGTATGGGAGGCCAAGAAACAACAAGTTTCTGTAATCCAAAGCAGAAAGAATAGAAACTTGAATGACTAACTGGAAACCAGAATTACTGGGAAAAGGTTTGAGAAACTGTAGTTTATGCAGCTTAAAATAGGAAGAATGTACTAATGAGTCGATCTGTGCACGCATGGACAGACAGAAATCTAGCAGGATACCTAGATCCCATGCTTTATCTTGAATAGGGATTGAAACATTATCAAATGCAAAACATGATGGAAAATGTTGAGGCGTCTTTAAGACCACCATTTTTCATTCTCTTGGATTTTCACCCTAAATCCCCATTAGAGCTCAACCACTGAAAATTGGTGTAGTTCCAAATAATTGCTCTAGTCCCAGAGTACTTATAGGTATGAAAACTTTGGAAGGAAAAGATATGTCATGAATTTCTCTTTGTGTAATTTCGTGCAATATAACTTGTGTTTTATTGTTTAGTTATGATATTTGCAAGAAAAAGAGGGGCAAGTCCCAAAAGTTCATACTTAGAAACAGACTTTAGCTGAGGGGTGGCCAACTCCAGTTTCAAGAACCATAAACAGGCCTAGTTTTTAGGATATCCATAAAGAATATGCATGCAATATTTGCATGCACTGCCTTCTTTATATGCAAATATATCTTTCATGAATTTTCCTTGTGGATGTCCTATAAACCAACAAACCTGTTTTTGGCTCATGAGGATTGGAGGTGGCCACACCTACTTTAGCTCATTCCTTCTTTTCTCTGTGAAAACCGTGTTTAAGCAAGAAAGCATTCTCCCATATGTTTCTTTTACTGAAACTAAACAAAAAAAAAATGGTTTCGGGAATGTATGACCATTTTTTCATCTGAAATGTTTTTTTTCCCCCCCAAATATCCCATTTGAATCGGACAATTATTACGGAAAGCCCTGGAGTCCCACACTATTATTCCAGTTTAAGGAGACTGATAAGGAAATATTGTAATATTGTACCTGTTTCTAAAACCCATGCTTAGTGTAGTTTCAGAAAATATAAGTTCTGTTTGAACCTTTTATTGATCTGGCACTGAATTCACAGAACCAAAAGCAAGTAGGTAGAAGATTACATTAAGGCTATCTCATGCCTAGGGCCTTTCTCCTATGAAAATATTGTCTGAACAATAAGGTATTCTGGTAACAAGAATAATAAAATAATTTTGCTTAAAACTTTTATTGTATAACAATAACAATTCCTAGTGGCAACATATAGGTGAGAAACATCTTGATAATTGGTGCTTGTCACACATTCTCATACGCATGTGATGGAGGAGTGGTTTCCAACCCTGTCCTGGAGGCATACCTAATTAGTTTGGTTTTCAAGACATCCATAATAAATATGCATGAGATAGATTTGCATACATTGGAGATCCTATTGTATGCAACTCTATCACATAGGGGTTTATTGCAACTATTCAAAAAAGCAGACTAGTTAGGTCTGCCTGCAGTGGATAATCACTGTGACAAAGTGCATATACTATATATTTAGATATAAATTATATATACACATTATCCCATTCTGTACATTCTCTTCTGTAGGATGTTGAAAACCTGTTTTCAGGCATGTTAGAGATTATTTTGCTGACTCACTGCCCATCTGGGAACAGGGGAGGAACAAAGGCAGACCTAAGATGTGGGACATGGCTGCTATAGAGAGACACAGAAGGTATTCTGCAGGAATCAGACCTCTGCAAGGATCAGTTATTTTTTTTTGGCAAGATCATGTCTAAAACAGGAAGAAGCTATTGCATTTTTAAATCTATAGATTGTTTTGCTGATTGTGTTAAACACTGATTCAGATGCTGCAGCGAAAGCCAAGCTTTGCAATTTCTGATACTAAAACCCTCACAAGAGGGGAAAACTGTTTGATTTCATTTGGATTAACAGCTTTAGCCTGGGTCTTCCGGTTAGTTATGGTGGGAAGCTGAGCAGATATGGATTAGGTGGCTTCCGCAGTGCTTCCCCTACATCAAGGCCTCACACAGTATAACCGAAGCAATTGGTTGAGGATATCACTCTAGAAAGAGCATGGGAATGGTACAAAAGTATATTCGGAGCTTGAACGGCAATATGTGGGATATGAGCTCCTGTTAATGATCTCCTCCAGGAGAGGGAGGAGTTAGCAATCAGTTATAAATCTCCTCCAGGAGAGGGAGGAGTTAGCAATCTGTTAGCGATCTTGCTAAGGAGTTAGCAATCTGTTATCATCTGGCTGCTGGATACTCCTGTTGAAGGAGGAGTTAGCAATCTGATACGGAATCTGCCAAGGAGTTAGCAATCTGCTAGTGCTCACCCCGCCAGGAGGGCGGAGTGAGCGATCTGGAATCGATCAGCTCCTCCCAAAGGGAGGAGATAGCAATCTGATAGGCTTGGCTTCTGTAGGAGGAGGAGTTTAGCAATCTGTTAGTGCTCTGCTTCCCCAGAGGGAAGGAGTAGCAACTGTTATGCTTTGTTCCTGTAGAAAGATGAGCCAGCAACCTGTATGATCCCCACGGGGAGATAGCTATCTGATATGGATCAGCTTCCGCAGAAAGAGGAGTAATGTTCTGATATGGATTGGCTCCCACAGAGTGGCAGATGATAATACCGCTCTATTAGTGTAAGGAGTAACACTTACTAGAAATAGTGAATCCCTGGGCCGATGGCAGATGACAGTGCCCTCAAGTGGAGATCCTGAGAGAGACCACCGGCTAGGCTGGAGTATTGAGACAAACACAGAGTTCTTTATTAGACTGGAAGTAGAACCACCAGAGGTGGCAGTAGTGAGTTGATGTGCCCGGCAGGGCTGAAGTCCCTCTGATATTGGAACTACAATCTCTGAGTTGCTGAGATGTAAGGAGAAACTATAGGTAGTGAGTAGACAGGGTATGCTGGATAACCAGTGGTAGATGATACACTCACAATTGTAGATATCTGTAATGTCTTCTATGCAACAGAGAGTCTTCAGTATTCAGGAACAGGAGCCGCAGGCAAGTACTGGTTCCTATAGGCAGTCTGAAATAGAACTCATAATAACTGTGTATGGAATGGCTTCTGGAATAAAAGAGAGGCTAGAAGAGATTTAGGAACATAGGCCCTTGTGGAATGAGTACCAGTTCCTATCTGTTAATCTGTAACAGTAATCCATAAGATATAGGTATGCGATATCTTCTGAGGAATAAGAGAGTCTGAAAAAGGTATTAGGAACATAGGCCCTCGTGGAGTGAGTACCGGTTCCTATTTGCAATCTGCAATGGTAACTCAAGATTTCTGTACCTGCGATAATGTCTTAGACTAAAGGGAGTCTTAGAGATTAGGAACAAGGGCCCTCGTGGAGCGAGTACCAGTTCCTGTCTATAATTGGACTCACTGTGTTCACGTCTGCGATCGCCTCCAGGCAATAGGAGTCTTCTGAGTCTTCGGGAACGTAGGCCCTCAAGGAGCGAGTACCGGATCCCGTCCAACAATCTGAAATCAGGAAGAGAGAGAGAGCGGAGCTCCCGAGGAGTGGGTACTCCTGGTAAGTTTGAAAAGGCCGAGCAGTGGAGAAAGATTTCCCCTTGCTGACTCGGATCGTAGTTGCAAGTAGCGTGGACTGCCGAAGCAAGTCCCGTTGGAGTTCTTTGCTAACTCATTTGTAGTTAGCAAACAAAGATCTTTTAAATTGAAAATGGATGACGTCACTACGGAGGGACGCCCCCGAGGTTCGCGCCCTTGCTGGTACAAAGTCTGGAGCGTGTGCGCCCTTATGTCATCAGGAACATGGCAGATCCGTGGGGTCAGGCCAGCCCGGGGATACCGGAACCAAGAGGTGGGGAGAAGCCACGGCTGCATCTGTCCGTCTGAGCCGAAGGTAGTCGCCATAAAGGTAGAGAGGGTGGAGTGAGAGCGAGAATAGGCACGAACGCAACAGCTCCAAAGCTTCAAGGAATACCTGTGACAAAGTGTAAAGTACTGATCCTGTCATGGCAGCTGCAGCACTGGAGGGAGGTGAAAAAACCCTACCTGCAATCTCTGAAGATATAATGCAGATCACAAAAAATGTCACAGCATTTAATAAAACTGCAAGTAGCCATAGAGGACATGAAGCAGAGGTTGGTAGGTCACTCCAAACATTTGGAAACTGCAGAACAGAGGATTTCTGTTCAGGAAGATAGTACCATGCACCTCAAACAGCACATTGCAGATCAGCAGGCACAATCTGCAAGATTGTTTTAAAGCGCAGAGGATTTGGAGAATTGCCAACAATGTTATAACCTTTGTATCAACGGCCTTCCTGAATCTATTAAAGATGCAGAGTTGCAGGGATTATTAGAGAAAGGGCTGCCGGAGGAGCTTGGCCTAATTGCAACGGGGATCCATGTGGTCTGTGAGCATGCACATAAGCATACCTGGGAACTCTCTGGATTTGGCCCGGAGACTCCGGAATTCTGAACTAATTGCCAGGTCACCGGGCCAACACCCAAAAACTCTGGATGCCCTGGTGCAGAAGGCTGGAAGAAAAAATTGCTGAAGCATGTAGTCCCAAAGGAAGAGGAGCCATGCTGCAGAAGGGGGCCATGCAACAGGAGCGAACGAGCAAGACGTAGCCCCTCCCCCACAGGGAACAAGGAAATGCAGACGCCAGAAGAACAGCAAACAGCAGCCTCGGGCTGCACAGGGAAATTGAAACAAGGGCAGAGCAGGCCTGAAGCTGCAGAAGGAGGAGGAAGTGGAGTGCTTGTCCTGTGGGCCTGAGGAAATGAGGATCAAGGTGAGAAGAGAGATTGAGAATGCATGTGTGTGTGTGGCAGAGGGTGAGAAGTGAATGACTGTGTGTGTGTGTGTGTGTGTGTGTATGTGCATGTATGGGTGTATGTGGGAAAGGGAGAGGAGTGAGTGTGCATATGAGTGGAAGAGGGAGAGAAGTGAATGCAGGTATGAGTGTGGAAGAGAGCGAGAAGTGAGTGTATATGTGGATGAAAGTCCATGTATGTGTTTGATGGAGGAGAGAAGTGTGTGTGTATGTGAAAAAGTGCATGAGTATGGATGAGAGAGAGAAGTGAGTGTGTGAGAATGAGCATTTATGTGTGCTAGTTAGTGTGCTAGTGTGAGAGAGAGATTGTGCATATGATCTTATCGCCCTCCCCCCTGCACGACAATCTCAAGGTGACAGGAAATCAAACATTTCCAGCTATGCGCACAGGGTGGGGCAGTGACCTGAACTGGAATGCAACAGAGGCCTGTTAGGGCACAGATTCTTAACTGGGATCATAAAATAAAAATATTAAGAGCCTACTGAACATCTGGATCTTTGCAGTATGAAGGAATAAAGATTTTGCTTGTCCACAATTATTCCACACATGTGACTGTGCAAAGATGAGACTTGGCGCAATTTTTCAAAGAGCTCTATCGGAGAGGCATGCCTTGTGTGCTATTATGTCCTGCCAAAACAAAAACACTATTGCAAGTCAAGGTTCTGTTCCTAACCACAAAAGTAGAAGAGATTTTGTTGCTGCATTGGAGGCTGCCGGCAATCAAGGAGCAGAAGGTTGAGCTTTAGACCTCCCGATGTGCATGCTACCTCTCTGAATGAGCCATTAGCAGATGTTCTTTTTGAGTTCAGCAGGGCAGAGATGAGCGAATAATTGTATTTGGGCTCGCTGAAATTTTCGTTTACATTTACTTGGGATTTCTTTCGGAACTTGAGCTACTGAGACACTAACGTGACTTTCTTCAGGCGGGGACAGTTTATAAAATGCATTGGAAACACCCATGTTTTTGCATACAACTCTGCTGGAGTGATTTTTCTAGATGGTTATGCTGGCTTTTCACATAAACAGTATGCTCGACACTTAGGGTTATTTATTCAAAATTATATGTTTAAGTTGTCAACTGCTTACCAAGTCTTGTATAAATGCTGAAAATGTATATGCAGATCTAATTTGTCACTGCAAAGCAAATAGGTATGATACAGCTGGGGTTGGCTGTAGTGAGACTATATCTATACCAGTTACATTTTTTGGGGGTTATTGTGGTTCAATAGGGGAAACTTCATGGGCACAACCTGTGGTGGGAATAGGGGATGGTAAGGGATAAGATTTCGGCTGTTCTACAGCCTTATCCTACCTTCATGATTTCTCCCCACCAGCAGAGGCCCTCAGTATGCCTCCAACCCTAGCCTTGTCAAGCTCCTCCTCATTGCCCTTGCCATGCCCAGACCCCAACCCTATGTAAACCTGCCTTGCCAGAAGCTCCTTGTCTTCTCATGGTGTTATTTCTGGCTCCGTGATCTGACCCTTGTTCTAAGCCTGTCTTGTGGCCTATGGGCCTTCTGCCTTGTTCTAAGCCTTGTTTTGTGGCCTATGGGCCTTCTGACTTGTTCTAAGCCTTGTCTTGTAGCCTATGAGCCTTTTGCCTTGTGCCTTTCCTTGAGACCTTTTGGCCTACTCTGTCTGTTGCCTTGTTTGCCTTCGGGCTTATATGTTTCTTGTTCTCTTCTCTGCCTTGTCTGAGTCCTGCCCTAATCTAACTTGTTGGTCTTGTCCTGTCTGTTCCAGTCTCCAGTCCTGCTTGTACCAGAGTCCTGTCCTTGTTTTGTCTCACTCTTGTCTTGTCTAGTTACAGATCCTGCTTAGTATCTAGCCTTGCGTTTTCCTGCCTTTGTCCAAGCCTTGTCTCTAGCCAGCTTTTGTCCAAGCCTTGTCTCCAGCCTGTCTTGTCTAAGCCTTGCATGTATGGACTCACCACTATGATGTACTGCCGCTATAGAGACCTACTGGCCCCCAGAACCCATAGGCTCAACTCGTGGGGGAAGAGGCTGGCTAGGTGCAAAACCGGCCCTTTCCTTGCTCTGAGTTCTGCCTTGTAGTCCCGTGCCACTCCCCAGATGGGTTTCCCTGACTTTGAGACCTGTAAAAGGGTGTTGTTTCTTGGGGAGATTTGAAAGTGAATGGTGGGGGAGGGGAAGCTGGTGAGCGTGGATTGTATGGATGAGATAAGGGATAGAAGCATGGATTTCTTAGGTATGGTTGATATGCAATGCTTTGGCACTTTTTGCCCTTTCAAAATTCTGCTGCCTGCCACGGTGCCCCCTAAGTCTCGGCACCCTAGGCACAGGCCTAGCTCGCCTAGTGGTTCCTCCAGCCCTGCTTTCATGGGTAGATGTGCTCTCATACAAATGATTGTACTGCCAAAATTGTTGTACAGGCTTCACGTGCTCTCTTGTTGGCTGAAGAGGCAGGATATATCTCGCATAAAATCCTTGTTTGTATCTTTTATTTGGAGAGAGATACAGGCGAAAGTTGGTTTTGATAAGGCGACCCAAACCAAGGAGGGTAGATAACTAAATTTACCCAATGTTCAGCTATACAATGCGGCCTGTCAATTTCGATTTATAGCGGTGTGGCTTACCAGTTGTTATATCTATTGTGAGTCAAGGATGGTGGATAATTTGGTATCCCCATGGTCACCGTTATACCTTCTACATATTGGCAGATCTGGTAAGAAGAGATTGAACAAGTGAAAATATTGAGTGCTTGTATGGATGCTTGGCAATGTTGCTGGGTTGTGGGGGATAAAGAGTCTCAGTTTGATGTTGCTACCTCTGGTGGGTAATGCTGATTTTCAACCAGGTCTTGACCATAAACAGATTTATCAAGGGTGGAAGCGAAAAGGCCTTAAATGTATTTTTCACCTATATGAGTGATGATGAACTCCAGTCCTCGTGTGCCACAAACAGGCCAGGCTTTCAGGTTATCTACAATGAATATGCATGAGAAAGATTTGCATGCACCCCCTTCATTGTATGCAGCGCTATCTCATGCATATTCATTGTGGATATCCTGAAAACCTGGCCAGTTTGAGGCATTCAAGGACTGGAGTTCACCATCACTGACCTATATGAAGAATCAGGTTCTGCAATGCATTCCTTTGCTGTCTACAAAACATATATGATATGCTGCAGAAGCAATTTTTTACATACTTACAAGTGAAACACTACATTACTTCATTACATTGGTCTAATGAAGAGACCCAAAAGGAATGGAACTTCGCAGAAGCTTTATATACCATTGTCATTGGTAAAAACTCAGTGCTCAGTAGCATCTTTTTTGTAAGCAAAAGCTATCCACAGCTTGTATTGTCTCCCTGAGCAAATTCCGGATGCAGGCCCTGAATACAGAAATATTCAAAAGTGCTGTCACTTGTTACTCAAGACTTCAACAGATGTCAGACTTAGGGAAATGACCTATCAGCTAATACAGTATAAAATAATCCAAGAGCCGAGAAATTGCCACTCAAAATGACACAAATCACAAAGGAAATTCAAATAAATAACTAATTATCGTGGTCCTTGTGACATCAGCTAACCAGAGCTTAATTACACTTATGTGAATACACATCAGCAAGCCTGATGGCGTACCGCTAAACATATAGGCCACCCGGACCTTTATACCATTTGGGTTATGTGCTTTTTTTTTGCATTTAAAAATTCACTGTCAGACAGCGTGAAGAGACATTTACTGTCCAGAAGTTATGAATTCTGTCAGAAGAATCTGGATTAAATATTGAAATTTAGTGAAGTTGTGCTCCTGATGAAGCTCTAATGTGAAACATTGGCCTTTTTTGAGCCGGGATCATTGTTACATATGTTTAGTGATATGAATTTTTAAATGCAAGAAAAAAGAATTGAAAAAAAAGACTTTCACATAACGCAAATGATGTAGAGGTCTGGGTGGCCTGTACGTTTAAGGGTACGCCGTCAGGCTTGCTGATGCATAGTCACATAAGTGTAATTAAGCTCTGGTTATGACATTACTAGGACCAAGATAATTAGTTATTTATTTGAATTTCCTTTCTTTGCGATTTCTATCAACTAATACCCCATTCTTATATAGATGATGTAAAAAAATATCACATGAAATTAGCTAATACTCCTATGAGCACTTAATGTGAACTGGTACATGGCATCCTAATTCACAAATAGTTACATTGCTCAAAGGTACAGCTCTTCTGGACAGAGGTGCTGTCTGTAGTATAGCATCGCACTGGAACTCAGAATGGAGAAACGATGCTGCTCTGGTTCTTTTCAGGGACCAATGATGTGTTGAGTGGATCTGAAAGATTCATGCACCTTGCCCTTCAAGTAGCATGTAAATGTCATTTCATGAAATGGACAGCAGCTGAGCTCCAGACTATCTGCTAAGGCAAACCAGGATGCTAGATTACATGACCATGGAGTGGTTAGATGCAAAATGGGGCAAAAAACAGGTGCCTAATGATTATGTGCAGGTATGGCAGACATTCTTTGGTCAACTGTCTGTGGATCGATAGTGCAATCTCATTGGCACAGGATATGATAACAAATGGAAATGCCATCACCTAGTGAACAGTGAACGTACTCAGTTCAATTGATAGAGGGTGAGCTTACCTCAGGAGTCAATATGCGAAATGCTAGTTTGCTGGTGCCTCTCCTTAATAGGGTTTGATTCAGGAGGATCTATACTTCTAGGGGAAAAGATGGGGGTGTAAACGGAAGTGTAGCTGAGTGTGTGGATGTGAGAAATGTAGATATGTGTTTAATGGGTGGACAAGTGGTGTGTGAGTGAATGTTTGTGGGATGTGCATTGCAGAAATAAACAGCAGGGTGGATAAACAGTGTTCAAGAGATACAATGTGAGCTATGTATTATGGGTTGGTAATGGATCTCTATATTTTCTATTGTGGGTATTCTTTATGTATACTAGTGTACTGCGGAGGAACAGGAAAATGTGTTGATATTATGTTCTTGTTTTTCTGATGTTCATTTGGATTTGTATTGGTATGACATTTTGCTGAATAAAAAAATTATTAAAAAAACAAAACAAAACAGTGTTAGCCTGATCTTTTGTAATGAGGGGACTGCATACATATTAGTTATTGCTCTGAGAAAGCTAGGCTTTTTGTTTGGGTGTTTCTCCGTTTGATAATTATGTCTGTAAACCAATAATCCTTTGCTGTTCAACTTTCAATCTTGTGCGCAGAGCAGTTTATTTTAAATGGACAAATGACCCAAGAGGGTGCTGTGGGTCATTGACCAGACTGTGATCTTCACAACATAGTCTAATGAAGGCACACAATCTGGTTTTGCTGCCTAGCACTGACCCTAATTAGCATTAAAATTGTGGGAAAACCGTGTTTGTCTTATTCATAAACCTGCCCAATTTTTTTAGACAGGTGAAAAGTGGTGCACAGCCCTTTGTATTGGTGCTAACTCATCCTTCATTGGCACCAATGTGCTTCAGTGATTTTTCAAAGGATCCTCTCAGGGTTAATCCTTATTATGAATACATTGTTTCTGCCCATTTCAGTCTAGATTGGCCCAGGCCTTACAGCTGTGAATTTAAAATAATTTAAATGCAATTTCAATTAACATAGTGTGCTAACACTTACATCAAAATGACCGAGCACAGTGAGAGTTTAATTAAACTAATTTGCATGTCTCGTTGAGAAAGAATTATTCATTGTAAATCTATTCTCCTCTGGTATTTTCTGACAATTGACTTGTCACCAGCAGATACAAATGTACTGCATCTCATCTAAAGACTATCATGTGTGATTTTAATATTTTATATCACTCAAATGCAGAATCAGATGGCTAGATACCAAGGGAACGATACTGAGCCACTACCTGGTCAGCAAAGTTAGCTGGATAAACTTAGCTTGGATATTTAGCAGCATGGAAATCCTAAAGTTAGAAGGCTATGTTAGCCGGGTAATGCTGAAAATCTGTCTTATCCAGCTAAGTTAGCTAGATAAGTGTATTCTGCTTTGGATCTCTCCTTATATAGTCATATAGTAATGATGGCAGAAAAAGACCAAATAGTCCACCCAGTCTGCCCAGCAAGTTTCCTATGGTAGTAACTGATGCTCCATGCAGGTTACCCCATATTTCTGTTAAGGCTAGTAACTGTCACTCCGTTCAAATTACCCCCTAAGCCTTATGTTAAGGTTAGTAATATTTATAATAAAAAATAAGCAACTGTCAACCCATAACAAAATTACTGCTAGCAACATTTTTACGGGGTGAGCAGCTTTGATAATTTAGACAATGCTGCTTGAATGTGTTTTGCTTTTGGACTTGGTCATAGAAGCAGTTCTGCGTTTTATTCCTAATGTCTACAAATGAGTACCCCAGACCGTAAAAGTCAGGGCCCAACATTGGCTATTGTCTGAATCCAATTCTTCTTTTATCCCCGCTGTTGAAGCAGAAAGTGATGCTGCAATTGTATCAAAATCATGAAAACTAATTGGTTAAGAGTAGGAACTGCTGCTCCATACAAGTTTCCACCATGTACTCTTTTCTTCATTTCCATGTTCTATTCTTTAGGGATCCACAGTGTTTATCCCCTGCCCTTTTTAATTCATTTACTGGAAGGGTGTTATGCTAGTGGATCCATGGACCAAGGGGGAGTTGGCGTTACCTGTGGGGAGGAGCCCCACAGGGCCCCCATCATCAGTAGGTGAGGCTGATAGGAAGCATAGACCCCCCCCCCCACTGGAGCTTCATCACTACCAGCCCACGTTCCTCTTAGGTGGAGCTCTCGGGTGCTGGGGCCAACTGGACTTACATGGGGCCTCTGCAGAGATGGATGTCCAGAAGGAAGAGAAGACCCCGTGGCGCAGGCCAAGGTCAGGCACAGGCAGTGAAGCAAAGTCAGGATCCAGACATGAGTCAAGGCAGGTGGTGTAGCTCATGGTCAAGTTTACAGGCAAGGGGTCCAAGATCAGTCTAAGGAAAGAAGAAAGAAAGGAACTCAGGACAGCAATCTACTTTGCAGAAGTGAGGAGACCTATTGCCAATGCAAAGGCTAGAAGCAGGGTCCAGCCTTATATAGTCCCCAGGTGGTGATGTCATCAGGAAGGGCCGGCAGCACTTTCCCGCTGCAGACTCATTAAATAGCACAGAAAGGTATGTGCATGCTCCTAGGATGACACCCAGCACAGGAGGAAGTTAGTGGCATCCCAGCCGTGGAGAAGGAGAGGTCAGCATTGTCGGTCTGGCAGCTCGGGCCCACGGAGTTCACAGTGTTGGGTTGGCAGCTCTGGGCCAAAGAAGGAATGCTGAGTCTGCAGCGGCTCCCTGCCATTGTCAGGGAACCCAGGTCTGCTTCTGTCGTGGTTGTGTTGTGGCGGTGGATAAGTGAGGCCAACGGTGGGGCTCTGTGGTCAGCAAACATAATAGTACCCCCTCCTCTAAGCCCCCCTCCTGAGGGTTTTGGCTTCCTGGGATGAGAGACATGGAATTGTTTGATCAGGCTCCTATCCAGAATGTTGGATGCAGGTTCCCAAGTGTTTTCTTCTGAGCCATATCCTTTCCAGGAGAGGAGATATTCCCATCTTCGACCATGTCTCCTCACGTCCAGAACTTCTTGTACTTGGCATGTGGTGTCACTCTCCAGGGCTATTTTTTGTGGCTCTGGAGGCCTCCAAGAGGGCCAGGAGAGTACCAGGGATTTCAGAAGAGAGACGTGGAAGGAGTTATGGACCTTTAAAGATGCGGGCAGACATCTGATATGTTACTGGTCCCAGTTGACAGAGCACAGTAGATGGTCCAATATATCGGGGAGCAAGCTGCATTGATGGAACTCTGAGCTGGATATGACGGGAGCTGAGCCATACTTTCTCTCCCAGTTTGAAATGGGGTGTGGGTCTGCGATAGAAGTCAGTGAATTTCTTGGCTTTTAGGCCTGCGTTCTGCAGCATTTGCTGCGTATGGGTCATTTGAGCTGTTGGAGAAGCGACCATTAGCACAAGTGGTAGAGGAGGAAGTGGCTACTTGCCATAGACTATTTGAATTGGAGAGGCACCTGTAGCAGTGCAGGGGTGAGAATTGTGGGAGAACTCTACCCAGGGAAGTAGGTCCACCCAGTCATCCTGTCGGTTGTTGGCATAAGCCTGAAGGAAATGTTTCAAGGTCTGATTGGTCTGTTCAGACTGGCCGTTAGCTTGTGGATGGTATGCAGTAGTGAAATCTAGCATGATATTGAACTTTTGACACAGAGACTTCCAGTATTTTGCAGTAAACTGAGTGCCACGATCATAAATAATGTGTATGGGAAGTCCATGGAGATGAAACACATATTGAACAAAGAGTTGTGCTAGTTGTGGAGCTGAAGGAAGACCAGGCAATGGTGTGAAGTGTGACATCTTAGAGGAATGGTCAACTACCACCCAGATAACCATGTTGCTCTTTCAGAAGGGTTGCTCTTTGAGAGGGATAAATCTACGAAGTTGGTGAAAATGTTAGTCCAAGGTCCCTTGGGTGCTGGAAATGGCTGTAACAGTCCCCAAGGTTGTCCCACTAGTGGTTTCTGCTGCGCATAGATGGGACAAGAGTCCACATAAGCCCAAACATCTTTCTGCATGTTGGGCCACCAGTAGAATTGCTGGAGCAATGCAAGGTTCCGAGCTTGTCCAGGGTGGCCTGCAATGTGGGAATCATGGGAACAGCTTAATACTTTGTTATAGAGTTTACATGGAATGACTGTCTTCCCTAGAGAGATGGTCATGCTGGCTGTGAAGAGAACCCATGCAAAGTCTACAATATGCCGGAGTGGTTCAATGGAATCCTTAGTCAGAAAGGAGCGAGAAAGAGCATCTGCTCAGATGTTTTTGGCTGTGGGTTTGTATCTGAGATCGAAATCGAAGTGGGTGAAGAAAAATGCCCAACAGACCTGTCGTGGGTTCAGACGCTGGGCTTGGTGGAGGTGCTAAAGGTTTTTATGGTCAGTATAGATAGTGATACCATGCTGAGCCCCTTCTAACCATTGGATGGAGGAGAGAATCAGAGGAACTGGGCAGACCTCTGTGGGAATCTGAAGATGTTCCTCTAGGGCCAACATGAGAAAATTTCCACCTGCCCCGGAATCTATTAGGGCCAGCATGTTGAATTCCTGAGTGTCCACATAAAGTGTGACTGGAGCATCAATGGAGGAACTGGAGAAGTGAGGCCTAGGAACAGTCCCTCGATGAGACCCTGGCCCGGACGTTTAACGGCTTTACCGGGCATTGAGCAATTACGTGACTGACCTTGACACAGTATAGACAAAGTCCGGATTGGCGGTGCCGAAGGCGTTCCTCCAGAGTCATCCGGCCATGGCTTAATTGCATAGGCTCCTCTGTCAAGGCTCCAGAAGCAGGAGGGAATCCTGGAGAGGGAGAGAGATGCCAAAGGTGATTAGTAGCAGCCGTGCATCTTCTAGAGTGATGTAGTTTTTGAGACCATTCCTGAAGGTGCTGGTCAATCCTGCTGGCCATCTCTATGAGGGAGTGTAAGGAAACCGGGAGTTCTTGAGCCGCAAGTTCATCTTTGATTCTGGAAGACATCCTGTCCAGGAAAATGGACCCAAGGCAATCTCCTCCCCAGTGGAGTTCTTTGGCCAAGGTCCAGAACTTGATATTCAGACAAGGAACAGCTGCCCTGGAGAATATGGAGGAGTTTGGAGCCAGAAGTGGCCAGATGACCTGGGTCCTCAAACATGGTCTTCAAAAGTTCCAAAAACCGAGAAAGGTTCTGAAGAATGGGATTGGGACGCTCCCACAAGGAATAGGCTCAAGCTACAGCCTTGCCATCCAACAAGGAAAGGATGTATGTCGTCTTGGTGGCGTCATCCAGAAGAGGCAGAAGTGCATGTTGCACCAATTGAGGAACCCCCGACAGAGTTGCAGGTCCCTGGAAAAGTGGGGAGGAGCTGGAAGCAGAATGACAGAGTGAGTGGCTAGTGCAGAGAGCTTGGCGTGGATACAGTTGGTTTGCCCGCTGTAACTGTAGAGTCTAGGCGAGTGCTGAGGCACTCCATAGAGGCCACTAGAGCTTCCAGAACCCTCTGCTGCTCCAGAAATTTCTGGGCTAAGCCCTAAAATGGCCTGCAGGGTGGAAGCCTTCACCAAGTTCATGGCCTTAGCAATCTGATATGCTAGTGGACCCTTGGACTGAGGGGGAGTTAGCGCTACCTGTGGGGAGGAGCCCCATAGGTCACCCACCGTTGGTTGGTGAGACAGATGGGAAGCAGAGACACTAATGGAGCTTCACCAATATCAGCCCACATTTCTCGTAGGTAGAGCCCTCAGGTGCCGGGGTCAGCTGGACTTACCGGGGCCTCTGCAGAAATGGATGTCCAGAAGGAAGAGAAGACCCTATGGCGCAGGCTGAGGTCAGGCACGGGCAGTGAAGCTCAAAGTCAGGATCCTGGCATGGGTTGAGGCAGGCTGCATAGCTCGTAGTCAAGATTCCAGGCAAGGGTCATGACAGGTGGCATAGCTCGTGGTCAAGTTTCCACGCAAGGGTCATGGCAAGCAGCGGAGCTTATGGTCAAGTTTTCAGGCAAGGGTCATGGCCAAGATTAGTCCGAGGAAGGAACTCAGGTCAGCAATCCACTTTGCAGAAGCGAGGAGACCTATTGCCATAGCAAAGGCTGGAATCAGGGTCCAGCCTAATATAGTCCCCAGGTGGTGATGTCATCAGGAAGGGCCAGCAGCACTTTCTCGCTGCAGGCCCTTTAAATAGCAGAGAGAGGCGCGCACGGGTGCCTAGGAGGATGCCCAGCCCAGAAGGAAGTCAGCAGCATCCCAGCTCCGGAGAAGAAGAGGTCAGCAGCATCGGCCTGGCAGCTCAGGTCCATAGAGTTTGCAGCGTCGGGCTGACAGCTCTGGGCTGAAGAAGGAATGCTGAGTCAGCAGCAGCTCCCCGCCATTGCCAGGAAACCCGGGCAATGGCGGGGACTGTCACAGTCTGGAGGCGGGTGAGTGAGGCCGACCGTGGGGCTCTGTGGCCAGCAAACGTAACAAAGGGCATTCCAAGCACCCACCACTCTCTCCATGAAGAAATATTTCCTGATGTTGGTTCTGAGTCATCCCCTATGGAGTTTCATTTTGTGTTTGATTTCTAAGGGGAAAGGATCAAAGATTGTGCATCATTAAAACCTTTTAGGTATCTGAAAATCTGTATCATATATTCCCTACACCTCTTCTCTTCCAGGGTGTACACAATCAGATCCTTCAGTCTCTCCTCATACTTTCCAGTACAGACCCCACATCACTTTGGTTGCCCTTCTCTGGAATGCCTCCGTCCTGTCTCTATTCCTTTTGTAACTATTTAGCCAGATGAAAAGTTACCCGGCTAAGTCTGGGATGGTCAGAACAGCAAGATTTTAAATCCATTGGTTTTGTCCAGCTAAGTCCAGGACTGGGGCAAATTGTGGGAAAATATTGTCTCAGGGGATTTTTATCTATACTGGCCTATGGGTATCCAATTACACATAAGAGATATACATTCTAAAACATTTACAAATTCCAATAACAAACTTAAAAAAAAATGTTTTCCTATTTTTTGTAAGAGTAGGTGAGGGAAGATAGTGGAGGTGAAGGAAGAGTAGTGAGTGAAAGGAGAGGGGGAATGAAGGTGACATAGAGAGAAGGTGTGAGTGAGGAAAGGAAGGTGAGTGGAAAGAAAGGGATGTTTGAGAGGGGAGGAATTCCGACTCATTCACGCCTTTCTCTCCCCTCTTTCACATCCCCTTTCCTTCCCACTCCCCTCTTTTTACCTCATTCATGCCCTTTCCAGCTCATCTCCACTCCACCTTTCCTCTCTCCCCTTCCTTTCTTTCATTCATACCTCCTTTCTTTCCCTTACTCGTCCTTCCATCACCTCCTCTTACCTTCTCTCACCTTCACTCCTTTCCTTCTCATACCCCTTTCCCCCTCTCCTCATTCCCTCCCCTTACTCACTTCCTTCCCTCCCATTTGACTCATTCTCTTCTTTCACCTCCACTCCTTTCACTCTCTTCCCACCTACCCCATTCCCTCCCCTCACTCACTCCCCTTCTCTCCCATATGACTCCCCCTCCCCCATCAGTCACCCCTTATCTCTCAGACACTCTTTCTTTCCATTCCCTCCCACCCCCACCTTCCCTTCCCTCACCTCATCTCCCATTTGAATCAACCTCCCCGGTCTTCTTTCTTCCTACCCTCATTTTACCATTGGGCCTGCCCAGTCCACCGAATGGTCTTCTTTGGCAACTCTTTGAGTGACACTATGCAGGTACTCTTCTTGCTAGCAGGGTCTGGGAGCTCTATCAGCTGGTTGTTGCTGCTCTGGTATTTGGAGGTAAACCAAGATGCCACCGTGGGGGTGTTTGCGGCCTATGAGGACATTTCTGCCACATTGCCCTATAATTTTGCACCTTAGTTGGTCACCGGAACCTGAGTTATGATGGAAAGGCCTACATGTGACCAGCACCTGATCCCATGGTGGAGTGACTCTAGTGCAACACAGGCTCACCATCTTCCCAGCTTTTTGAGAGTGATGGTGAGTTGATGACTGAAGAGCACAGGAAAATGGTGGGCCTTACAACACCACTGCAGGGTCTGCAGCACAGCAGCAGCACCAGCAACAATGTTTTTTTTAAAGAAGAGCCAAACTGAATCTACACCAATTTTACTTGGTAGCATAAAGTTTTACTGGGGCATGGGATTGGATCAACAACACATTTATGTGTGTGTCATTCAGAGGGGTAGAGCCGGCTTACCTAGTGCCAGCCACCAGGTTTGGAGGAAGGTCATGAGAAACTTTAAGAAGTAGTCTGGTCAGTTGCTAACTTGCTAGTAATCTGAACAGCTCACTCTACAGCACAGGGACACAGCAGCAATGCAAAGTGGGAGCTGGGGGACGACACTATGACTGGCTCACCGGGGCATACCTGATATCCTGATAGGCCAATCCATCTCTAAATAAGAACATAAGAACATAAGACTTGCAATACTGGGTTAGATCAAGGGTCCATCAAGCCCACTATCCTGTTTCCAACATTGGCCAAGCTAGGTTACAAGTACCTGGCAGGATCCCAAAGGCTATATAGATTCCAAGCCTCTTATCCCAAAATTAAGCAGTGGATTTCTGCAATTGTACCTTAATAATTGTTAATGGACTTTTCCAAACCTTTTTTAATGCATCTTTCACCACATCCTCTGGCAATGAATTTCAGAGCTTAATTATGCATTGAGTAAAAAAAATATTTTCTCATTAGTTTTAAATGCATTGCCCAGTAACTTCATTGTGTGTTCCCTGGTCTTTAAAGAGTAAACAACTGATTAACGTTTACTTGTTCCATTCCATTCATTATTTTTTAGACCACTATCATATCTCCCCTCAGCTGACTCTTCTCCAAGCTGAAGAGTCATAACTTCTCTAGCCTTTCTTCATAAGGGAATTGTTCCATCCTGTTTATCATCTTGGTCACCCTTCTCTGTACCTTTTCTATACCTTTGCTATATCTTTCTTGAAATGTGGTGACCAGAACTGAACACAATACTCAAGATGAGGTCACACCATGGAACAATATAGAGGCATTATGATATTCTATGTTTACTCTCCATTCCTTTCCTTATAATCCCTACCATTCTATTTGCTTTCTTGGCTGCTGCTGCACACTGAGCAGAAGATTTCAACGTATTTTCAATGATGATACCTAGATCCTTTTCCTGAGTGGTGACTCCTAATGTGGAACCTTGTGTTTTGTAGCTATAATTTGGGTTATTCTTCACTTTGCATCACTTTGCACTTGTCTACATTAAATTTCACTTTCCATTTGCATGTCCAGTCTCCCAGTTATGCAATGTCCTCTTGCAATTTCTCACAATCCTCCTGTGATTTGACAACTTTTAATAATTTTGTGTCATCAGCAAATTTGATCACCTCATTTGTAGTTCCCATTTCCAGGTAATTTAAAATATATTAAAAAGCATTGATCTCAGAACAGATCCCTAGGGCACTCTACTATTCACCCTTTTCCATTGGGAAAATGTACTATTAAGCCCTACTTGTTATGCTTCAGAGAGGTGGATCCCTTGTCCAAGGTAGAGTTGGCGCTACCTGTGAGGATAAGCCCCCTCAGGTCCCTACTATCACAAGGCGAGGCTGAACTGATACAGGGGCCAGCTGGAGCTTCGCCAATACCAACCCTGTTCCCCACGGGTTGAGCCCTTGGGTATGTGGGGCTGGCTGGTCTTAGGTGGGTCCCTGAGAAGTTGGTGGAATTGCAGCTGGAAGCAGTGATGAGAATCAGCCCCAAGGTCAGAAGCCAAGAGTTGTCAATAGCCAATCCGAGGTCCGAAGCCAGAAGAATCACCGAAGCCGGTCCAAGGTCAGAAGCCAGAGAGTTGTTGATAGCCAATCCAAGGTCAGAAGCCAGAAGAATCACCGAAGCCAGTCCGAGGTCAGAAGCCAGAAGATCAGTCCGAAGGAACTGGAGACTGGGGATAGGAGTAGGAACAGGACTCGGAATCAGAAACAGGACTCAGGATACAGGAACCAAACTCAGAAGACAGGAACCGGAAAAAGGACCAGGAGCCAAGAAACCAAGGCAAAGTCTGAGGAGCGGACCTTGCCTTAAATGGAGACAAGCCAGTAGGAGTCCCAGGGAGGGACTGCGACAATTTCCTGTTGTGGCCCCTTTAAAAGCAGGAGAGAGAGAGAGCGAGCGCGGCTCTAGCAAGCCCAGGGGCGGAGGAGCCGACATCAGAGAGGAAGGCAGGCCAGAAATGCGGCCAGGCTTCAGAGGTGGCTGAGACGGCGTGAGGAGAGACGTCGAGGACAGCTGCCTGCTGCTGCCAGCGCCCTGGGAATAGTCCGTCCGTGTCGGTAAGTGGCCGGCACTGGTCGCAGACCGCTGCGGCAAGCGGCCATAACACTACTCTCTGTTTTCTATCTTTTAACCAGTTGGCAATCTACATTAGGACACTGTCACCTATCCCATGACTTTCTAATATCCTAGTAAGTCTCTCATGAGAGACTGTCAAATGTTTTCTAGAAATCCAGATAAACTATATCAACTGTCTCACTTTTATGTTTGTTTACGCTCTCAAAAAAAATTACAAATTTGTGAAGCAAGACATCCCTTGGCTAAATCCATGTTGGCTTTGACCCATTAAGTTATGCTTATCTATATGTTCAGCAATTTTGTTCTTTATGGTAGTTTCTACCATTTTGCCTGGCCCAGACATCAGACTCAATGGTCTGTAATTTCCTGGATCACCCCTTGATCTCTTTTTAATAATTGGCATTACATTGACAACCCTCCTGTCTTCAGGTACCATAGATGATGATGTTATTGATAGTTTATCAATTTTCAACAGCAGGTCCGCAATTTCATTTCTCAGTTCTTTCAGCATTCTGGGATGCATGCCATCTGGTTCAGGTGATTTGCTACTCTTTAGTTTGTCAATTTGTCCTAGTACATCTTCCAGGTTCACTGAGATTTGTTTCAGTTCCTCTGACTCATCACCTTTGAATATAATTTCTGGCATGGGTATATCTCTTACATCTTCCTCAGTGAATACTGAAGCAAAGAATTCATTTCATTTAGTCTCTCTGCTATGGTTTTGTCATCACTAAGTGCTCCTTTTATCCCTTGTTCATTTAATGGTCCAACTGACTCTCTCACAGTCTTTTTACCTCGAATGTACCTGGAAAAGTTTTTATTATCAGTTTTTGCTTCCAAGCAAGCTTCTTTTCAAATTCTTTGTCTTCCTTATCATCTGACTTGCCAGTGCTTATGCTGTTTCCTGTTTTCTTCATTTGGATCCCTTTTCTATTTCTTGAAAGATGTTCTTTTTCCATTTCTTGACAGATGCACTTTTAGATATTATATCCCCTCTCACCTCACCTTTCCTGTTGTGATCACTATTGCCAAGTGGCTCTAACACTGTTACCTCTCACACCAAATCCTGTGTTCCACTAAGTCCCTGTCTGGGACTTAGGGCCTTATTTTCCAAACGTATCGCACGCGGTAAGGTACGTTTCACACGCGAAATGTCCCTTTTCGCATGCGATACCAAAATGGGGGCGGAGTCGGCCCCGGAAGAGGAGGAGTTGGGGCGTCACTGGGGCCGACTTCACGATGATGGCGTGCACAGTGAAAAGGTAAGTGCCTTTTCGCTGCCTATTTCGCTCCTAATAGCTACACCTCCTATGATGGCGCTATTGGGTGCGAAACCGGCAGCGATCGCACCGTGATGGTGAGATTGCTGCCAGCTAGCGCAGGCCCGCCCCCCGTTTTGGCCCCCTGCCCCTCATTTTCTAAAGTATCGCAGGCCTGCGATACTTTAGAAAATGAGGCCCTTAGCTGGACAAATCTCTTTTAGTATTGACCTCCCTGTCTGTGCCTCAGTTATGGTCAATGGCCTATCTATATTTCTCTACTATCTCCTACAATTCTGATGTCTTTTGTTTTATCCTTGTTCACCCATGGTTATAAACACAAAATTAAAGCAATAATTCCCTGGTAACTGTGGTGTGCAGCATTTTCGAAGATGTAGTTACCACACTCTATTTGTGCCTTCCAAAAGACAGTCAAGTTTACTATGCTGGAGTGTTTTATTCTGTCATATCGCTTGCTAGATTGAATGTTCTAATACCTTATCTTTGAAAAGAAATGCTTTCTGAAGGAATTGAACAAAATAAATACTATCTTAAAGTCTAAAAGTATTTGGGGATTTTAAAAATATTATTTAAAATTTAAACTATATTGTATTTTTATGTATTTATTTATAAAATTTATATACCACATAATAAAAACAATAAAAACAGTATACAATAATATACTCATAATTAAATTTTAAGAAGGGTTCCCTATCTGTCTCTTGATATTAGGTATATTTGTATATACAGTTTGGGGTGGATTTTCAGAGCCCTGCTCGCGTAAATCCGCCCAAAACCGGGCGGATTTACGCGAGCAGGGCCCTGCGCACCGGTAAGCCTATTTTACATAGGCCTACCGGCGCGCGCAGAGCCCCGGGACTCGCGTAAGTCCCGGGGTTTTCGGAGGGGGCGTGTCGGGGGCGTGTCGGGGCGGGCCCGAACCGCGCGGCGTTTTCGGGGCGTGTCGGGAGCGTTCCGGGGGCGGGCCCGGGGGCGTGGCTACGGCCCGTGGCGGCCCGGGGGCGTGGCCGCGCCCTCCAGACCCGCCCCCAGGTCGCATCCCGGCGCGCAGGAGGCCCGCTGACGCGCGGGGATTTACGCCTTCCTCCGGGAGGCGTAAATCCCCCGACAAAGGTAAGGGGGGGGGTTTAGACAGGGCCGGGCGGGTGGGTTAGGTAGGGGAAGGGAGGGGAAGGTGAGGGGAGGGCAAAGGAAAGTTCCCTCCGAGGCTGCTCCGATTTCGGAGCGGCCTTGGAGGGAACGGGGGTAGGCTGCGCGGCTTGGCGCGCGCCGGCTATACAAAATCCATAGCCTTGCGCGCGCCGATCCAGGTTTTTAGCAGATACGCGCTGCTCCACGCGTATCTACTAAAATCCAGCGTACTTTTGTTTGCGCCTGGAGCGCAAACAAAAGTAGGCTATTCGCGCTCCTTTTAAAATCCGCCCCTTTGAGTGTGATAGAGAACCGAGTTTATTTGGTTCAGTGTTTTGTTCTGTTTTTTTTAAATCAATTTTTGCTTCCATTTTTCTCTCTCTTCTCCCTAGATGAATATGAGTAGGTGGCAAATAAGTAAGTCAGTAAGAAATACCTAAATTACAAAACATTATTTTAAAGATTTCCAAAATAAAGGGAAACTTCAGAAATTAATGTGTATGAAAAATGCTCTATCACCTGATATAATTTTAATCATAGCTCCCAATCCAGATGATTTTTTAAAATGTTCTATGCAAAAAATGTCATGTTTGTCAAAAGTTTGAAACAGAAATTGTTCCACCATGCTCTGTCTTATTGTCTTAAGCTGATTTAACCAGGTAAAAAAAAGTACGTAGAAATTATGCATATTTCTAGAAATGTAATGCCTTAGCAACAATGATTTGGATGCTGAAATCTTTTTCAAAGGAGGAAGCAACAGTGACTGGGAAAACACACGTTTGAAAATTGCCAAAAATCATGTAAATATATATGCACACTTATTTATAATTTGAGGATAATCTAATTAATGAGTATCATTTCTGGGGAAGGCAATCACATTCCTTGGCTGCTTCTTTCAATTTTACTGAAAAAGTACTATGTAAGTACACATAGCCTTTTCAGGGACAGCTTAACCTTTAGGCAGACTAAGTCATCACCCATCTCAGTGCTTGGAGTTAAGATTGATGCGAAACTTAGTTATTCTGATCACTTATCTGTATTTTGTTTCTCATTTTTCTTTTTATGGTTTATTTGCTAACTCAAACCTTTCCTGGAACTGCATGATGTATGTACGTTGATTTATTGCTTGGTACTTTCAGGAATCGATTATTGTAACACTCTTTATCAAGGTTTGCCAGTCACCTCTTTCAAACTTATACAATTATTGCAATATACAACTGCCAAATTGATTTACAACCTAAAAATCTACGACCACATTACACCAATATTGCAAAGAAAAAAAATATATATATACTTGCTCCCAATCTTGATTAGAATTACATTCAAAATTCTTTGTCTAGTTTTTAAGGCTTTATCTAATTGTAAGCCAATTTATCTTGCTAATCTGCTAACTCTATACATTCCAGCAAGAAGCCTAAAATCCTTTCAGCAAGGTCTGTTTAGTCTTTCTGATGCAACTGAAATTAGGCTGGAAGGTGCTTGCAGACATTCTTTTCTTACCAGGCATTTTTATTATGGAATGTGCTACCAATGTATATTTGCTTCAGAAAGGACTGTATTCCGGAAGGGTTTTAAAACTGGCTGTTCAACCAGGTGTTCAGTAGTAGTTAATTGTTTTACATTTAAAAAAAAATTTTTTTGTATTGGCATGGTAAATTGTATGGCAGCCCTCCACAGTAGCATGGTCTTGGCTGGCAAAAACAAAGACCTGAGGGTCCTAAGGTTAGTTATCTGCTCCAATTCTATGGAGGTATTTTGTTATAGTGGCAGGGCTATCATTAAAAAGGGGTATATGGACATGACATGCCAGTGGCAATCTTAGAAAGGGGCACATGTCTTGATTGACAGTTCATGTTGGCCATCTTAGCTGATGGCATTATAGTCCTAACAAGGGCAGCCATCTTTGCCTGGGCACTTTTAGGCCATCTTAGGTAACGATATCACATGCCAATGGGCAGCCATCTTTCCACTGACACTTTTAGGTTTATGGCAGTAGTTGTTTTACCTCCTCATTAATGTTTTTTGCTTCCTGTTGCCTCTGCTGACAATTCCTTTCGATGATGAAATAAGAACATGGGAATTGCCAGTCAGAGTCAAACCATGGCCAGTCTAGGTTGTATGTGGCCGGTGGGTCCCAAATAATAGATACCGTTCCCCTCTTTGTAGATGCAGTAGTTCCCCCCCCCCCCCCCCCCCCCCAAGTCTTCCAGGTTAGTGACTGTTTTCTTAACTTTTCCTCCAGTAACTTGTCCAAACCTCTTCAAAGTGTAGCTATATGATATGTGAAAAAAAATCTGTGGTCTGATAAGGTAGCTACTGAATATCAGCAGTACATAAGTAGGTGACCTAACCCTGTATGTTTTTTCACATTAATATTTCCAATTAACAAGCTTTGTCAACAGAGAAGGTCTCTGACAGAAATATGGACATTTGTGAGTATGGCATGTCTGGTCTATGCTTCTTTATTATGGACTACTACAAAGTCATGGCCAGTTGTTAGCTTCACAAGCAGGGTATGTTTTCTCCTTTGCTTCCTTTCTGGAAGGATGACCACCTATATGACTGAGTCTATCGGTTCTCTAATGACAATCCTGCAGTTTTGGCTAACTTTCACTCTATTTCATATCTTCCATTTTTGACTAAGCTAATTGAAGCAGTTGTGCTTTCCCAGCTTTCTGGTTTCATTGAAGAACATTCCATGTATGAGCAACAACAATTTGAAACCTTGCTACTATCCAGATTGAACACTTAAGACGCGGTTTTGAATCTGGTACCAAAGTACGGCATAGTCCTATTAGACATCTTTCCACATTTGATATCATAAATCATTAGATTTTGCTTTTCAGACACTCTAAAATAGGAATAACTGGGACAGTTTTCTCGTGGTTCTGTTCCTTCCTCAGTGAGGATAGTCAACAAATCAACATCAGCCATGGTATATCATCCTGGTTCCCAGGATGATATACCTTGCAGCATCCCTGGTTACTGGGATGCTGCAAGGTTCTGCCCTTTCTGAAGCCCTTCTAACATCTATGAGGCCCAAATGTTAAATAGATTTCCTATTTCTGACACACTCGAGACTTTTGAATATGAGGATATAAATTAGCAATAGCCAAACAAGTGCAAAAATTGAGAGTGATCTATGACCAACAACTTTCATTTCATCCTCAAATTAAATTGATTGTGACTTCTTCCTGCATCATTTGAAATCTTTATTGACCCCTGAAGATTTTTATACTATGTTTCAAATTCTAATTTTTTCATCACTTGATTATTGCATCTCTTTATATGTAGGCTTACTGGTGAGAGTTCTACAAATATTTCAATTAATACAAAACTCTGCAGCATGTCTATTAACTAGGACTGGCTTACGAAAGCATATATCTCCAACTTTTCATTTCCTCCACTAGCTTCCTATCCAGTGGCAAATGGATTTTAAACTGGCTACTCTCATTCATAGAATGCTGAACAATGTTGACATCCTTTGGATAAATTCCATCCTGCAGATTATGCCCCATCCAGAACTTTAAGGTCTTCAAATCAAGTTCTCAATATTTGGCATGCTCCCTTCTCTGAGATGTGAAAGGAGGCTTTTTCCATCACTGGTCCCTCCTTATGAAACTCCTTACCTTATTTACTGTGTGCAATATCAGACATACATGCTTTTAAAAAAGCCCTAAAGATGTATTTATTTGAAAAGGCATTTAGTTTATCAGGCTAGTTTCTATTCTCGAGTCTTAATGCATCTGACAGTTCTACCCAACTTACTAGTTTTTTTTAATGATCTTTTGTTGTGTTCGTCTTGTTTTGATTTATAAATGTATGCATGTTTTATTGTACTCTACTAGGTCACAGAGTGGAAGAGGGTACAAGATAGAAATGTTTTAAAATAAACAAACATGCCTTATCCTAGGCTACCTGAAGATTAGGATCCTATACCACAGCATGGTACATTATATCCCATTCCCAACAGTGTACGCTTTGTGGCTCTACTTGCTAAATTTTGTGGATTGTTTCCAATGTTATTAGTGACTCTTAACCAGAGCCAGTGCAAAAAATTAGTTGGCAGCCCCCCAGATTTTAGTGCACATACAGGCCGATTCAGTAAAGTCCGCAGGAGAGCGGACGAACGCCCGCTCTCCCGGCACGCGCACAGGCCACTCGCCTGTGCGCACGATTCTGTATCCTAATTAGGCCCGGCGGTAGAAACGGGCAAAAGGAGGCACTAGGGACACTAGTGCATTCCTAGTGCCTCCTTTTAGCCTGGAGCGGCAGCTGTCAGCGGGTTTGACAGCTAACACTCAATTTTGGAAACTGGACGCCGGCAAAATTGAGCGTCCAGTTTTTGGCCCGACATCCGCTGGCCCATTTTACTTTTTTTTTTTTACTTTTTTTACCCTTCGGGACCTCCAACTTAATATCGCCATGATATTAAGTCGGAGGGTGCACAGAAAAGCAGTTTTTACTGCTTTTTTGTGCACTTTCCCGGTGCCGGCAGAAACTAGCGCCTACCTTTGGGTAGGTGCTAATTTCTTAAAGTAAAATGTGCAGCTTGGCTGCACATTTTACTTTCTGTATTGCACGGGAATAACTAATAGGGCCATTAACATGCACTTGCATGTTGAGGGCGCTATTAGGTTCCACGGGTTGGACGCGCGTTTTCCGCCCCTTACTGAATAAGGGGTAAGGGAAAACGCGTGTCCAAGAGCAGGTTACTGTACTGTATTGGCCTGAATGTTTGCATAATGGAAGCACTGGCCCTGCTCTTCACTTAATTTTCTTAGGATGGTGGTCAAATGTTCCGTGCCATTTCAGCTTGTACTTGTTTCTACCTCCTTTAAATGGAACATCAGGCATGGCTTTGTCTGCCATTCTGCAGATAGTTGATGGCATGATGTGGGCCATGTCTAGAAGAGGCAAAGTGTGCTTGTTGGCGTTATTCATGTATACTCATTTCTTACAAGGTGCACTTTAGTGGCAATTTATACTCCTTTCTTTTTTATATGGTTTGTTGTTGTCTGGAGCTTGTAAGTACGGTAAGTTGCAGTAATATTTATGAAGTCAAAATATATTAATTCATGGAAGGAGACACTACCCAGATTGGTTCACATAGATCAGTAGATTAGCCCCAGGGGATGATTTCCTTTGCTGTGATTTGCCTTGGGCAGTGGCACATAGTTTGCTTTACCTGCAGAATCCACTCGCATGTCAGTATCTTTTTCACAGGGATATTCTCATGTACTTGCTATCATAGGTCTCTTCTGTAAGTCATTCTGCTGCCATAGATGCCTGTGCCTTGCTTGTATCTTTTATGGTGTAGGTTTGAGTAGGTCCTAATCATATAGTTTAACGATTATCCTATAAAAGGTGTCATGATGCAGGGGAGTTCATTAAACTCATACCCCCTTGCTGTCCAGCCATTTTTACTGACAGTTGGCAGCCCCTTCAAGCTTGGCTAATAGAGTGACATGCACCTTGCCATTTTCATGCAGTATGTGGCACATCCTTTCAGTTATACTGTTATGAACAAGGCATAGGATATTATAGTCCGATGTTCAATACCTTGTTGCACAAGATACCTGGGAGCTGCTCTATCTACAAAGTTTTCTCCTCTGGGGTCTGTATGAATGCTCAAGGTTTACTCTAGAACCTGGTCCCTTGTCAGTGATACATAGTCCTTGAGTTTACACTGGGTTCTCAATTTTGTTTCAAGAAGGAAAATGTTTGTGTACTTTAAGTAATCACCAGTGGAGGTCAAGAGATATCTTTTTCTCAGAAGATGTCCCTATTTTCAGTGTTCGATATGGATTACTGTGGGTTAGCATCTGCTGGCTGGCTTGCTTTGCTATGACTTGCTGCCAGTGATAATGCACGTGTCGTCTTACTTTTCTGACAGCAAATACATATCAGCATCTGTGCTCATGGCAATATCTTTAATCTACTGTCAATTTTTCTTTAGCAAGTCACTTATTGCATTCTGATATGTGTTCTATGCTATGGCTTGCCTATGATAGTGGTGCACCTGTTGCTATGCTTTTTAAGGCAGCACAAGCATGTCAACAACTTTGCATATAGCAATATCTTTAACTCCGCTATCATTTGTCTTGTGCATCAGTTCCCAAAATGCCTGTGCCACATATGTTTGCAGTCTAATATGAGTTGTGTAGCTGCCTTAGCTCCCCACTTTTAGAAACGATTCAGTATTGGTCATCTACTACAACCCCTTGTGCCTCAAGGCTTGTCCTCTGTTTAATCAAGCATGTAATTTCATGATAGAGGACAGTGAAGGTCTTATTTCAGGACTTCATGGACAATATACGCCTTTGCAGGACAGATACATGTGGCACATTCTCTCACTCATCTTCTATTCCAGTTTTCAGAAGTTATTATTGCAGAGGCATAATAATTACTTGCTGTGATTTCTAACAAGACATTAATATCGCCCCACCTTTTCTGTGACCTTCATGGTCCTACACTCTATAATTTTCAAAGTGAACAATCTTTTCAAATATTCTACTCTTGTCACAAAGTGCCAAACCAGCAGATGCATTAACTTATTATCTAGAGCAGCGGTTCTCAACCGGTGTGTCGCAGCACACTAGTGTGTTGCGAAGCACCGGCAGGTGTGTCACGCACCTGCTGCTCTTCCCCCCCCTTTCACCTCAGTGAGACAAACCCTGCTGCCGTTCCTGCCCGGGCTATCAGCACATTCAAGCCCCAAGGGGAACAGCAGCAGTGCTTTGTGGAAGCCGGCAACAGGAACGTGACCTTTTCTTTTTCCCGCCCCTGTGCCCCGGAAGAGGAAGTGATTTTTACCAGGCATGTGGGAAGAAGAAAAGGCCATGCATGCTGCTGATGCAGAAGGAGCAGGGTGCCACTGCTGCCCCCTCCCCCGGCTCCTACCTCCCCTTCTCTCGCCAGTGCAACACGAGCAAGAAAATATAACATTAATAATAATCACACTGTAAAAAAAAAAAAGAAAAGGCTGGGGTGGGGAGAAAAGCATAAAATGCATTCTCAGCTGATTGCTCTGTGCTGTGATCGATCGCAGCACAAGCAAACAGCTGAGTGCTGCTTTCTTAGCGCTGAGGGGCTGGGAAGGTCACTCCTGCTGGTTTCCAGCCTGTCAGGACACTGCTTTTAATAGCAGCATACTGACTACCTTAGCTGCTATGTGTACTGTGGGTGGGGGTGAGTGAGACAGAGAGTGAGTCAGCATGTGTGTAAGTGTATGAGAGAATGTGTGTGTAATTAAGAGAAATGTGTGAGAGCAAGAGACTGCTCAGGACAGTCACAGTTGTGTGTGAAAGAAAGAGATTAGTCAGGGATGTGTGTGTGAGAGATTGGTCAGGAACGTGACTAGTATGTGTGTGTGAGAGAGAGATTGGTCAGGGATGTGACTGGTGTGTGTGTGTGAGAGATTGGTCAGGCAGGTGACTGGTGTGTGTGTGTGAGAGAGAGATTAGTCAGGCAGATGGCTGGTGTGTGTGTGTGTGAGAGAGAGATTGGTCAGGCAGGTGACTGGTGTGTGTGTGAGATAGTCATGGGCCCTAAGGAAGAAGAGCATGAGGACAGAGCTTCAGCAGCCCTTGCTGCTTCTGGTATGTGCTATTGGCCTACCAGGGAAAGGTGTAGGAGAGTTACTGGAGAGGGTAAGTAAAGGTAGCTTTTTAAGTTTATCTTTCTTGATTGACTGCCATTTTAATTATTATGTATTATGTGATGTGTCTGCTGTTAGAAATATTTTATTGGTGTTTGGAGAATTTTTAATAATTTTGAAAATTTTTAATGATTGGATGTTCTATTTATTAGTTGTTTTGAAACATTTATTATATTCTAGTTTTAGAATTATTTTATATTTATCGGGGAATGTAGAAATAGAAATGTGGAGACAAAAACTGAACTGGAAACAGCAAGAAGCCAAACTCTGTATGCAGTCAACGCAAAAACAAAAACATTAGCTTTATGGTCAATTTATTCTGTATTTGGTGAGGATCTGTCTGTGTTCTGCATATATGACCCAGCTAAGGGTGTTCTGCGAGCTTGTAGTTTCTTGGTAGGGATCTATAGCAGCTTGGCTTGTTCTGTTTTCCTAATAGGAGGTGTATTGGTGTTTAGGGCCTGGTGTAATTTTTGCAGTGCTACCTTTTCATAGGAGGGTTGTTACTGAGTTCCATAATGCAGGTGTAACTTTGTGCACATTAGTTTGTAAACATTATTTCAGATCCTGGAAGTCTGATAGGTGCTATATTTTTGTTTTGCACAGAATGAAGAGTGGCTTTTTTGGGTTTCCATTCCAGTTTCTTTTTCCATATTTGTAATTTGTGGTCTTTCTATACTTGGTGAAGGTTGATTCTATGTGTGTGACCAAGGTGAAGTATTTTACTAGTATGTAGGCATTTGTATCAATATTATTTGTTATGTTTTCTAAATAGAACATACATTGGTGGTAAATTACTGTATTTTCATAAGGAGGGGTATTGCACCTATAGGAGAGAGGGTTTATGTTGCTGTTATTGAGATGTCACCAGAAATATCATTTTTTGTATGGTAAATTGAACAGGGAATGTCCTAGTTCTGCTCTGCACCCATTGTTGGGGGTCGAGGGGGTTCCTGTGGAACGCAGAATGTTTGTTTATATTTAGCCTGGTGATGGTCACATGTTCAGTGTGTCACGCATGTGAGAACCATCTGTCAGGTGTGTCCCAACAGAAAAAAAGTTGAGAACCTCTGATCTAGAGTAGAAATGATTTAAGCTACGCATTTTGGGTAGTTCTATCCCAGCACATCATGTAACTTATCATTACTATCTAACTTACATCTGATAATTGCATTTAACCCGGCCATAACTGTTTTATGGTCAGTGATAGAGGCCTGCTGTCTAAAGTAGTGGTATTCTATCGGGTGCAAGGAAGTCAGGGTATCCAATACCATCTTTTGTGCCTCCTTCCCTGGAGTTTGGCTCTTCCTTTCAGTAACATGATGCTGACCTTTACTTCTTTCTGCTGCATCTTCCTTTCAGAAACTTAGTGTGCTGTGTTCAGATGCCCTATCCCTTATTTTGTTTTTGTTACATACATGACTATTCTGTACCTGTACTCAGCAATCTTTAGGATTGTTTGTTGTATGCAATTGGCCTATGCTGTGGCCATATGCATCCAATAAAGGGTCTTCTGTCTTGAATGGACATGTGATATGGAGTGCTTTTGCAGGTCCATGGGGAAATGGGGGTGAGTAACAAAAATGGTTGGTTGGAGGAGGCATATTGCCCCTATCATGATTGTGGTAATGAAGATGAAATGACTTCCGTATGAAGAAAGGCTAAACAGTTTAGGGCTCTTCAGCTTTGACAAGACATGATTGAGAGAGATATGATAGAGGTTTATATATACATGAGTGGGGTGGAACAGGTAAATAGGAAACAGTTATTTACCCTTTCAAATAATACTAGGATCATGGGACACTTCTTGAAACTAACAGGTAGAAGATTCAAGATAAGAAATTGCCAATCTGGGTCAGACCAAGGGTCCATCAAGCCCAGCATCCTGTTTCCAACAGAGGCCAAACCAGGCCACAAGATCCTGGCAAATTATCCAAACACTAAGAAGATCCCATGCTACTGATGCAATTAATAGCAGTGGCTATTCCCTAAGTAAACTTGATTAATAGCAGTTAATGGACTTCTCCACCAAGAACTTATCCAAACATTTTTTGAACCCAGCTACACTAACTGCACTAACCACATCCTCTGGCAACAAATTCCAGAGCTTTATTGTGCATTGAGTGAAAAATAATTTTCTCCAATTAGTCTTAAATGTGCTACTTGCTAACTTCATGGGATGACCCCTAGTCCTTCTATTATTTGAAAGTATAAATAACTGATTCACATTTACTCATTCAAGACCTCTCATGATCTTAAAGACCTTATTGGAGAAAGTATTTATTCATTCACTGCACAATCAAGCTGTGGAATTTTTTGCCAGAAAATTAGGTTAAAGCAACTAGCATAGTGGGATTTAAAAAGGGTTTAGATAAGTTCCTGGAGGAAAAGTCTATAATGATCGAGGGATTAAAGGGGCACTTAGAGAAGATAAGGCCATCGCAGAAAGATTAAATGATTTCTTTGCTTCGGTGTTTACTGAAGAGGATGTTGGGGAGGTACCCGTAATGGAGAAGGTTTTCATGGGTAATGATTCAGATGGACTGAATCAAATCACGGTGAACCTAGAGGATGTGGTGGGCCTGATTGACAAACTGAAGAGTAGTAAATCACCTGGACCGGATGGTATACACCCCAGAGTTCTGAAGGAACTAAAAAATTAAATTTCAGACCTATTAGTAAAAATTTGTAACTTATCATTAAAATCATCCATTGTACCTGAAGACTGGAGGATAGCAAATGTAACCCCAATATTTAAAAAGGGCTCCAGGGGCGATCCGGGAAACTACAGACCGGTTAGCCTGACTTCAGTGCCAGGAAAAATAGTGGAAAGTGTACTAAACATCAAAATCACAGAACATATAGAAAGACATGGTTTAATGGAACAAAGTCAGCATGGCTTTACCCAGGGCAAGTCTTGCCTCACAAATCTGCTTCACTTTTTTGAAGGAGTTAATAAACATGTGGATAAAGGTGAACCGGTAGATATAGTATACTTGGATTTTCAGAAGGCATTTGACAAAGTTCCTCATGAGAGGCTTCTAGGAAAAGTAAAAAGTCATGGGATAGGTGGTGATGTCCTTTCGTGGACTGCAAACTGGCTAAAAGACAGGAAACAGAGAGTAGGATTAAATGGGCAATTTTCTCAGTGGAAGGGAGTGGACAGTGGAGTGCCTCAGGGATCTGTATTGGGACCCTTACTGTTCAATATATTTATAAATGATCTGGAAAGAAATACGACGAGTGAGATAATCAAATTTGCAGATGACACAAAATTGTTCAGAGTAGTTAAATCACAAGCAGATTGTGATAAATTGCAGGAAGACCTTGTGAGACTGGGAAATTGGGCATCCAAATGGCAGATGAAATTTAATTTGGATAAGTGCAAGGTGATGCATATAGGGAAAAATAACCCATGCTATAATTACACAATGTTGGGTTCCATATTAGGTGCTACAACCCAAGAAAGAGATCTAGGTGTCATAGTGGATAACACATTGAAATCGTCGGTACAGTGTGCTGCGGCAGTCAAAAAAGCAAACAGAATGTTGGGAATTATTAGAAAAGGAATGGTGAATAAAACGGAAAATGTCATAATGCCTCTGTATCGCTCCATGGTGAGACCGCACCTTGAATACTGTATACAATTCTGGTCGCCGCATCTCAAAAAAGATATAATTGCGATGGAGAAGGTACAGAGAAGGGCTACCAAAATGATGAGGGGAATGGAACAACTCTCCTATGAGGAAAGACTAAAGAGGTTAGGACTTTTCAGCTTGGAGAAGAGACGACTGAGGGGGGATATGATAGAGGTGTTTAAAATCATGAGAGGTCTAGAACAGGTAGATGTGAATCGGTTATTTACTCTTTCGGATAGTAGAAAGACTAGGGGGCACTCCATGAAGTTAGCATGGGGCACATTTAAAACTAATCGGAGAAAGTTCTTTTTTACTCAACGCACAATTAAACTCTGGAATTTTTTTACCAGAGGATGTGGTCAGTGCAGTTAGTATAGCTGTGTTTTAAAAAAGGATTGGATAAGTTTTTGGAGGAGAAGTCCATTACCTGCTATTAAGTTCACAAGGGGGTAGATTTTCAAACCGTGCGAATTGGCGTACTTTTGCTGGCGCATCAGGCGCAAGCAAAAGTACGCGGGATTTTAGTAGATACGCGCGTATCCGCTAAAATCCTGGATCGGCGCGCGCAAGGCTATCGATTCCGTATAGCTGGCGCGCGCCGAGCCGCACAGCCTACCCTTGTTCCCTCCGAGGCCGCTCCGAAATCGAAGCGGCCTTGGAGGGAATTCACTAACGCCCTCCCCTCACCTTCCCCTCCCTTCCTCTACCTAACCCACCCGCCCGGCCCTGTCTAAACCCCCCCCTTACCTTTGTCGGGGGATTTACGCCTCCCGGAGGGAGGCGTAAACCCCCGTGCACCAGCGGGCCGCTAGCGCGCCGGGACGCGACCTGGGGGCGGGTCCGGAGGGCGCGGCCATGCCCCCGGACCGCCCCGGGCCGTAACCACGCCCCCGGGCCTGCCCCCGAAACGCTCCCGACACGCCCCCCTCAGAAAACCCCGGGACTTACGTGAGTCCCGGGGCTCTGCGTGCGCCGGTAGGCCTATGTAAAATAGGCGCACCGGTGAGCAGGGCTCTTAAATTCCGCCCCTTATAGAATAGCCACTGCCATTAGCAATGGTTACATGGAATAGACTTAGTTTTTGGGAACTTGCCAGGTTCTTATGGCCTGGATAGGCCACTGTTGGAAACAGGATGCTGGGCTTGATGGACCCTTGGTCTGACCCAGTATGGCATTTTCTTATGTTCTTGTGTTCTTATAATTGAAACCCACCTCCCAAGGGAAATGGAAGTTAAAGAGCCTGCTACCATTTAAGTGAACTACAACAGAGAAAAAAAGTGGACAATGCAGCTATGTAACATGAGCTACCAGTCCAGGAAACCCAGAATGAGATTGGAAAGGTTGCCAGACCCCTTACTGTGAAGGTGCTTAAATGATCATAGAATAATGAGTCATGTAGGGGATTTGCATGTCACAGCCCCCTGGACTACTGTTGGTAACATGCAGTGAAATATCACTTTAAATCAAAGGATAGCAAAATCCTAAATTACAGAACTAGAACTGGAAAAGTCCTACATTGGAGAATTCTGAATGAGAGAGGGATTTATGAGAGAAATGTACTGAAAAAAAAAGTCTTAGGAAGCAAACAGATTCTCACCCTGACAAGGGGAGTCAGACAACAGAAAAAAAGGCCAGGCAGGATAAAAGGCTGTGCACATATTCTCTTTCCATGGTTCTTCCTAGCTTTTGGCCTTTTGGATGAGACAAGGTGATCCATCCAGGCTGGGTAACCTGAATCACTGAATGCTAAACAAGCCATAATCCTAGTAGAGCTGTAAACCCAAGCCAAGGAAACTCTCCTACCAAGGGAGAAGAACTGAAAGACAGTGGCAGATCCAGAGGTGGCGCGGTCCCCAGGGGGTGTGTGAATCCCAGCAGCAGATTGGTAAGTGACCCTGGGTCCCCCTTGAGCTAGGGGACCCCAGTGGCAGATCGAGCAGACCCCCAGGAGGAATGGGACCCCAGTGGCAGTTCCAGAGACAGAGTTGGTTTCCCCAGGAGGGCATAGACCCCAGCAGCATTCCAGTAGGTGGAGTCAGGTCTCCCAGGAGGGTATGGACCCAAGTGATAGAATGGGGAGTGGAATCATGTCCCCAGGAGGTTGTGGGCCCCGGTATTTGTATGGACCTTTCAGTGGAGCGGAAGCAGCACTGCGGATATGGCAGTGGTTTAGATACAATGGACCCCCAGGCCAACACTACCCACCAGCCCAGTTGCATCTTTTCATATGGGTGAGACTTGGGATAAAAAGGGGGAGGGTAATAATACTTGATTAATTTGGATCATAAGAGGTCCCTTCTATTTTATATGGTGGTATACTGTGGGGGCCAACAACCCCAAATTGCCAAAAATTTAATGTTCTTGCTACATTGTAGAAATGTATACAGTTATGTGGCCTGACACTATTAACCACAATTAGATAAGTGTGCTGTTTAACATTCTATTAGTGATGTACATAGTCATGTAGAAATGTATATACTTATATAGTTTAATAAACCTGTATATATTTGTACATACTGCCAGCCTTGTTCACAGTTCCAATTGGTTTTCCTGGGGTGAAGGGAGGGAAATCCCACCCACTAACATTTTATTCCCTAGGTAAAGGCACCAGGCGCCAAGAACATGAGGACCGACGGAATCTGCGCTGGGTGGGCTCCCGCTAGGTCAGTTCTGGATCCAGTAATGCAATGTGAGGTAAGTGGTCAAGGGGGGCGTTACATAGTTATTAACCAGGAGATCTCTAGAAACCCACTACTTGTCACTAGGAGAAAGCAGCAAGAAATTGATCTATTTTTTGGGATGGGCCATTGTCTGAGACAGGACACTGGGCTCGATGGACCTTTATCTGACCCAGCATGGCACTTCTCATACTCTTATTGTTCTGGAAGGGGTAGTGGTGGTGGGTCATTATAATTGCTGAGTTTAATTGTCAAAATCTCAGAAAGGGAAGGTGAAAGTTCACTTTGGGTGCCTATTACTCTTGTACCAGCCCTAAGCTAAAGTATTTTCTTAAATCTAAAAAAAGCTTTGTAATGGATCTTATTTTGAAACGATTGTTTTTCTCTTGTAGCTTTAGCAAAACTCAATTTTTTGAAAAAATTAGCTTATTGTGTTTGTTCTAAACCTTGTAATGCTTAATGTTTCATGTATTTTGGACCATGATTACTATGTAATTCAAATTGTATTCTTGGTTTTTTCTTCTCTTGACAATGTTATTTAAAGTTGCATAAATGTTCATTGTTTCATGTAATGCCATCAGGCAAGTTTCTTTTTGTTCTATGTAAACCGGCTTGATCTGCATCTAATGTAGGAAGATCGGTATATAAAAACTAAAAATAAATAAATAAATATGATGGAAAGTGGGAAACAGTGGAGGTGCCAATAGTCATCAAGTCCCACTTTCTGTCATGTATATAAAGGCTATAAGCATCCTGGTTAAAGTAGATGTGGCTCTTCTATTAGCTAGGTTAATGAAGCTGTTTAGCTCAGTGATTGATGATCTGGCTTGGAGTCAATAGGTCACGGATTCAAATCTCCCACACTAGGTGTGAAATGTTCACAATTCTGTTTTCCCTGGGACAGGGTGGGGAAAGCATCCAAGGAGGGCCATCATAAATAGATGAGTGAGAAATGGATCCCTAGCCACTCTGGGAAAGGTTTGCTATAACTGTGGACAGACTGGCCGAAATTACTTAACTGGGGTGTAGGTATTGTGTGTTACAACTAGTACACACTGATTAGTACTGTACTAGATACTATTAATGCATACTGATTAGTACAGAACTAGTTGCATCTTGTACACAGTGATTAGTATAGGTATCTTCTGTTGATGTGCACACTTAGTCCCAGAAGCACCCTACTATAGTAAAATTCAGAAATCATTAGTCATTCTGAGACTAGGCTACTGGTCCAGAGGGCACACTGTAAATTAGTGGGAACATATAAGACAACTATGTCTACTTTGATTCTACTGCTGTGTACACAGTGCCAGCAGCATATTATTGATTGATTCTCAACAAGGAAAGAAAGTCAGTTTGTCTGAGACAGGGGCTATGTCACCTTGACTGCAAGATCATTGAACTAACATATATGAGACAGTCTGGCTTCTTAAGCAACTGTATCCTACACCCCAATGCACACGTATCTCTCGTCCCTCTCTCCCCCTTCCAATTTTCATAGTTTTATTCTCAATACTATTTTTTCTTTTTACCTCTTTCTGACATTTTCTTGTCTGTCTCTAGCAATTTAGAAACCAACTTTCCCTCTCTCCAGCAAATGGACAGCTGTTCATCCATGCTGAGTCTTGCTCAGTGAAAGAGATTGGACTGAACCTACTTAGAGGGCTCTAAGGCAGAAAAAATGTGATAATGTCAATACCAAGATACAGTATTTGTTAGCAAAGCAGAACTGGAAACACTATGAACTATACTTTGGGATATATTTTATTAGTTGCACCCATCTTGTTTCATTGTAAGAAAACATGCTGATTTGTGTGATAAAGTACAGAGTTATTGAAACTAATCTTCTAGTACTGAAAGATGCATTTCTAAGTGTATGAGAGGGTAGTATTTGCATAATTTTACATTTTCTGCCTATATGCTTGTATAGCCCTACCTCCAGGTTATATAAAATGATGAAGGGTTCTATCCCTGCATGAAGGAGGATAGGCCCTCAAATCTACTTAGTGGATTCAAAATTGTGGGTCATGTGGCTGGTAAAGTGGACCAGGATAGAAACAGCAGGTATAGACCACTTTTTTTTTTGACTGGTCAGGGAAAGCATCAGCCTCTCCTCTCCATGAACACTTCCCCTATAGCTAACCATCGATGCTGGTACAAATCAAATCTCAAATACACAAAGTCCCTCCATTCTAAGGTAAAACCAAACTCATAACTTTTATTTCTGGTTTAAACAGCTGGTCACTTTGTACATTTCAACATCGGGTAAGAATTTCATTACCGAATACTCAATCTGTGGAATTCAGTAATTGTAAAATACTCTATCTGGTGCTTCTGGGAAGAAGTACTCATGTCTCCATCTTCACTTGAACAGAAATTAAATCCTTCACTCTTTATTACAGCACTCCCCTTCTCAATTTTTTCAAAACCTCCATCATTTCTCAAGGGACAAGTAAATCACTCCTATAATTCTTTCTCTGTTTAAACACCAGAATTCATTTGGTAAAACATATGTTCACCAACTAAAGACCTACTCTGTGAAATAGTACTTACATCACCCCCACCCCTAGGGTCACTCACTCCTGACCCCAAGGGTTAATCAAACCACCATGCTCTCAGAGAATGTATTTGTCCTGGGCCATTGTTTCAAACAATGTGCAAGAGTCTCTGGTTTCTTCCACATTCTCCCATCTTCTTCATATTGGGACTTTCCTTCCTCTCCTTTGCTAGGCACTCTCTTCCTGTGGCCTTTCCCTTGTGCTCTCTCTATATATCTCGCTGTCCTCATCCAGGCACTTTCTTCCTCAGGGGAGGGGGCAGAGAAGGAAGTAGCCGCCTCTCATGCCGCACCTTCTCCTCAACCTGTTCCTCTAGGGGAAGAATGGTTACCTCTCTAGTCCATCGTCTTAGGCCTCTTCCTTTGAGGGGTAAAGCCCCTGCAGGGCCCACTCTATACTGGAGGGGTCCCCAGTCCTCTCTAACCCATGACTGGCTACTACAAGTCAACTACATTCTGGAGATCCCTTTCTCCCAAACTCCAACCTAGAAAGGGCAACTCTTGCAAAATTGATCCAGAATTTATACCTTCCTGAGTCTGTCCCCGACCATTCAAAATATCCCATCCCTTTAAGGGGACAATACACTCAAAATCCCCTTAACCTAGAAGATATTAACATATCCCACAACCACCCCAAATGCCATCCTGTGGAAAGATAGCAGTACTACAGGTTCAAACCTCAAAGCATTTGTTTAGAATAGAGCAAACAATGAAAATCCTGGGGCCTCACCCACTTAAAACATCTTGTGCTATTATACCAAAACCAGATGCTATTTTGGGTGTCTCCCCACACATGGATTACTCAAACTTTCTTTTTTTGACAAATTGTCAATATCTTCAATTCCTGCTGTGACAGAGATGCCATGGATCAGTTGCTGAATATAGCTGAGGAACATCGTGGTCACTGCAGTCCTCTCTAGGAGCTAGTAGATTCCTACCATATGTTAGGGGAAAAAAAGCTTTTGGCAGGCCCTGAACTGAGGTTTCTTTGAATGCGGGTTCCTTGCTTGTGTGAATAAAGGATTAAAAAAAATAAATAAATGAGTACCTGCTAGAGCTTGGAATGAGCCTAGCAAGGCCCAAGGAAGAAGGCCTGCTGTTGAAAGGCCTGTACGGGGGCTTTAGGGAGTCCCAGGTCATGGCTGGGAGATACCATGGGATCCAGAGTTGAGGGCTGTGACAGTGCATCAGAAATGTAGGGGAGCATGGGGTGCTCCTGTGGCATTTTGTGAAGTGGACAGGTGGGCTGAGCAAGTGGACAGTGCAGCACTGGGAAAGCTGCCACTGCTGATGCCAGTGCCATCAGGTCCATGGTAGTGAATTTTAAATTTAAAACAGTTGAGCCACAGGGATGCCTGGAAATGGCAGTGGCAGTGTTGGGAAAGCCCCTGGGGTGAAGAGTGATAGCAGACCAAGATCCGCTGACATCAGCAATGATGTCAGTGACACTCGAGGGTCCTGGCACATAAATTAATTAAAAGTTAAAATAAATGGGGAAAACAAGAAAATTTAAATTAAAAAATCCCTGATTTTAGGTGGGGGATCCCCAGGAGAAGCTCCCCATGAAGTTTTATCATACGGGAAGCAGAATGGCGATCCTGGCATTGAAGAGTTAAAAAACCATGAAATTAATTAAAATAAATATTGGGGGCATATAAGAGGAGGTTAGGGACCTGTACTGAGCCCTTGTTTGAGTTTAAAAGTGAGTTTTAAAGATAAAATTCAAGCCATTTTACATGGAGGGTTTTGGGGGTCTAAAAAGAGATAAAACACCTCAGAAAAATTTAAAAGAAAGGTAGAAAATCTGAGAAGTTGTTAAAAACCTATATTCAACTTTTATTTTAGGTGAAAATAGGGTCATTTTTGACTTATGGGTATAGGTACTTTTGAGGTATTTTTGTGGATTGTTATAGGTGTTTGGGGGACTTTGGACTGACATGGTACATATTTTGTGGTTTGAGTGATGTAGAACATATTTGGAATGATTTGGGGTTTTAAAATTAAAGTGATAATTTTTGACTCCATTCCAGGGAATATTTTGAGTCAATTTTGAATTGTCCTGTGCTGAACCTTGTAAAATAAGGTCTGTCAGCTTAGCACAACTTTAAAAATTTCAATATTCTGAAGCCATTGCTAAGGAAACACCATGGCAACAGAATGTTTACCAAGAGATAACATGTTAAGAAGCGTGAATAGAGGGTCTAACAAACGTTTGTTGGTGACAGGGTGCTTTATAGCATATACCAGTACATTGGTTGGGTTTATATTCGTTGTTTAAAGAAGTGTACTTATACATCAGTAGGTCAAACTACAGTAATTTCTGGTTAATTAACTTAGTTGTAGGAAAATTCCAAAGTTATTCAAAATTTCATTACATCATGTAACAAAGGGTTTAGAAGTGGGTTCATGGGTGTTATCTGAGGAATGTGGATAGAGCAGGGACTATTTCCACATTGACATTACTAAAGTAAGGGTCTCCTTGACAGAAAAAAGTTATTGACAGTTCCAGAACAGAGAATCTGTGCTGGAAATTGGTAAGAGAAGTGTTTCATTCCTATCTTTCTCTGAGGCCTGGTTTAAAGTCACAAAAGTTAGGGAGGGGGATGGGGAGTTATATATATATATATATATATATATATATATATCATCGTGAGATCTAGCAGCTGTCTACTGGGGTCAAAACTGATACAAAAAAAAATGTAATCAGACTGTCTCACTCCACCAAATGGGTGCAGAGCCCTCCAAATGAAATTGCACCTTTGAGGACAATGCTTGTCCTAGACACTTATGTAAAACAAGAAAGACCTGTGAACTGTGTAAATTTAGTTTTGCAGCCCAGCAGAACTACTGAGAACATCGTCGGTGTCAGTGAGGCACGCCCAGCCTTACAGAGGTTCAAAACAAGCCAGTGTATCTTCTAGTCCTCACTTGTGCCCTGACACAGCCAGGTATCTCCTGGATTTAGGTGCTGCTTCATCGAAGCCTCAGGGAATTGAGGTGACTTCTGGATCTGAATCATCTGAAATCAAGTAAGGTCTGTGTCCATGGCTACATGTATGCATAATGAATAATGAAAAGTATATAACGAGTTCAGGGCCATCAGGACATATTAGGTGGACTAAGTGGCCATCTAGGGTGCCGAGATGGGGTGGGGTGCCGAAGGTCAATATGAGGGTGCCATGTTTGAAAAGAAGAGGAGTCGCATGGTGCAATGTGGAGGTAAGTGAGATTGCTGATAGTGCGATTCGGGGGGTGGGGGGGGGGGGGGGGGGGGGGGGGGGGGGGGTCAGGGAGAGAGATCACCGCCTAGGGAGGCTAGACATCCTTGCACTGGCATTGAATGAGTTGCCTGTATAGGATGTAAGGAAAAAACTGAATTTTTGGATTTTATTGTTAGAGTTGTACTTTTTACAATAAACCACATAAAATAGGAAGTTTTGGTTTCATGTCAGATTTTCTTGGTCAAGTCATTCTGTCAGTTTAAGAGTTTGCTTCTGGAGACAAATGGGTCTATGAATAGTTATATTCTGATACCAGGATTTTTGGAAAATAATTGTGGGACATTTTCTTAATTTCTGCAGAAGTAGTATAAAAGAGAAAGAGAGAATACACACATAATTGAAAGACACAAAAGAGTATAGTAAGAAACTCAGTAATTCTTACCTGTAGAAAATCAGTTCTTTATTATCTCAGCATCTCTTTGAAGTATATATAAGAAAAGGAAGCACAAAAATCAGTTCTTGAGTTTTAAAGTAAAGATAAAAGTGCAGAGATCGTGTAAAAAGGAACATTTTGGACTATTTACTTATCTGATAATAATCAGTAGTTTCACAATGGAAGCGGTTCCATAGTACTGATAGTTATAAAAGCAAAGTGCATAGTTTGTTTATACAAAGTGCTAGTGTTTTTTGAGTTTTATTTGAATGCTATTGAATATCTTACATTGCATCGCTTGAATATTTAATCTGCAAAATGATTTACATGAGCTCATTGCAATTTATTGATTGATACTGAGGAGTATGCCTGAATAGCAAACTAATATGGAGAAGAAAAATACCCAGACGCCTCTGCTGTTCTGTGGCCTGTCAGAGCTGAATGAACTCTGAGTGACTTGCAGAATGTCTCTGAGCAGATAGACAAGCTGGCACCAAAAGAGGTGAGCCTATTCAATGGGTCACAAGGAGAAACTAACGGCGGGAGCTTCAGGCACTATTCTGTTGAAATCTCACTGGACAAGATCATTAACAGAACAAAAGGATTATCTGGAGAGTGAGGGCAAATGGGCTACTACTGGGAATACTGGTCAGGGCAGTTCAGGGATAGGTTGTCATGTCAACAGCATGACGTGTCTCTGTAAATGAGTCTTTGGGCAGTCACATAAGTCTAGAAGTTTCGACAATACTGTATGTTTAACTATAAAAGAAGGGTCACTTCCTGTATCCAATGAGATGCTGGATATTGGGTGCCCTTTGTCTTACAAACTGACCAGCATCTCATTGGATACAGGAAGTGACCCTTCTTTTATAGTTAAACATACAGTATTGTCGAAACTTCTAGACTTACGTGACTGCCCAAAGCCTATTGCAATGTTTTTATGAAAATTGTCTACCTGATTGGCAGGTAAATTCTGTCTTAAAAGTTGTTCACTTTATTGAAGTATTATTTGTTTCTTAAATTATTTTATACTGAATTTACCTGTACTTAACAACTGATGAACTATTTTCAATTTAATAACAACTAAGTGGAAACCCCAAAGCCTGAAACTATTGACCATAATTCTGACTATGGTAGAAAATAGTTCCCCACCTGGCTGGTTTACACTAATGAGGTCACAGAGTGACTTAAATGGAGGCAGCCTCAGACCCAGCATTAGCTCGGGACATGCCCCCTCTTCCCACTCATGGATCCGGATTGGTCTTCATTCAGCTTAAATACTAGTGACTACTGAAAGGCCCAGTGTTTGGGCAGCTTAATGGCTGAGGCCTGCATAGCAGAGCTGGACTCTGGGATGCTGGTGAAGCAACCTAACATGATCAGACCTGGATTAAACATTCACAGTGAGTAATGGATGGTAGGACTGAGTTCGGTACTAATTGTAAATAAGCCTGAATCCTATAAATAAAAACCCTTACATTCAAGTATAGATGAAAACTGTGTTTTATCCAGACACATATAACATCGACCCTAGAAATGAAACTGATGACATATGTAAAATTTTATTATGTTCGAATATTTTTTGTAAGGCTGGTATGTTGTTGAGAAAAACAAAGTAAAGAAAAAAAATAGAACTGTACTTCTGTGGGATTTCACAATTAAATTGGCTTCCTTTGACAAGTATCTATGGACTACAAAGTACATCCTGCTACTTTCTCTTACAGATGTTTTTATAACTTTTTCACTCATAATCTGTATAATGAACTCATCATTAGTTCATTGATTCTTGTTTATTAACAGATCTTGCAATAGCTTAGCCTATATCATAGATCACCTAGGTTAAATTATTTGTATAAATCAATCTTTGACTGCCTCAACCACATTATAAAGATGCTGATGTGACCAGACCCCCCCAGTCTATCACTATGTCTTAGTTCCATTTCACTTTTCTAAAACATCTTGAGCTATCCATCCCCTCTTGGCCTACTCCCACTTAGGAGAGCAGGGATTGGTTACTCGTGCCTTTTATAATCAGCCATTTTGTGATTTAAGGTGAAACTAGTTTTATTTTAGAGCAGACACCAGAGAAGCAAGATGTAGGATTTTTTTCCTCCCTGCTGAGGCCTCCTGCCTCATCAGGTTTCCTCTTTTTTTTTGCAGGGGATTAACCTCTGTGCACAACCTGCCAGAAGATCCCAAAGCATTTAGTTCAGTAAAATAGATTTTTCCCGGATTTCCCTTTGAGGCAAAAGGGCTCTCAAACCAGAGGACTGAAGATCTGTGAGCACCACTCTACTCCCTAGGTGGGCAAAACCAGGACAGATCTGAGTTAGATTTTTGATGGCCAAAATGTATCCTATTTCTCAAGAAGGAAAATACACTTTTTTGTTGTGAGGAGGTTTTAAGCCACCACTGGTAGCCTGCCTGGATCAACAGGTTCTCACTCAAAGACTTTTCAACCCGAGGAGTCACCCTATCAGATCCACTTAATAGAATCAAGGAATAGCGAGGAGACCCCATCCGGATCTCCACTAATTTGAGACCAAGTGATAGGGCTGAGTGTTCAGGAAAATGATGGACTGTAAGGAAGGATTTTTCTATGCTTAAGGGGACCCCTGACCTAGGAATCTCGGTTAAGCCACTGGGAGAGCTTTGAGTGCACAATTTATACCTCCATGGGAAGCTCAACCAGTGTGCTGAAAGGAAAGGACACCTATCCACAGTGGAACACTCTATCTGTAACTGCACAAGCATTTAAAGATGGTCTTTTATTTGCCTTAAACCAATTAGTAAATTATTATTTAACACCCAACACCTAGTCCTGTTTGGTTATTCACAGCGCCTAACTCCACAGGATGCCTCAGCTACCAATACTCACAAGGGACACACTAACATTTCTTTCATTCTCAGGGCCCTAGACGAGAATCTCCACCCATAGAAAGAATACCCCCCCAGGGATCAAGAGTCAAGCTGGGAAGGAGTCACCTAGCCGGAGCAGCCCCAGAGGTTATAAATGTGATTGTGTCCCCTTGGGACTAAACACCCTGGGTAAGGGTTACACTAACAAATAATATTAATCAATCTTTGCCACTGCCTGCTGCCAAGAGTCAAATGCTTTTCCTTGACAGAGAGAAATTTTCTGACAAGGAAAAGCATTTGCACCTGTATAACATTGTGACTTTGTTGATTTAAATGTATCTGCAAAACATTAGCCTGTATTAGGGATATGCAGACACAAAACTTGTTTCAATTTGTTTTTTCATTGGGGGAGGCTGTTTTTATTCAGGTTTCAGCTTGTTTAATATTTATTTCTGTTCAGATCATTTGCTGATCCAAATTAATCATTAAAAAAAAATTCCCAAAATAAAAGAAGTTTAATGGGACTTGCCTAGCTTTTATTTACCCAGTCCATGAGGATCTGTAACACATTCTGAAATATCATTCATTTTAAAACAAATGCACATCCCTAGCTCCTACATCCTCTTTTTTATGTTTCAATAAGTGTTATATGAAGCAATTCTATACATGGGGAGTTGTGCTTTTATTAGATTACACAGCTGTTATTGCTTTACCAACTCCCCATTCCCTAGTGATGAATTGCAATTATAAAAATATTAAACATATATGGAATCTATTTAAAATAAAAACATTGTTTATGAAATATGAATACCATGGAGTAGATATGAGACAGACATTCAAATACATTTTAGAACAAAAAGTCATGGTATTAAGCTTTGAGGGGGTAGACTCTAGAATTACATAAGAATTTCTTGTTCACAAGATGGTGGTAGGTGTATGGAACAGCATTCCAATTATGTAAAAGTAAAAGTTATGAAGGGCTTAAAAAAAGGATCAGAATTCAAGAAGGCATAGGAGCAAGTACAGATAATTCTTAGTTGTAGGGTGAGTTGTATGGGGGGAACCTGATTGTGCCTTATTCTCATTTAATAGTACAGGACATTTTGCAAGGGGAGGAACCTAGGGATTTGTCATTGTTTGAAATGTTATGGAAATTTGTGAATGTTTTGAACCTGAAGTACATACTAAGTGTCCCCTGGATGGCATTTTGTGTGACATGGATCCATGGGATGTGACTTCTCAGATATTTTAAGATAACATAGGTTAAAGAGTTTTGATGAGCTTACCCCCTTTAGAGTATTGGGAGGACATGAATGGTGGAGAAGTGGCCTGGGATGGTATACATACTGGGTCAAATTGGGAGTTGCCCTTTCTAGTTTGCAGGTTCAGAAGAGAGGGACCTCCAGAATGTAGAGTCCTGGATTAGCCATCACATGGGCTGGTGGGGCAACCAGTATGGAGTGGATGGGCTCCCTCAAGGGAGATGGCCCGAGGCTGAGGAGAGGAGAGCAGGCAATTCTTCCCCCAATGGAAAAAGGCCTGGAGCATGAGGTGAAGGGGTGACTCACAAAAGGGAGTGCCCAAGGAGGAAACCAGGGAAACCTGCACTTTGCCGGAAAGATGGGCCCAGGGCTGTGGGAGAGATGTGCCTGAGATCGAGAGGTTATGAGTAGCTTATGGAGTCAGGTATGAGTGGCCTCAGGAGGTAATTAGGGGTTTGAGCTCCATGTTCTTAACAGAAAGAGAAACTTAAGAGGATGGAGAAAGGGTTTCTTTGAAGGATCTAAATTCTGTTGAAGTGTGGACCAGAAGTGTGGTATTCCAAACCTTGGGAATACCAGATAGTTTTAATACAGTGTGTGTTTTTTATTTCTGACTGTATATCCCATGAACTCTGAGAATTCAGCACAGACAGTTTATCCTCTTCTAAATTGTACATAGTTGCTGGCTGAAAGATCCATAAAAATTAAATTTGGTGTTTGGTTAAGTCTGTGCATGGTGTAATTTTGTATGTGAAGCTTTATGTATGCCAGCACTAATCAAGAATTTAGGGGACCAGGCTCATGGAGGGGAGGAGAGGATAGGCATCATGCTCCCTGTGCCAGTCAGGAAACAATATTCTGCTTCACTGCTTCTAACAGTGAAGCAGAATATTCACCATCTACATAACCCACATTGTTGAACTCACAAAATAAATTAGAGAGACTGACCCTCATTATATGAGACAGATCCGCTCATTATTTTATGTACCCAGGGATTGGGGTTACAGTTGTAAATCCAATAAGGTGAAGGGGTGGTCAAAAGACTATACCGATCCAGAAAAGTTTTCAAATTGCAGAAATAGGAGTTTATTAACAGTATAAGGATGGCACTGCAAGTTCAAGAGAGATCTTACATGGTCCCCTGACACGGAAGAGAGATCTGACACAGTCCTCTGACTATCGTTGCTGGTTTAAAGGTCTCTCCCGATGCAGCTTGTCGAAACATGGTTCCGTGTCGGGGGACCTTGTAAGATCTCTCTTGAACGTGCAGTGCCATCCTTAATAAACTCCTGAGCTGGGCTTTGATCATTCACTGTTTGCTTGTGCTGTTACACTTGTAAAGCCAGAGATCAAGTAGGCAGTGCAGTACTGCAACAGAAAGAAAAAAATGGGCAGACTGGATGGGTTTTTGATCTTATTGCTTGCTTTATTTATATTTCTATCAGACTAATGGAATCCTCCAATAGTATGCTATGTTACTTTCTAGAACTATTGTAATGCTTTGCTTTTATTGTAATTGTCTCTGTAATATTACATCATGCCTAGATAGCTGAAATAAATGCTTTAAGTAAACAGAGGTACTAAGAAAATTCACTATTAAAAAAGCACTAGCACTGTATCAGAAGATGACTAATTGCTCCTTAAAGCCTAAAGGTTTTCTGTGAATGCCTGTAAATCTGATGCTGTCACATAATAGCAATTGCAGTGGATAATGAATGCTGTTTGTCTGTGTATAAATCTCACATTAGTTATGATCACTGAAAGCATCCTGCATCGCATGCATTATCAAACCCCCTTCTCTTTTTCTTCTTTAAAGTTTTGTTCAGATGAGACCTCCATGCTTTCCAGAGATGTCATCCTAGAGAGCATGAGAAAATCATTAATCAAGAAGAGGGCCGCACTGCTGCTAGGCTTGCACTCGGATACATTTTGGGGCAGGTTTTCCAAAGGTTTGGCTGATTAACTTTGGGAGTTAGCCAGTTGATCTTATCCATTAAAAATTTCTCCCATCTGACCTATTAAATTTAGCCCCTTAGGATCATAAAGTGGTCAAATTCAGCGAGGTAAAAAAAAAAAAAAAATGGGGTGGGGTGGAGAGGAAGTATCCAGAGGAATTCCCAAGATGTGGTTTAAGAGTTAAGTGCAAATTTGCTTTGTTTTGCTATAAAACAGCCTGATCGCACGTACATGTGCACTCAATTTTAAATGGGTGCATGCTTGTGCGTGCAAATCCCGCTTCTACCACTTAAGTGAGGGAATTTTAAAAGACACAGATGCAGATGTCATTGCGCATTTTCTCAGTTCATTCCCAGTTCGCCCAGTTAAGAGCGAACCCCTCCCTAGTTTAATAGCCCTCCTTCCCCGCTGTTAGCCCTGACCCTTAAAACCTTGCAGATCATTTCTTTTTTTTTTTGTTTGTTTTATGACTTATTTGCATAAGTAAAGTTATGCAGCAGGGAACTCAAGAGCACCTATGTGCCTAAGTATTTATGCGTTCATCACTTGGCTAGACCCTGACACGCCCATGTCTCCCGCCCCTTTTTACAAACATTTCATTTGTACATGCAGCGGGAGATACACACACACACACACGGGCAGCTTTTAAAATCTACTCGGCGTGTGCTGGCCCAATATATTTGCGCATCCCCATTTGATGCGCATGTCAGGTTTTTAAAATTCACCTGTGTGCTCCCATTGCTTTACCATGTGAAAATTCCTTTTATGCGACAGGAGTGGTTTGGCTAAATTTAGGCAGTAAGCACTGAAGATTCACAATGACCAGCTAAATCTAAAATCTGTGGACATGTGCAGTGTCTGCCCATTTAAATGTATGCACCCTCTGAACATCGCTGGATAAATTTACCTGGACAGTGAAGGAAATGTTTTAAAGTCAGTCTACCTGGATAACTGCCAAAGTCAGCTGGGTAAACCTTTTCAAAATTGACACCAAAGTACTTCATAAAGTACATTTTCAGTAACTTTGACAGAAATGCCTCCCTCAATGTTACTGGATTTTAACCTTCTAGTCCCCACTGGAGTACCCCAAATTCTCAGTTTGTTCTCCAGTTTCTATGAATTGCATCTTTAAACCCTTTCCCCTATAGATATGCTTTTGATCTTGTTCTGCAGCAGTGTCACAATATTTTCTAAGAAGGATGCCCTTACAAAGAACATAAGAAATATCATTCTGGGTCAGACCAAGATCCATCAAGCCCAGCATCCCATTTCTAACAGTAGCCAGTCCAGGTCATAATTACCCCTCAGATCTCATAAAGGAGACCTATTTCCTGTTATTCACTTCTTAGGAGAGCAATGGCTTTCTTTAATCTACCTAGGTGATAATATTATATGGACTTTTCCTCCATGAACTGGTCCAGACCTCTTTTAAACCCCGCTATACTATTTGGGTTGGGGTAGATTTTTTAAAAAAGCGCGATCGCGTACTTTTGTTTGCGCAGCAGGCGCAAACAAAAGTATGCTGGATTTTACAAGATACGCGCATAGCTGCGCGTATCCTCTAAAATCCTGGATCGGCGCGCGCAAGGCTGCCGATTTTGGGCAGCCGGCGCGCGCCGAACCGCACAGCCTGCCCTCCGTTCCCTCTGAGGCCGCTCCGAAATCGGAGCGGCCTCGGAGGGAACTCTCTTTCGCCCTCCCCTCACCTTCCCCTTCCTTCCTCTACCTAACCCACCCCCCAGCCCTATCTAAACCCCCCCTACCTTTATCCATGGATTTACGCCTCCCGGAGGGAGACGTAAATCCACGCGCGCCAGCGGGCTGCTGGCGCGCCAAGACCCGACCCGGGGGCGGTTCCGGAGGGCGTGGCCACACCCCTGGAACGCCCCGGCCTGAAACCACGCCCCCGGGCCCGCCCCTGAAACGCTGCGACCCGCCCCCAAAATGCCGCGTCATTCGGCCCCGCCCCCGTCCAAAAACCCCGGGACCTACGCACGTCCTGGGGTTCTGCGCGCGCCGGCGACCTATGGAAAATAGGCGCAACGGCGCGCAAGGTCTTGCTTGCTTAAATCCGGGCGGATTTACGCGAGCAGGGCTTTTAAAATCAGCCCGTTTGCTTTGACTACGTTATCTGGCAATAGATTCCACAGATTGATTGTGTGCTGAGTGTAAAATTCTTCCTATGATTATGATTTGTTTTAAATCTGGTTTTTAGTTTCATGGAGTGTCCTCTTGTTTTAGTATTGTGTGAAATGGCAAATAACTATCCTTTATTCATTTGTTCCACCCCACTCTTTATTTTAAAAACTTCTATCATGCACCCCCTCAGCCGCCTCTTTTCCAAGCTGAAGTGCTTAATCAGTGTTGTCTTTCATCAAAGGGGACCTGATCCATTCCTAATATCATTTTTTTTGCCCTCTATACATTCTCTAGATCTGCTATGCTTTTTTTTTAGATTAGTTGACTAGAAATGGACTCAATACTCAAGGTGAGGTCACACAATGAACTAATACAGAGGCATTATGATATTATCTGTTTTATTTTTCATTCTTTTTCAGATCATTTCTAACATTCTATTTGCTTTTCTGACTGCTGCCAATGTACTGAGATGAGGATTTCAATGTACTGTCCACAAGGTCTCCAAGGTCCTTTTTAGGTGGTGATTTCTATTACCAAACCCAGCACTGTGTACCTGCAGTTGAAATTAGTAGTTTTTAGGGATGTGAATCGGGCTTCGGACGATTGAAAATATCGTACGATATTTTCAAAATCGTCAGAAATCGGGGGCTCCCCCAAAACGATAGGAAAACCCCACACCGACCCCGACCCTTTAAAACTAATCCCTTAGCTTCCCCCACCCTCCCGACCCCCCCCCCAAACACTTTTTACAGTACCTGGTGGTCCAGTGGGGGTCCCAGGAGCGATCTCCCGCTCCCGGGCCGTCGGCTGCCACTAATCAAAATGGCACCGATGACCCTTTGCCCTTACCATGTGACAGGGAATCCGTGCCATTGGCCGGCCCCTGTCACATGGTAGGAGCACTGGATGGCCCGTGCCATTTTTAAAGATGGCGCCGGCCATCCAGTGCTCCCTCCATGTGACAGGGGCCGGTCAATGGCACGGATTCCCTGTCACATGGTAAGGGCAAAGGCCATCGGCACTATTTTTATTAGTGGCAGCCGACGGCCCGAGAGCGGGAGATCGCTCCCGGGACCCCCACTGGACCACCAGGTACCTGTAAAATGTTTTTTTGGGGGGGGAATCGGGAGGGTGGGGGAAGTCGGGAGGGTGGGGGAAGCTAAGGGATTAGTTTTAAAGGGTTGGGGTGGGTTTTTTGCTTATTGGCTCGGGCGCAGCCAATAAACAAAACCGCGATCGGGCCAGACGAAAAAAAAACCCACGATGTGAATCGGAACCAGAATCCGAACTGATTCACATCTCTAGTAGTTTTGCAAATCTATGGAAAGCAGCTCATGCATACCTAATCCTATGTAAATAAAATAATGCAGCCGACTTAGACATTTTTCAGCCACATTATTTTGTCTACACTTTTTGCACCAACATTATTCCACCACAGATGAACTGAGACCTTAATGTGACAGGGACAAAGCCTAGTCACTGCTATTTTAGAAAATGGTGCCAACTGGGCCTGGGGCTAGGGGGCACCCATGCCCAAAATCTGACCACCAATAAATATTTTAAGGTCATGGGGGTACGGGGTTGGGGGCTACTAGGCCATCAATGGTAATTTTGATGAGTTGGGGTGGAGGGTTTGAGAGAGGGGGACACTTAGAGCATATTTCTAATGGAAAGAAGGGTGGGGTTGACTCAGTAAAGAGGAGATTGGGCCAGGGTGGTAAGGTAATCATCGCGTGCCACATCTCATCTAATTTTTTACTTTTATTTTGCAGGGCCACCTAGAATGGCAGCACTGAGATGGGGAGTAGGTGAATTTTTTTTAACTTCCTGCAGGGGATATTATTTTAGGCCGCTGGGCCCTTTAAGGTATTGGTGGCCCTGTGTGTTGCGGCTGCAATTGTGCTTTCATTAGGCCTCAGCCGTGTTCTTTTGTCTCGCAGGCTTTTTCCATGAGACAAAATGCGGTGTTACTGCCATGATATTTTGTCAGGGAAGGGAAAATTATTATGGGGCTGCCCCTCCCCCAATATTGGGCCCCTTCTGCAATAAAATATCGTAGTTTAGTGAATCCAGGCCTTACCTGGCTAGCTCAGCCCCTCCCAGTTATGCCTCTGAAATGCCTCTAACTTAAGTCCCAAAATAATGTGTGGCACTACAGTATAGACTGTTCAATACATATTTCTACTACTTTATTTGTTTACAGGCCAACAGGAAAGAACACTTATATGGACAATATACTCTTAATCTGAAAAAATATAAACACACCAACATGGCCATGTTTCACCCCAGGGCTGTGTCAGGGGGAGCAACGAGTGTTCATATCTAGAAATAAAAACACATTTAGAAGTATTGAACAGGAAGCAGGCACAGACGGTAATATGACATTTCAAAATCAATACAAAGGGTCATAGAAGACATACCAAGATAAGACAGAAAGCATTTCCCAGGCCACCACAGTAGCTCAGCACTGTGAGAGCTGTGAATGGTTTCTATAATACAAAAAAAGAATTAGAAATACTAACATAAAGATAAAAGGGGGGGGGGAGATGAGGAGGGGCAAGGAAAAGGGGGATGAACAACAGGGGGCAGTTGGGAGAGGGAGACAGAGGAAGAAAGGGGGGAAGGAAGGGGGTAAAAAGAAGAGACGGGGAGGGGTTGGTGAGGGAAAGGGAGAAGAGAGGGAAATATAATTAAATAACCAAACAGGTGGCAAATTAGTGAAGCAGAGAGCAAGACAAACCTTAATTTGAGGCAGCATTATAGAGACTGTTTTCAAAAAGAGAGACTGCAAAGGATAAGAAATTGGTAACCTAAAAAATATATAATAATAAATTAAATAGCTTGATGGACTCTATAATAGGGTACCATCAAGCTAGGGTGAGAAAACATTTGTGAGACTTTCTTTTCTCCAAACGATGTCAAATCTTCACAGAGGTGTGCTGTGCAGCTCGTACGTCTCACTCTGCATGTAAAACTGCCCCCCCCCCCTAATCCCTAAACCACCACCAACACCTCATCTCAAGCTATTAACTGGCCCTCCTATAGAGATATAAATAGCTGACTACTATGAGAGCCTTATAAATAGTCTCTCTCTCTCAAAATAGAAGTATCACAGGCTACAAAACATTTGGTGCAATAATTCTAAAAATTATCCTAAACACTTTCTCTTACCACATGTGATATTATAGAATTTTGATGAATCTAGGGGTTAGACAGCTAGAATTTAGCTGGATAAGTGCCCAAATATTCATTTAACTGGCTAACCACCGAGTTAGCTGGCAAAATGCTTTTGAACATGGACCTGTATTATTTAAGTATTACTGCCTCCATGAAGTTTATTATTTTGGATGGGAGTTTCTTTCTACCTTCTCTATCATCTTTTTACTAGTTTTCAATTAACTATTTGAGTTCTAAGTAACCATTAATTAGGGACTCATTTAAGTTTATTTTCTTTGCTGCTCTAACATCAAAGGGAGAAGTTGCTTCCCTGAAAAGGAACCTGTAGATTGTCAGTATCCATAGGAGGGATCATTTACAGCCATCCAGAGGTGAAGAAGAGGAGGGAGAAAGGAGTTGGGATGGACTCCAGTAGGGCCCATGAACATCTACTGCTTATATTGGAGAAGAAAAGTAACAGGAGTACTGTTCTGATACTATATGGGAGAAGAAGAGAATAACTGGTGCCTTTCAGTTATTATGAGTAAACTAAGGAGTTCAAAAAAGAATACCACATGGAGACATAGGCGATAAATGACTGTGCAAAATGGATTTCGCCATTAATACTTCAACATTGGGAGGGAAGCACTAACTTGCCCTGTGCCAATGGGATGGTAGAAACATCAGATTAAAGACTGAATTAATTGGCTTTACCTTCTTAAACTTTAAACAAGACTTTGAGAAGTCACAAATGTATCCAGAAGCATGTGTATTATTGATAAGTGATAAAAATAACTGTAAAGACCATCTTCATCATTTTACAACATATCAGTAAAAGTAATGTTGGAAACCAGAATCAGCTTCCAGTGGGTTTTTACTTTATAGTGACTCTAACACTCATCAGTGCTATATTCATTAATTTGAAACTGGGAAAGTGTAGAAATGCAAGGGCTTTGAAAGTTATCTTTCCCCTTGCTCAGGGAATTCGAAGTAAGACACTAACAGTATGGAAAGTTTACTACCTGAAAATGTATTTGACATTTGGCCACTGGAACCACTATCTGGGTTTAACCAGCCCAGGGATTACATAAATTTCTTTGAAAATCAACACCATAATGTGGGCATGGGCTGTCCGGAGCAGTTTGGGGGGTGGGGTGGGGTGTGGACTGAGCCTCCAGGCACAGCGGCCATTTGCCACTGTGCCTGGGATCGGGGCTCGGCCGTCGGCCATTGTGTGTAAGTTACGCCTGCTGGGAGGCAGGCGTAACTTCTTCAACAAAGGTAAGGGGGGTTCTATGTAGGGCTGGGGGGTGGGTTAGGTAGGGGAAGGGAGGGGAATGTGCGGGGGGGGGGGGCAGAGGGAACGGAGACAGGCTGTGCGGCTCGGCACACGCAAGTTGCACAATTGTGCACCCCCTTGCGCGCGCTGACCCTGGATTTTATAACATGCTCACGGCTGCACGCGCATGTTATAAAATCAGGCGTAGATTTGTTTGCGCCGGGTTGCGTGAACAAATCTGCGCCCACGCGCAGGTTTTAAAATCTGCCCCAATGGTGGGACATGGGGCAGATATTAAAAGCTACACGTGGGCGTAGATTTGTGCGCACAACCTGGGGCGCATAAATCTACGCCCGATTTTATAACATGCGCGTGCAGCCGTGAGCATGTTATAAAATCTGGGGTCGGTGCACGCAAGGGGCTGTACACTTGTGCACCTTGCGCGCACTAAGCCCTAGGGGAGCCCCGATGGCTTTCCCTGTTCCCTCCGAGGCCGTTCCGAAATCGGAGCGGCCTCAGAGGGAACTTTCCTTCCACTCCCCTCCCACCTTCCCCTCCCTTCCCCTATCTAACCCGCCCCCCAGCCCTACCTATATCCCCCTCCCACCTTTATTTTGTTCCTTACGCCTGTGGCAGGTGAAACTTGCCCGCCGGCTGGCTGCTGGCGTGCGATCCCCTGGCATGGCCGCTGTGCCGGAGGCCTCAGTCCCGCCCCCGGACCTCCTCCGGACTGGTGCCCCGCCCCCTTCACGCCCCTTTTTCAAAGCCCCGGGACATACGAGCATCCTGGGGCTTGCATGCATTGCCGGGCCTATGCAAAATAGGCTCGGCGCACGCAGGAACGGGTTTTAAAGGGTTACGCACGTATATTACAAGCGTAACCCTTTTAAAATCTGCCCCAAACTGCTTCAATGGTCCATAGATGAGACCAGACCCATAGAACCTCTTGCCAGGCACCAAGGCTAGCCATGCTGTGATAAAACTATCCAGCCTCTGCCTCCCCATATTCACTGAAGTCTTAACCTCAGGGTTTTTTTTTTGTTTTTTTTTTAACCACTGCATGGTTAGCCTTGGTAATGGTGGAAATCATGCATTCCTGTTTTGATGATGTTTCTTTTTTTTCTGTTACTGTTTCTTTCAGATATATATTCCCATTTCCCAATCCCTGGATGTGATCCCTTTCACAATGAGTCTATGTCTGCTTCTATTGATTGAAACTGACACTCCTGCAAAGGACTTAGAAACATCCTATTCCTTTGTTCTAATGACCAGGAAAAGCCTAATCTTAAAATCAATTATATAGGCTCTGTTGACAATGATTTATATTTAAAATACCATCTACTATTATGTATTACTGTAATTGTTAGTATGATAATGATTTTCTTTCCTGAATATATATGAATATTAGGTTGTAATATGACCTCATTGCCCATGCCTGATTTTTTTATATTTTCCCTTGAAGGTCAGTTGCATAGCTAGTGTCTTGTTAGCCTATTTTCCAAAGGAAAAGAATACTTATGGATATGTGTGTTTGTCTTCCTAATAACTTTTGTGTTTGGTGGTCTATCCACACCAAATTTTCAGGATATGTCAAGGCGAGACATGAAGCTTCTGTCTGGCTTGGGGGTTTTTTTGGGGGTCCATGCATATGTGTGGATCGTGCTTGCACACGCGTGTATCTTGGAAAGTAGATTCCATTAGTTCTGGGTGGAACATCTTGTTTTGAGAGTTTGTTTGGTTAAGGCAAGTTAGGTTTTTTTCATGTTCCATGGAGTTTTGTATTACTGTTTTATTGAGTTACATTATGGCAGGCTTTTAGAGCTTGATGTTTTATCTTTGCTTTAGTCACCTACTCTTATTGATATGCTACTTTTATTGTTTCTTATTTTTATCATATTCTATTTGTATACTATTTTGTATTTATTATCAATATTTTATTTTTTACGATGTTTTATTTGTAATCATTCACCTGCAATAATGAGGGCAGAGCAGAATAAAACTTCCCGACCTCCTCACCTAGCCAGGGGCAGTAGAACACCTTTTTGTTTAGGGGACGCCCAAGTAAAGCAACCGAACTCCACCCCAACTCCGCCCCCAAGCTTCTACTGCCAATCTCTTCCTTTACAGTGTACAGTTAGTCATTCATTGTTACATGCATTCTTCACAGACATCATGGAGTGTAATTATTCTCAGACTGCCAAGGAAAAGCTTGCTGCTAGAAAACCATAGTGGTAAAGAAGAAAAACACAAAAACAGCATTACTAATAGAAGTGTCAATACTAAGTGATTATTCTGTAATTCTGTACTATGTTAGTAGCACATTGCTGTTAGCTGACGAGCATTTTCAAAAGTGGAATATCAATAAAACTTGGTTGGATTAGACTGGTGGTCTAATTCTTAAAATATCTTTTTTTAAAATGTATTCTGTTTGCTGAAATGTGTGTTAAAGACCTTCTTATGTGCTAAAACTGAAAGCGAGTATTGTGAGACATTAAACATCACATCAGGGTGCATCGGATGGCTGTGTGTAGTTCAGTTGTAACATATTGAGCGAGTGTGATGCACCATTAGCCATTAGATGAGGTACTGTCAAAGGACTGAGTTAGGCAGATGTTTGCTGATTTCACTTATTTACAAAGATCCAATGAGAGCAGAATTAGAAAGAAAAAAATATTTAGTCAGATATTTTTAAGCTGTTAGTCTTAAAGTCAGAATCATTTTATCCCCATGCTAATGTCATGGGAACAGTCAGCGGACATCTGGTAATTACACAATCAGGAGACAATTTTCAGACTGTCCACACTGGGACCAGGACCACACATACTTTTAACCTGCTGGCTTTGCACCAATACCACTGGGCAACAAATTTTCACAAAAGGCATGTTACGGAAATGAAATTAGTCAATTCTTATAAATTTCCATGTGCTAAACACGAATGTGATTGTGAAAATGCAATATTGGCTCTAGTTTTTTTGTAATATGCAATAATATAATTACATCTTGAACTGTATGCCAATAGTAGGAGACCTACGGTTAATACCGTTTGAAAAATGAAGTCATAGACTACGTCTTAGATTTCTTTGCTTGTCTCTTGTACACCTGTTCGGGAGCATCTCTGCAGAGTGTCCAGCAGTAGTCAGCCAGCATGAATATTTCAAATGCTCACCCTTTCTGACTGGGCTTCATATAATACACTGCTGATGTCAGCTTACTCAGCAGCAGCATGGCAGTAGAACTGCATTGCATCAGAAAATGATGTAATAAACTCTGGATGATGTGTGCATGATGGTATTATGCAATATGATGCAATATTACATAATTCTGGGCTTATTTACAGTCCTACTGGATAAATTTACACGACTAAACATAGAAAGTGAACTATATTAAATATCTTCAAAACAAGAACCAATAAAAACTTTTCATGGTCATATTCGTGTTCAGCACATCAAGATACTACAGAGTAGGACCTTTTTAGGTCAGTAACACTTTCATTGTTGCCCAGTGTTCTCAAAGCAAAAGTATACATATATATTTTTTGGCTTTGAAAACTGCCACAGGTACAAACCATTCACACTGGCTTTTTCTGTGGGTGGAATTTAGCTGGAAAAGTTCTTGTGAAGGTTTGAAACACTGTGCAAGTGTACACATTTCCTACTTTGACCTAAACATGCTCCTGCGAATGCCTCTGCTCAGTGTGGCTAACAGTACATGTGCTGTGAAACAGCATGCAAATTATCAGCCGCACTATGGGAGGGCAATGTTTGGGCAGTGGGTGACTTACCTGCATAAACCAGCTGCCCAAACATTGCCCTCCCATAGTGCGGCTGATAATTTGCATGGTGTTTTCAAAATATTAAATCCCTTGTGGATTCTCATGCATCTGTGTTAAATTTGGTGAGATTTTCCTCGGATTTACTGAGAAAACTGATTAATTTTTCCAGTGACTGTGGAGAACAAATCTGAAATATCTATCATACTTGAACCAGGCTAAAATGTGGTTGGTCTGATTTTTTACTTCAAATTTTCCATACGCCTGTGTTCAGTGAGATTTTCTGGAACATGGTGAGCTATATCTAGTGACTAATTAGATCACATTTTATCTGGAATATTCAGAACCAAGACCATTCTGGGTAATAGGTTTTTAGGACTGGCTTTAGTGTTGGTAGCGCTCCCTATGTGAGCATTGGGAGCAGTCCGACTCCTTTCTTTCCGCACCCCCTGCAGCTGGGAGGAGTTGTGAGGGGGGTAGTACATCTATAAAGTTGACCTTTTTCTCCTCCCTGCCCCACCTTCCACCTTTCATCTCCTCCCCTATTCCTAGTGGCTCATTGACAAAAAAGTGGAGCTGGCAACTGGCACTTCTAACTTCCTCCTGCTGGTGACTCCTCTCTCTCCCAGGCAGTCCAGTTTAGAGATTAGCTGAACCAGGCAAGAGAGACGAGAATTAGCAGCAGGAGGAGGAGGAGGTTAGAAGCACTGGGCAACTGTTTCTGCTCTCCTGTCAGTTGGGATGCAGAGAGGGAGGAGGAGGAAGACTGCAATAACTGCTCTCTTTGCTCCTTCGGGCCCCGCCCCAGATCAAATCAGGAGGCCAGGATGGAGCAGCTCATGGGCCCTGCAGGTCATGTCAGGAGGAGAGAGGGGTAGGCAGCTCTTCAGTCCCAAGATCTGTATTGGGAGTGAGTGCTGCATTGAGAGTGAGTGCTGATACTCCCTGGTACATGGCATCATTTATGACCAAATCCCATAAAAAATAAAAGAAGAGTTGTTATGCCCCAAATGATATAAATCACAAAATAAAAAAAAGAGTCAAATACCACAAGATCATAGGCAAAACCAGCTTACCAACTAAATTATAATGTAAGGTATCAGGAAGCCAGATGGTGTGCCCTTTACTGAATGGGCCACCTGGACTATTCAATCATCTACTTTCAGGAGAACCTTTCATGAGCAGTCCACAAGGAAAACATTTTTTTAATTTTTTTGTATGCAAATAAAAATCCTGATGGAAACAAATATAAGACACCCGGTCTCCTAAATGTCATATCCATACAGGTCACACCGGATCTGCAGCCAGGCCATTTGGCACCTATGGCCAAGTGAAAAACTGTGTCCTCAACCCTATTACACAATACATGACGCCACAACTTATGAGACTCTGTTAATTGTTTGTACAGCAATTCCCAAGGCTGGTGCAAGGGTCAAGGGTCCCTAGATAAAACATACAGCCTTGCACTCTCCTCACCCCTGTCACCCCTTCCCATACACAATTAAAAATTATGCATTTATCATAACAGATTTTACATGAAAAAGGGTATTCAAAAGTATAGTCTTCTGAGGTAAATATACCACTTACAATATGTATGTAACCCTTTCCTTTGAAGTGGCATATTCTCCAAAGGGCACACAAAAGTAATTTCTGTCTCTGGAACTGTCTATACTGATATCTTCTTTCCCCTCTATCACCAAGATGTGGGTCCTTTCCTGGGGAGGGGGGGGGGGGAGTTGATGCTTATGATCCGACAGTGAGTTGCTTTTCATGCAATGTGTGGGTGTAATTCCATCTGTGGTCTGTGATGCTGTGGTACTACAAGGACAAGTTCACGGGACACAGTGCTGGGTGTTCAAATAATATATTACTGATCCTGCAAAAGTTAAATCAATGTCCAATTATTTATAAATGAAATTACAATTGACTGTCTTCTTCCTGCTGTGTAAGTGTCTCTGGCTCAGATTCCTTATAAAAGTTTTAACACTCCTTCTCTGAATGCATAAGAAGTCCAGTACTTGGGAAAAATCTTACTCTGCGTGAGGTTCCCATAGAACACAGAAAAATCCTACCTGAGGCCACAGTTGTTTTGTCCTTTTACCCAGCCTGTGCCTGTGTCTCTTGGGGTGGGGGTGGGGGTGGGGGGTCTCCAAATATGGTTTTCTTCCTTCTCTCTCCAAACTCGGTTCTGATGAGCTTCCAGAGTTCCCTGGAGACAAAAGAGGTGCCAAATTCTAGTGAGAGACAAAAGCAGGTGCCAAATTCTGGATAATGGAACATTTTCTGGACAAGGGAGCATGGCCTAGATCTTTGGATAAAAGGTGCTCTATTGTATATCCCATAGCTAGTAGGTAAAATAATAATAGTAGTGTCTCTGTCCAATCATAGTTTTTGTCCTGCTAAATATTTTATCTTGTTTAACAGCTATGTTTACAGAATGACATAACTTTTATCCCACAGTTCAGAATGTGAAACGTGTTGTAGATGTCAGAACACATATGTTAGACATTTGATTTCATATCATCTTACTGTCTGTTGCTGTAAAAACAATATCTGATGAGTTCAATATAGAGTGGGTGGATGATTCAGTTCTGTAACAGACAGGTGCTAATTGATAACATCACTGAAGGATAAAATTATGATCTGCAAAGCAATTGTACAAACCTTCTAAGCCCTGACAGCTGTATTCAATACATTTATTTTCTGCTACCAGATACACATACAGTTGTTAGACTCTATTTTTTTCACTCAGAAGAAAGAACCTTATGAGGTTCTGAAGGCCTATGAACAATGTTTTAGGAAATTCTTATTGGGAGATATGTGAACCATTTCGGCTGCGCAGGTGCTGAAGTGATGTCACTTTGATGACGTCCTCAAGGCAGCCAGTGCCATTTTTAAAGAAATTGGTTGGGGCAGGAGCTATCCATCCCATAGAAAGGTAAGTGGGGATTGGGGAGGACCCTGGCCTTGGCAATCATTATAGAGGGGGAAAGCCCCAGCTGAACTTGAATGCTCAACCCAGCCAGGTATGCACAGGACCCAAGGCTTGTTACACGGAGCAGGAGGGAAGTCAGTGGGGCCTGAAGAGAACTTGGTTGGGCTCAGCCCAGGCCTTGAGGCTTTCTGGGGTGTGAGAAAGACACTGAAAGACTTCAGGGAGACCATTCTTTGTAAATGAAATGAAAATACCCAAAGATTTGTGGATATTTTCATGCAAGACTATTTTTGGTTTGTTCCATTCAGAAGGAACTAAACATGGCCTTTTTTAGTTCAGATATACAATTCAATTAAAATGAATCAATCAACTGTGGTACCAGTAATGCTTGCACCACCAGGGTTAGATTTACACAAGGTAGATATGAACACATGTATTTATTTATTTATTTATTTATTTATTTATTTATTTAGGAACTGTTTTAGCCCACTCTCTACAGGAGATGCCTGAAGCTTACATCATTATTTCAAAAACAAGAAAAGGAAATGCAACTTTAGTAAAAAGTCATAAGAGAAAAAGGTCTCTGCATAATGAAGTCCCTGCTTTACTTCATAGTTCTTTATGCAGGCAGCCAGGGATATGCTTTAGATCCTCTGCCACTTGGCTTGAAGGATTTCTCTTAGGTGGGCGACAAGTTCTTGTAAATATGATTTTATTAAGCGAGTTCACCTTGAATCGAGAATGTTTGCTGAAAGAGATTGGTTTTCAGAGCTTTTAAAAAAATGTTTAGTTCCTGGATTTCTTTTATTGATTCCGGAAGGGAGTTCCATAGTCTCAGTCTGACTACGGAGGAGGCTTGATTTCTAGTTATATCAAGCCTAGCTTTTTTAATATCGGGCACTTACAGAAGATTTTTGTTTGCAGAATGTAATGTAGGTGTCTCGTTGGTTTATAGAATCCAAGCGAACTACTGTATCAGATTAAATATAATTGATAAAACTTTGAAATGGATATGACAAATGATTGGAAGCCAGTGTAATGTCATTAATATGGGAGTTATATGTTCACTTGTATGTGTTCCAGGATCAAGTGTAGTGAGGCAAAGGAGGATTGTTCTACTATTTAAAATGTGTTCATCTAGTCTCTGTTCCTGATCTAATCTCACCCCTAGATTATGGATTGACTTTTGAAGTGGAATCTGAACTCCATCAATCACAATTTGAAAAAATCTGTGTATGGCTCCATTTTCCAGAGAGTTTGTGTTTTTTTTTAACATTCAATTTTAATCTATTCTGGTGTAACCATTGTGCTATTAAATGTTGTCCTAAATTAGGCATCTCCTCCAAGTCCCTATTCCTTACAGAAATTTAGATTTGGACATCATCAATATAACATTGGAAGCTCAATCTTGTTTTTTTAATTGGATTGAGCCCTGCAGGAAAACTTATATTAAATCCCAAGGCACTGAACAGTATCGTCCCATGATAACTTGCTGTAGTCTATCCAACAGAAAATAGGAAAACTATTTTTAAAACTGTCACTTGGATCCCTGCTTTCCTGAGCTGGCCAATCAATAACCACTGGTTAACTGCATCACAGGTGGTGGATAAATCCAGGAAAATCATTGCTTCCTGTTAATGGTCCCTGGGCAAATGAAAATCATTCAGTAATTATACTAATAATGTCTCTGTACTAAAGATGGCTCTAATCACACTGGCGATCACCCAAAATAGCATGATCTTCCAAAAACTCCAATAATTATTAGGGGTGTGCATTCGTTTTGACCGCATATGTAAAACACAACTTTTTTTTTTTAACTTAAAAAAGTGATGAGGCGAAAACGATCGGATTTCCAACTTATTCAACATAGCTATGTTGAATACGTTGGAAATCGCGATTGTTGATCCTAAATAAAAATTTAAACCCCTCACCCTCCTTAATCCCCCCCCCCCCAGACTTACCAAAACTCCCTGGTGGTCCAGCGGGGAGTCAGGACGCCATTTCTGTATTCCTTTGCGAGGAGCACGTGACGTCGGCGTCACGTCGGAGTGACGCGGACGTCACGTGATTCCCCACGCGTTCGCTCCGGGACCCTCGTTGGACCCAACCAGAACTTTTGGCCAGCTTGGGGGGGTCAAGAGTCCACTTTGGCTGAGCAGGTAACTCTAGCAAGCCCAACACTGGCCACTAGATTCCAGAGGGCATCAAGAGTTACCACCACTGACTTGGGGGGAATCAAATTAGTTGTAGGGGGAAAAACAGAAAGCTGGAACTCACCACCCAGCACTTCAGATGGCTCTGACACTGTTCCAGATAGTTCAACAGCTGATTCTTGTCAGATGGAATAACCACATCTTCAACAACACTTCTAGAGGCTTCCTTCAGTACAACAATATCAGTGACATCTTCAGTTTGGGACTGTGCTGCCCCACTCTTGGAGGGATCACACTAAGCCAGTGGTGGATGAACATCAAGGGGGCTAAGAGACACCTTCCCTGCCAAAATCGATTCTCCTCTGTCAGCTTTGACACCAGGGCACCACTCCCCTTCCATCACTGCAGAGACTATGATTTTAATTGCTGTCCAGGGGTCGGTGAAGACCAATTTAGATTTTGAACTTGATTATTTGTTGGCAAGGCAATAAAATGCTATCAGTCTGAAAGGAGCTAGTAGATTAGTTGTCCAGGATTGCCAATTGACTCCATTTTTTTGAGATAGTTTGATTGAGTCCTGGTTTGAGTCTTGTTGCCTCATGGATTTGTAGTTCTGCTTTGGATCTCAGAATACAAATTCATGCATGCAGTGAGCTAAAACCAGGATTGGAAAAACTTGTCCTGTAGTTATTTGGCAGTCCTACAGTCATTTTAGTGTCGGCTTAGTGTTTACCTCCAATTTCCAGGTCCATATTCTTGCATGGATTTCATCTTCTCAGGTAGCTGAAATGAAATCAATTGTAGCAAGGTAGTAATAATAATAATTGCATATTATATATATATATATATATATATATATATATATATATAAAGCACTTTGAACAAAAACATCAGAGAAGTACTATGTTTTATTAGTGGTATAGAGCTAAAAAAAAAATCGATTTTGTTAAGGTTTGTTTTCAACTTGTTTTTGGAAATTTTATTCCAATAGTCCCATTTGTTTCCATGCATTTTCAGAAATTATAAGGTAGATTTTTAAAACACTGCTCGTGCCCCAATAAATGCGTGTATCTCGCTACGCACAAAAATACACACTATTTTATAACCTACATGTGCAGGTTATAAAATACTCTCCATGCATGGAGCTGTCTGCATACCACTTTGCTAGGAGCAGGAAACATAGAGAGAGAGAAAGAGACTCTTTAAGGACTCAGTCTGATACTCTATATATAGACCATTGTAAGGGGGCACTTTGATTCGGGGTGAGCTTTTGGGAGGTGAGTTGGGGTTAAGGAGGTGGAGTTACAGACACATTCAGAGGTATCCATTGTAAAATTGAACCCATTAAAGAATTTTTGACCTTACAAGTGATGAAAAGGAGTTGATTTGTACACTGCAGCTCCTAATATCTGTAACACCATCCCTGTAACCCCAACTCACCACCCAAAAACTAACCCTGAATCAAAGTGCCCCCTTATAATGGTCCATATATAAAGTCTCTCTCTCTCTCCCTCCCCCCCCCTCCTGTGCCTAACAAGGAGCAGTAGCAAAGTGGCACATGTATGTTACATGCACTGGCTTAGGAAAATTAGAGGCCGCACATGTCAGTGCTGGCTCCACCTCTGGAACACCCATGCTCTTTTCTGGCCACACATACATCAATGTACACATGCCCTTCCCAGCTATTTAAAATTCACATAGCTCCTGCTTAGGCCACTTAAAGGCATAAATAGCTGTTTTTGCACACAAGGGTTTTAAAATCTACCATTATTTGTATAAATGTACTTAGCGCATAAAACTGAATTTTATGCATGAAAGTAATTTATATGCACAAACCTTCAAAATTGATTTGAATGGATGCACATCCCTGTTTTTTATTGGCAGAAGACATCTTAAATTGATCCAGATAAAGAACATTAATGTTAGGGACAATTGTACAAGTGGAATTATTTTGGAAAAGACTCTTCAAGTGTCACAAAAATTGTAATAATCTGTTCCCTTTTTGTAGTGTTCGATTTAGTGCAATAAAGTACAACAATGGCACAGGTAAACATTCTGACCACTTTAAATCACTCAAAGGTACACCTTGGGGCGGATTTTAAGAGCCCTGCTCGCCTAAATCCGCCTAAATCCAGGCGGATTTAGGCGAGCAGGGCCCTGTGCGCCGGTGCGCCTATTTTACATAGGCCTACCGGTGCGCGCAGAGCCCCGGGACTCGCGTAAGTCCCGGGGTTTTCTGACGGGGGTGTGTCGGGGGCAGGCCCGGTCGGCGCGGCGTTTTGGGGGCGTGTCGGCAGCGTTTTGGGGGTGGGCCCGGGGGCGTGGTGGCGGGCCCGGGGCGGTCAGGGGGCGTGACTGCGCCCTCCGTACCCGCTCCCAGGTCACGTCCCGGCACGCAAGCTGGTGCGCGGGGATTTACGTCTCCTGGACAAAGGTAAGGGGGGGTTTAGACAGGGCCGGGTGGGTGGGTTAGGTAGGGGAAGGGAGGGGAAGGTGAGGGGAGGGAACGGGGGTAGGCTGCACGGCTCGGCGCGCGCTGGCTATACGAAATCGATAGCCTTGCGCGCGCCGATCCAGGATTTTAGCGGATACGCGCGGCTACGCGCGTATCTACTAAAATCCCGCGTACTTTTGCTGGCGCATCAGGCGCCAGCAAAAGTACGCCAAATCGCGCGGTTTGAAAATCTACCCCCTTATGTTTTCTGGTTATATTGTACAATTAACAAACAGCTCATTCATTTTTAGTCATTTTGTTTTGTTGTTCATAAATGGGGGAATGAATCAGCTCATTCTATTAGCACAAACAAAATGCTGATAGGTTCCAAGACATGATTTGTCTTATTATAAATGATAGAAAAGACTTAAAATGAATGATGACAGTCCCAAAACTTATGGTTTGTAAAGTAGCCTAATACAATATTGATAAGGTAAATTCTATGCTAATCACAGGAAGGTGTTAGAAAAAATGATGAATACTCACTTCAAATACATATTGATTTTTTTCTGATGCTGATTGATACTATATTTTAAGAGCTGTTAATTTAAAAACTTAGGCATGTATTGTACATAAGGTACAATACTTCTGCAGGGACATTATAAAAAATCTGGCAATAGGATGAAAAGGCCTTATTCAGTAAAGATTATATTCCCTTTTGACACAGAATGGGTAAAAAGCCCAAAATGTATTTGTTGAATTTTAGGCAGAACAAAGCAAATGGTGTACACAGTCCACCAACATTCAGTTTTTGTATCCTGTCTTTGAGTTTCTCGGTTTTCTAGTTGTCCTGTCAAAGCCTTAGCTCAACTGGAAGATGTTTGATCTGATAACTTTTACGTTCTTGGTTGCCACATCCTTGAAGTCAAGCAATTATAATACAAATGGACTTTGAAGAAAATGCATGCTCCAGTCAGAAGCATCTTTCTTGTGATGAGTCTTCCTTCTCTTGAGGAATAATCCGTATGTATCACTATACAGTAAAGCATAATTTTAACGAAGTCCAAGTACACAAGAATCAAAAAACAAAACAGGGTCAGTAACTTTCAAAGCGGCGCGTGAGTGCACATTGGTGTGTGTGCATCAGCGTGCACCCAAGGATGCAGCAATTTTATAACTTGCGTGCACACATTCCAATTCTACCACGTATGTCAGGGTGTTTTTTAATGGGCGCCCATCCATGTCATTGCCAGTTTCACCAGTCTACCCACCAGTTTGCCCAGATAATAGCTAGGTCCTCCAAACCCAACTGGTTTGATAGCGTGTATTTCCCCCAGTTACCACAGACCCTTTAAACCCCTTCAAAATGGCTAGGTTTTTGTTTTTGTTTTTTTTACAACTTACATCTCGTCTATAGCAGAAGTAAATAGGTGGGCCTGCGCCGAATGGCCAGAGCCCACCCTTGACGGAGCGCCAGCACAGACCCATGGGGTCGGCCCTCCCGGCGGGGGGGGGAGGGGGGGGTGTGGAGCAAGGGCACAGCGATGTGCTATCAGCCCCCTCCACCCCCAGCAGAGAGCAGGACGTGCCTAAGGGCCTCCCCTGCCGGGGGTGCGTATGGGGAGCGCCGGCGGCGCAGGCTGATGACGTCAGCAGGCCTTTAAAGGGCCGTGACGGAGGCCAGGAGACCTCTTTCTCTTGTGCAACGCGCCGGCAACCCGCCCACCCACCCTTTCTTAAGATACCAGAGAAAGAAAGTTTGGTCTTTAAAATGGGAATGTCGGGAAGCAGGTGGACAATGTAGAAAGTTATGTAATCAAATCATAATGTTTATCGGGCGATAACTGGTTTTAACAGATGCAATAGACAGCAGTCACATGTTAGCACAATTCAAAAAAATGTAGATCAATGTGGGAATTTAAATGTCACAGCTGATATGTAAGGTGCGGTTACCCGGGCTGGTTGGACATATTGCAAGTGGTGCTGGTGACATCACAGGATGGCATGGTAGCCGATCAGTGCCTGGGGGTGGTGCAAAAACGTGGGGCGCGGGATGCGCCAAAGGTCTGGGCCCCCTTGCTGGTGGACAAGGCGAGGGGCACATGGAGTAAGGCTGCCTTGCTTGGCCCATACGGCGGGTAGTGGAAGTGACATCATACTGGCCCGGGTATCAGATGGTTAGGTTTTTAATAACCTGTTAAATAAATCTGCAGACTAATTATATCTAACTGACAGTTTTTGTGTGGTTTTTATTGGATGAGGGATGCATAATGGTGGGTGATGAGACATAGGGAGGAAGAAGGGAGGAACGACCGCCACTCGGGTTAAGGTGGCGGCTGCGAGCGTTAAGTTACGCGGTAGTGGGCCTGGGAATGCACCAGGGCGTGTAAGTATTTCCATGTAAATTTCTTGGCTATAGTGCAAAATGCCCAATCCCCATTCAGTAGTGGCCAGAAGAAGAAGAAGATTGGTAAACACCAAGGATACTTTATTATCACGAACCGTCGTAAAAAGCCCGACTCAGGCCAAGTTTCGCTCTATTCTGAGCTGCTTCAGGGGCTATTGTGAACAAAACAAATAAACATATATAAACATAAATAAACATATACACCATGGGGCGGATTTTAAAAGGGCCACGCGCGTAAATCCTTCAGGATTTACGCGCGCAGGGCCCTCGCGCGCCGGCGCACCTATTTTGCATAGGTCGCCGGCGCGCGTAAAGCCCCGGGACGCGCATAAGTCCCGGGGCTTTTGAAAAGGGGCGGGAAGGGGCGTGTCCGGGGCGTCCCCGAAACGATGCGGCGTTTCGGGGGCGGGCCCCGGCGTTTCGGGGCGGGCCCGGGGGCGTGGTGCCGGCCCGGGGGTGTGGTCGAGGCCTCCGGACCACGCCCCTGGGACCGGAGGACGGAGCGGGGCTGCCGGCGACACGCGCAAAGTTACGCCTTCTTTCAGCAGGCGTAACTTTGTCGACAAAGGTAAGGGGGGGGTTTAGATAGGGCCGGGGGGGTGGGTTAGGTAGGGGAAGGGAGGGGAAGGTGGGGGGAGGGCGAAAGAAAGTTCCCTCCGAGGCCGCTCCGAAATCGGAGCGGCCTGCTGCGTGAACAAAAGTACGCGCTCACGCAAGGTTTTAAAATCTGCCCCCATGTGGACAAAATTAATTAAATCATATTAAATAATATTGAAGGAAAATAATGACTTAAAATTATGTAAAAACATGAGATAAAAATTATAAATAGCAAACAAAAAGATGGACAAGTGATGCAAACACGATAGGTGATACATAAAAAATTGTGATACACACAAATGATATGGGCCATAAGAACAAAGGTTCTTATGGCCTGGATTGGCCACTGTTGGAAACAGGATGCTGGGCTTGATGGACCCTTGGTCTGACCCAGTATGGCATTTTCTTATGTTCTTATGTTCTTATGATATCCAAATGGTACAGAATTTAAGACAAGATTAGCTATGATGGTGCTGCTATATGCAAGATGGTCTGCTTGTTGCAAATATATGCATAGCTTGATGAAAATTCTTGAGTAATATGCATCAAAAATACAAAATAATAATATCAGCAAAATAACCTCCCATTAGTTTATTTGTATATTCAAAATTAATGAATGGAACTCAATTATTAATAAAATTTTTTTATAAAGTTGCAAGCAAAAATAAAAATAGAATTAAAAAGCAACATATGCTATAAAATTGGTACCTATATAAATCATAAAGGCTAAGACATGCAAAATTAAAAATGAAGATGACACTAATTAAAATATGCATAAAATAAAAAAAATACCAAAACAGTCTAACTAAAAGATACTAATTTCAGAGTAGTGAAACAACTTTATATCTAGCTTTTTCTGCAGAACCAACCAAATATGACACCAGTGGTTACCTATTGGTAGTGATGCATATTCATAGCATCTTAACATCCATGTGGGATACTAAGGGCCTGATGTTAAAAGGGTTACGCGCTCTAGGCCTATTTTAAAAAGGCCCGGCAGCACGTGTAAAGCCCCAGGAGGCGTGTAAGTCATGGGGCTTTACTAAATGGGTGATCCGGGGGTGGGGAAGGGGCGGGGCCAGAGGCCTACGACAGAGTGGCCATTAATGCTGTGTCGGAGGATCATGTGCCGGCGAACTGCTGGCACATGCAATTTGTGCCTGCCCAGAGGCAGGCGCAAAAGGTAAGATAATTTTTTTTTTGGGGGGGTTAGAGTAGGGCTGAGGGGGGAAAGGTTAGTGGAAGGGATGGGAAGCTTAGGTTAGGGGGAGGGAATGGGGAAAGGCAGCGCGGATCAAAACGCGCAAGGTGCATAATTTTGCACTCCCTTGCGCATGCCAACCCCTGATTTTATAACATGCGCACGCCTGCGTGCGCATGTTATAAAATGGGGCATATATGTGCACGTGCTTCTTTTAAAATCTACCCATAAAAGTGTTGATTTAAAAGTCAAAGTGTAAATCAAAATTAAAAGTCGTAAAACAGCTTGTGAATAAATGAAATATGGCAAAAGTCAGTAAATGTCATTCTCAAGGAATAAAATATAACAAGCAAAAAATCTGACATAACAAGCTTGTTATACTTTATTCCGTGAGAATGACATTTACTGACTTTTGCCATATTTCATTCTGCAGAAACAGGTAGATATAAAGATGTTTCACTACTCTCAAGTTAGTATCTTTTAGTTAGACTGTTTTTCAAAAATATATATTTGCATTTTTTTATTTTATGCATATTTTAATTAGTGTCATCTTCATTTTTAATTTTGCATTTCTTAGTCTTTATGATTTATATAGGTACCAATTTTATAGCATATATTGTTTTTTAATCCAATTTTTACTTTTGCTTGCAATTTTATAAAATTTTTTATTAATAATTGACTTCCATTCATTAATTTTGAATATACAAATAAACTAATGGGAGGTTATTTTGCTAATTATTATTTTGTGTTTTTGATGCATATTACTCAAGAATTTTCATCAAGCTATGCATATCTTTGCAACAATCAGACCATCTTGCACATAGCAGCACCACCATAGGTAATCTTGTCTTAAATTCTGTACCAATTGTATATCATTTGCGTGTATCACAATTTTTTATATATCGCCTGTCTATTGTGTTTGCATCACTTGTCCATCCTTTTGTTTGCTATTTATAATTTTTATCTCATGTTTTTATATCATTTTAAGTCATTATTTTCCTTCAATATTATTTAATATGATTTGATTAATTATGTCCGCATGGTGTATATGTTTATATATGTTTATTTGTTTTGTTCACAATAGCCCCCGAAGCAGCTCAGAATAGAGCGAAATGTGGCCTGAGTTGGGCTTTTTATGATGGTTTGTGCTAATAAAGTATCCTTGGTGTTTACCGATCTTCTTTTTCTTCTGATTGCTACTTGCAATATTGCATCGGTTTCCGGTTTGTTTCTTTGGACCTTCCCTTTTACGGAATGTCTTTCACACCATGGAAGGTTGTTCTCAGTTACACTGATGGGCAACTGAATGTGTTACTCCCGTCCGAACCTTTTTTTAAGGACAATGAAGGCCTAGAGGACCACATCAAAAGATGGGAAAACACTATTAACCTAAGCAAAGGCTTAGGGGGTCATTTTCCAAAGCGATTGCACGCAAAAAGGGCGGCATCAGTAGAACCAATCTTTATTCTTTTGGCTTTCTTATTAACATTGCAAACTAGAGATGTGAATCGTGTCCTCGATCGTCTTAACGATCGATTTCAGCTGGGAGGGGGAGGGAATCGTATTGTTGCCGTTTGGGTGTGTAAACTATCGTGAAAATCGTTAAAATCGTGAGCCGGCACACTAAAACCCCCTAAAACCCACCCCTGACCCTTTAAATTAAATCCCCCACCCTCCCGAACCCCCCCCCAAATGCTTTAAATTACCTGGGGATCCAGCGGTGGTCCAGAACGGCGGCGCCGGCAGGAGATCGACTGCAGGAGGTCGTTCAGCGGGGGTTCCGGACCGCCGCTGAACGACCTCCTGCAGTCGATCTCCTGCCGGCGCCATTTTCCGTACGGAAAACGATTCGCGGCAAGAAATTGCTTCCTGAACCCCGCTGGACTCCCAGGAACTTTTGGCCAGCTTGGGGGGGCCTCCTGACCCCCACAAGACTTGCCAAAAGTCCAGCGGGGGTCCGGAACGACCTCCTGCGTCGAATCGTTTTGGTCTATGGCCGCCACCATTTTGCGGCGGCCATTTTGCAAAATGGCGCCGGCTGAAGACAACAGGATTCAATTGAGGGGGCCGTTCCGGACCGCCGCCGTTCTGGACCACCGCTGGATCCCCAGGTAATTTAAAGCATTTGGGGGGGGGTTCGGGAGGGTGGGGGATTTAATTTAAAGGGTCGGGGGTGGGTTTTAGGGGGTTTTAGTGTGCCGGTTTTCCTGCCCTCCCCCTTCCCCCGATTTACGATTTTTTAACGATAAATCGGGGTAATTGGTATTGTATCGTGGCCCTAACGATTTTTGACGATTTAAAATATATCGGATGATATTTTAAATCGTCAAAAAACGATTCACATCCCTATTGCAAACACTACACCATCCACAAGGTCTATGGCCCACTGGTCTAATGTCTTTAGGGCATTGTACTGGTTGGGATGATGGTGAAAGAATATCCTTTAGATTTTTTATCTCGCTTATTAGCAATCATCACCTCCCTCTCTTTAAATACTGGTAGGACATGTAAAATATGCCAGTGTTTTTTCAAAATTTTACTGATGTCATTTGTCAAGCATGTAAAGGTTATAGGGCAGACTATTTTAGTATTCTTGGGTTTTGTTTTAGGCGTTAGAAGTGTGGTTCAGTTACAATCAGATGCACGAGCATAACCACTGTCTATATAGTTCTCTGGGTAACCCCGTGCGATAAACCTCATTTTCATTTCTGCTGATCTCACCTGAAACGTATTGTATTCTGTGCAAAGTCTTTTAAGTCTTAAAAATTGTGTGTAGGGTAAATTGCGGAGCAGTGGTTTACTATGACAACTGTCATATCTTAATAATTTTTGTGTGTCTGTGTGCTTCCTGTATACATCTGTTATAAACCCTTCTTTAGTATGTGTGATCAGTATATCTAAAAATGGAATCTTGTTTCTGTTATGTACCATATTGAATTTTAAATTGATATCCAGATTATTAAGCCAGTCTTTGAATGAGAATAATTGATTTTCTTCACCTGCCCATATCATAAAAACATCATCTATGTATCTTTTCCAAACAACTACATATTCTTCAAACTCATGGCTGGTCAAATGTAACTCTTCGAATTTAGCCATTTAAAAATTGGCAATCAAGGGTGCCATAGAAGACCCCATGACAACACCTTTTGTCTGAATGTAATACTGCTTATTAAAAGCAAAGAAATTATTGCGTAAAGATAATGTGGCCAGTTCAATGATGAATTGTGTATGCATCTTTTTATTCTTCAATTGTTCTTCTATGATTTTTAAGGCTCCTTCTTGCGGGAAATTGGTGTATAATGCTTCAACATCCAATGTGACGAGGATTATATTGTCACTCAGCTTTGGTAAATCATGAAGCATAGTGATTATGTGCAAGGAGTCTTGCACATAATCACTATATATGATGGGATTATTGCACATAATCACATATGTGATTATGTGCAATAATCCCATATGTGATTATGTGCAATAATCACATATGTGATTATGTGCAAGGAGTCTTGCACATAATCACATATATGATGGGATTATTGGGACCCCCGGACTAAGGATGAGGTCAATGAATTTAGAAAGGGGTTCTAAAAGGAGCCATTTGCTGATATTATAGGTCTCCCCGGGGGATCTGTTAGCGATTTATGTACCTTTGGTAGTCTCATGCAGAATTTGAGTCTGATCCGCTTTACCTGTGTGTGGAGCTCGGATGCAGCCAATTGCTGGTCAGAATGACACATGGGTCGAAAGGCATCTCCTCATCCAGCAGCGATGAAGACTCTGAGCAGGAACTTTTAGGAGATCGAATAGCAGCAGCTTCTCCAGGCCCGAGGGGAAATAAAGTGAAATTCAATAGTCCACCAGATTTCATTGCTTGCTCCTTGGGATCAACACCCTCCTTTACACAGAAGAAATTACGCAGCTCTTCCACAGAGGTCTGGCTGATCAAAGCCCCTGTGGATTTTAACCCCGACTGGTTTCAAGTGGTATCCTGCAGTGACTATTCTATACAGTTCCTTGAGTGAAAGAACAGTTTGGAGTCAAAACTAACAGCAGAATACAGGTGGAACTGCCCTATCATCCCTCATGGCTGTATTCTATCTCTACCCTCCCAGGCTCCCTCCCAACCACAGCTTTAGCACCAGAAGGAGACAGGCTTAGGACATCAATCCTAGATTATAATCAAGGATAGTAAGTGTGTGCAAATCTTCAAAACCATGCTGTACTCTACAATGCCAAACACAAGTAATGTAGCAGGGCCTTTAGTATTCTAAATTAATTTATTCTACCTGCACATTTGATACGATGGAATTTGATTTTGTTTTGTTAATTTGTGTAAATCAATCAACACAAAGGATCTGCTCAGAAATCTGATCCTTTCACCTTGAAAGCAAATCACTACAGAAAACCTGGATCTATAAATCCTTATAAAGCTGGTAGGAGGAAGAATAGCCTAGTGGTTAGAGCAGTGGGCTACGAACCAGGAGACCAGGCTTCAAGTCCCATTGTTGCTCCTTGTGACCTTGGGCAAGTCACTTTATCCTCCATTGCCTCAAGTACAAAACTTAGGCCTGGATTTATCAAAATGTGGTAAGTACCGCATGTGATAGCAAAAGGGGTCTGTTTTATGCTAATATAGCATTTATTGCAAATTGCACCAATTACCTGTGCAAAGAGCTGAGAGAGAGAGAGAGAGAGAGACTGGCCATAATGTCATGGCCCATAGGTAGGTATTTGTATCCCTATGGTAGGCCCACCTAGTAACTCGAGGTGGGGATTAGGTAAGAGTGTAGGGGGTTAGGGGCCACTTTGACATTCTACGTGACACCTACGAACAGAACAGTGGTCTCTTGTGAAGATTTGCTGGCCTTCGGAGTGAGGAAACTCACTCCAAGATGAGATTTGGGCAATGTTCTCTCAACCTAGCTTGATGTTACCCAGGTAACTGTGATACATTACAGGAGGACCTTGCAAGACTTGAAGATTGGGCATCCAAATGGCAGATGAAATTTAATGTGGACAAGTGCAAGGTGTTGCATATAGGGAAAAATAACTATTGCTGTAGTTACACGATGTTAGGTTCCATATTAGGAGCCACCACCCAGGAAAAAGATCAAGGCATCATAGTGGATAATACTTTAAAATCGTTGGCTCAGTGTGCTGCAGCAGACAAAAAAGCAAATAGAATGTTAGGAATTATTAAGAAGGGAATGGTTAATAGAACGGAAAATGTCATAATGCCTCTGTATCGCTCCATGGTGAGACCACACCTTGAATACTGTGTACAATTCTGGTCGCCGCATCTCAAAAAAGATATAGTTGTGATGGAGAAGGTACAAAGAAGGGCAACCAAAATGATAAAGGGTATGGAACAGCTTCCCTATGAGGAAAGGCTGAAGAGGTTAGGGCTGTTCAGCTTGGAGAAGAGACGGCTGAGGGGGGATATGATAGAGGTCTTTAAGATCATGAGAGGTCTTGAACGAGTAGATGTGAGTCGGTTATTTTCACTTTTGAATAATAGAAGGACTAGGGGGCATTCCATGAAGTTAGCAAGTAGCACATTTAAGACTAATCGGAGAAAATTCTTTTTCACTGAACGCACAATAAAGCTCTGGAATTTGTTGCCAGAAGATGTGGTTAGTGCAGTTAGTGTAGCTGGGTTCAAAAAAGATTTGGATAAGTTCTTGGAGGAGAAGTCCATTAATGGCTATTAATCAAGTTTACTTAGGGAATAGCCACTGCTATTAATTGTATCAGTAGCATGGGATCTTCTTAGTGTTTGGGTAATTGCCAGGTTCTTGTGGCCTGGTTTTGGCCTCTGTTGGAAACAGGATGCTGGGCTTGATGGACCCTTGGTCTGACCCAGCAAGGCAATTTCTTATGTTCTTATGTACAGTACCTGAATGTAAACTGATGTGATATCTCAGATCGAATGCTGGTATATAATAAATAATTAAATATGTATTGTAGGCATAACTGGATGATCAACAGAGGGGAAATTGATCTTCTTTTTGTAAGAAAACCAGAGGAGCTAGCTATGGAAAGGCGGTGGTCAATTTCTTTTTTAATATTTGGTGTTGGGTCAGTTACTGACTTTCTATCCTCAGGATTTACGCGTGTAACCGCTCCTGCTTGCGCCGACCCTATTTTGCATAGGCCCAGGATGCGCATATGTCCTGGGGCTTTGTGAAAGGGGCGGAGTGGGGCGGGGGCAGGATTGAGGCCTCTGGCACAGCGGCCATGCCGGGGGATTGCGCACCGGCAGCTGGCCAGCGCGCACAAGTTATGCCTGCCAGAAGCAGGCATAATTTACAAAATAAAGGTGGGGGGGATTTAGGTAGTGCTGGGGGGTGGGTTAGATAGGGAAAGGTGGGGGGAGGGCTGAAGGAAAGCTCTCGGAGCGGCCTCGGAGAGAACGGGGAAAGCCATTGGGGTTCCCCTAGGGCTCGGCGCGTGCAAGGTGCACTAGTGTGCATCCCCTTGTGTGCTGACCCCAGATTTTATAACATGTGCGCGGCTGCGCGTGCATGTTATAAAATTGGGCCTACATTTGTGCACGCCGGGTAGTGTGCACAAATGTACCCCGCCCGCGTATGTTTAAAAATCCGGCCCATTATATGCAGGGGTTGGGACAAATGACATGCCTTTATTTAAGACTGACAACTCATCCACATTTAATGCTCTATTGGGAATATTAATGACTCTATTCAAATTGTCCTCACTAGAACCTGGTAAGGATGGAAGAACCCTCCGCTCTCCCTCGACCTCTTCCTCTGCCTCTTTTTGGCAGGTCCCATTTCTTTTTGTGATTCTCCTTTATTGTTGAGTCTTTCTTCCACATTTTCTGTAACTGAAAAACCTAGTTGCTGATATACCCGGGATTGATTGATTGCAATTTGCTCTGAACAAAGGCACAGAGGAATCTAAATATTCTTCATTATCTTCAATGTCACTATGTATTCTTTTAGCACTACGATCTCTATTTGGACTGTTGTACCATTTCTCTTCAAAATTATAGGAATGAGGTTTGGGGTACAACTTGTCCATTACAGATTGTTGGTGAATATATTTTGGTCTATTATAATTATGCTTAAAGCTTGAATTGTTACTACGTCTCCATGGGTAAACACTATGGGCCAGATTTTCAAAGGGTTAAGCGCGCCAAGCCTATTTTGCATAGGCCCGGCGACGCACGCAAGCCCTGGGATGTGCGTATGTCCCGGGGCTTTGTGAAAGGGGCAGGGCGGGGGCAGGGCAGGGCGGGACCGAGGGCTCCGGCATAGTGGCAGTGCCGGGGGATCTAGCGCTGGCACTTGGCCGGTGCGCACAACTTACGCCTGCCCAGAGGCAGGCGCAACTTATTAAACAAAGGTGAGGGGGGGTTTAGGTAGGGCTGGGGGTGGGTGAGATAGGGGAAGGGAGGGGAAGGGAGGGGAAGGTGGGGAGGCGGAAGGAAAGTTCCCTCTGAGGCCGCTCCGATTTTGGAGTAGCCTCGGAGGGAACAGGGAAAGCCATCGGAGGGCTCCCCTAGGGCTCAGCGCGCAAAAGGTGCACAAGTATGCGCCCCCTTGTGCGCGCCGACCCTGGATTTTATAACATGCGCGCGGCTGCCCGTGCATGTTATAAAATCGGGCGTACCTCTTAAAATCCGGACCAAGGTGTATATATTTATATATGCTTATTTGTTTTGTTCACAATAGCCCCTGAAGCAGCTCAGAATAGAGCGAAACTCGGCCTGAGTCAGGCTTTTTATGACGGTTTGTGCTAATAAAGTATCCTTGGTGTTTACCAATCTTCTTCTTCTTCTGGTCGCTACTTGCAATATTGGATCAGTTTCCGGTTTGTTTCTTTGGACCAATCCCCATCCAGACTATTCCTCTTTTTGAAATTGAGTGAGATGTGCATGTAGCACATCTGGGTGGCTTTAAAATTTGGTGTGCACATGCAAGCCTGTCTTGGGCTCATCTTCTGATTTTGGTGCACACCGGGCTTTTAAATTTCACCTTTTAAGTGCCATTAGTAGTTTAAAAAAGCAATCCTCACAAAAAATTCTTAGAAAATTGATTTCTAAGGACAATCATGCAAATGGGAAGAGATATGTGCACATGTTTTCATTTCATTTTGTTTTTATTTTGTTTTGAGTTTTTCATTTTTTCAGTTTCATTTTATTGTATTTAGTTAAAACAACAAAGAACAAAACAAAGAAACAAAAATAAAATTAAAAAAGAAACAAAACAAAAAAGTCTGGTCACTCCTGCTGCTCATACTGTAAAAATAACCCCAAAAACACACAAATCCCTTTCTGAGCCAGGCAGGCACCATTTTTTTGTATGGAAGAAATCGATAATGGTACAGGACTCTGCCAGCACCATTTACAACTGAAACTCTAACAGAATTGGAGCAACCGGGAATCAATCCTGCCACATGAGGAAAAATGTCTTGAGGTAAGATGATTGGGAAGTCTGGGTGGGGATGAAAAGAAGACCTGGGCTTGTGGGAGAGTTTTTTGCAACAGGGTGCAAAATGAATAAAAATGAACACAATTTCATTCATTTCTCTTTACTTTCTTTTCATAAATGAAATTAAATGGGAAATTTTGTTAAAATTTCTTGTTCCATTTCCAGTGAATACACAACCGTACAAATGGGATTATTTTGGAAGACATTAAATGTCCCACAATTTATAATCATATGTCCCATTTTTGAAGTATGCAATTTAGTGCAATAAAGTTAAACATCTGCATAGACAAATTTTGGACAGTTTATAAACATAATGATAAATCATCTGAAGGTACACAGCATGTTAATTGCACATATAGAAAATGATGCTGATTCCAAAAATCTAAAGTCAGCTGGTATCAAAGTCCAAGAGCGACATGAGCCATTTTCAGCATTCTGTCTGTTTCAGGATCATAAGAGTAGCTGGTCCAATATACCTAGAAAACAGTGAGAATGCTAAAAAAAATAAAAATTGTATAACATAGAACTTCAATGAGCAAGAACTGCTTTGATATTTTTTCACATCCATATTCATGCCCAAAGAGCAACTTGGCAAAGAAGGAGTCATACACAGGATTTACTTACCTAGATGTAGTATACTAACAGGATAATTTTCAAAGGAAAATGTAAATGTAACATACTATGATAGCAATTTTCAAAAGCCCATTTACCTGCATTAAGTGCACTTAAAATAGGTAGAAATTATTGACAAATTTTACGAGTCCCAAAATTGAATTAAGTCTAGGCCCCATCTGTCAGTCATATATGCTTGATTGTTTGCAGGATATAACTCCATTTTCCTAGCTAGGAAGTGTAGCCAAGTCAGCCTGTAGCCCATGCTAGGAACTGGTCATCTCCCCTCAATTATTAGAAAAAAAATGTTATTTGCTTTATTAGTTCTTGAGAATTCACAATCACATACTAAACTTTGTTCTTGTGAATTTTTTTTCTTTACTGAAATAGATTGCAATACTATTTTGAATCTATTCATAAGCACACTAGATTGCAAACTAGGGATCAGTGCTTTGGAGGAGTTACCCCTTCTGTTAACTGTTGTTAGGTGGACCCCTAGCCGAGATAAGGTTGATGCAACCTACTGAAGGAGGCCTCCTGTAGGTCCTCATTGTCGAAGGCGGGTGCACTCGGAGTGGAGACCTAACTGGACCTTCACCAAATCCAGCCCTCGTTCCCCGCAGGTTGAGTTCTTGGATACCGGGGCCGGCTGGACTTAGGCGCGAATCTCCAGAGGGTGATGAGTTCCATGATGACAGCAGGTGGAGTCAAGTGGACCAGAGGTTGTGGGCAGGCAGCAAGCAGAGGAACCGAGGAACAGGCAGATGGTTGGGGCAGGCAAGAAGCAAGGCAGAATCGGAGAACAGGCAGATAGTCAGGGCAGGCTGCAAGCAAGACAGAATCCAGGGGCGAACCAAGGTCAGAATCCAGGTGAACAGTCACAGAGGAGAGGAGCAGAGCAGGGAACCAGGAACAGGAGGCAAGGCAGGAGCAGGCGCAAGAACACACAGAGCAGGAAGAGCTACAAACACCTCTAAACCAGAGTGGGACCTGTTGCTGAGGTGAGGACCTAATGATCAGGCAGGGATTAAATAGTCCCCTGTCCGGACGTCGTCGGTAGGGGGCCGCAGGAAGGTTTCCCGCCACTGGCCCTTTAAGAACCAGAAAGGATCGCTTGTGCGCCTGGGGGTGGGGGGGCCGGTGGCACTGTTGGCAGTGGTACGGTCTGCTGAGACAAGGAGCATGGCTGAACAGCCCAACAGGAACCAAAAGCTCACGCAGGCCGAGGGTCACACTGGAGCAGCTCCCCTGGGGCCAGAGGTGAGGGATGCCGGTCGTGGACCCCCACGGTAGGCAAGCACAACTGTATCCCCCTCCTCTACGCCCCCTCCCCAGAGTCTGGGCTTCTTGGGGTGAATTGAATGGAACTGTTTAAAAAGATGTTTGTCCAAAATATTGGAAGCCGGCTCCCATGAATTTTCTTATGGGACGAACCCCTCCCAGGAAAGTAGGTATTCCCATTTCCCATTATGCCACCGAACGTCTAGGACTTCTTTCACCTGGTAGATCTGATCATCTCGGAGGACAGGTTTTGCAGCTCTGGAGGTCTCCAGTGGGGCAATGACAAGACCAGAGGCTTCAGTAGAGAGATATGGAAGGAGTTGTGGATCCTTAAAGAGGAGGGTAGCCGTAAGCGGTACGTGACCAGACCTATTCTTTCAATGACTGAAAAGGGTCCAATGTAACAAGGAGCTAGCCGCATTGAAGGTACGGGAGAGCTTAATGTGCCGGGTACTAAGCCAGACCTTGACTCCCATATTAAACCGAGGTGCCGCCTGCCAATGTTTATCTGTCCTCTTCTTAGCTCTCAGTGTGGCCCATTGGATCATGTCTTGGGTTCTCTTCCAGAGTTCCTTGAGTTCTAGGGTGGTCATTTGGGCTGCTGGAGATGACACAGTCAGGGGAATAGGAAGCAGTGGAGCAGGTTGTCTGCCGTACATTATAAGAAATGGAGAAGAGCCTGTAGCTGAGTTGACATGAGAGTTATATGAGAACTCAGCCCAAGGAAGTAGGTTAGCCCAATCATCCTGATGCTCATTTACAAACGACTGAAGGAAGGTCTTTAGAGTTTGATTGACTCGCTCGACTTGGTCGTTCCTCTGGGGGTGGTAGGCTGTAGTAAAATCCAACTGGATATTGAATTTGTGGCATAACAAATTCCAGAACTTGGCGGTGAATTGCACCTTCCAGGTCAGAGGCAATTTGTCGTGGAAGGCCGTGTAAACGTAAGATGTGAGTAGCAAATAGTTGGGCCAATTCAGGAGCTGAAGGAAGCCCTGGGAGGGCCATGAAATGAGCCATCTTTGAAAAACGGTCTATGATGACCCAAATGATACGACAGCCACTAGAGAAAGGGAGGTCCACCACAAAATCAGTGGACAGGTGGTTCAGGGTTCCTTGGGGGGCTGGCAGCAGCTGAAACAGCCCCCAAGGATGCCCTACCATGGGCTTTTGATGAGCATATGTCGGGCAAGAATCCACATAAGTGTTGACATCCTTTCCTACCTGCGGCCACCAATAGTACCACTGTAGCAACTCCAGGGTCCGCTTCCTACCCAGATGACCAGCATTGGGGGTGTCATGGGCCCAGGCTAGGACCTTGTTTTGCCATTGCTAAGGGACCACGGTCTTCCCAGGTGGAACAGGCTGGAAGCAGCCAGGAGGATACAAGCTGGATCAATGATGTATCCTGGGGCTCATAGGCTCATGAAAGGGCATCAGCCTGGATATTTTTGGCAGCCGGCCTATACCTCAGAACAAAGTCGAAGTGATGGAAAAACAGGGACCAGCGTACTTGGCGGGCATTCAAGCATTGAGATATTCTAAATTTTTATGGTCTGTATACACTATAATGGTATACTGGGTTCCCTCCAGCCACTGATGCAATTCCTCAAATGCCATCTTAATTGCCAACAACTCCTTATCTCCAATACCATAATTATTTGCCACTGGGGAAAACTTCAGAGAAAAAAAAGAGCAAGGTAGTAAGGTTCCCTTGTCAGAATGCTGGCTTAGCACAGCTCCCATGGCAGTGGCAGAGGCATCGACCTCAATGATGAATGGGCGCGTGGGGTCCGGATGGCGCAAGCAGGTGTCTTGAAGAAATGCTTGTTTCAACTGGTTAAAGGCTGTGACCATGCATGTCTGGAGGCCACTGTTTGGGATTTGACTCCCTTTTAGTGAGGGCAGTGTGTGGAGCAATGAGCTGTGAATAACATGGGATAAAGTGCCTGTAGAAATTTGCAAACCCTAGGAAGCGATGTAAGGCCTGGAGGCCAGATGGCTGGGGCCACTCTTGGATACAGGCCATCTTCCCCGTGTCCCTATGGAATCCAGTGCTGGAGATAATATACCCCAGGAAGGAGAGAGACTCATGCTCGAACAGGCACTTCTCGAGTTTTGCATAGAGCTTGTTGGTTCGGAGATGTTGGAGCACCAGTTGGATGTTTCGGCGATGTGATTGAAGATCCTTAGAGTAAATCAGGACGTCATCAAGGTATACCACTACCGAGGTATGTAACAGGGCACGAAAATCCTCATTCACCATGTGCTAGAATACAATGGGGGTGTTACACAGGCGGAATGGCATGACCAGATACTCATAGTGGCTGTCTTGGGTGTTGAATGCAGTCTTCCACTCATCGCCGGGCCTAATTATGACCAGATTGTAGGTGCCCCGGAGATCCAACTTGGTGAAGATTTTTGCCCCTTGCAAATGATCCAGGAGTTCTGGGATAAGGGGCAAGGGATAGGGATAGTGATCCCTTCTGGTGATGGCATTTAAGCCATGATAATCTATACAGGGCAAGAGCGATCCATCCTTCTTTGCGATGAAGAAGAACCTGTCTCCCGCAGAAGAGGTGGACGGCATGTATTCCCTTTCCAGATTCTATTTAATATATTGTGACATTGCTCGGGTCTCATGAAGAGATAGGGGGTATACATGACCCTTGGGAGGCACGGTGCTGGGTAGCAGGTTGATGGTGCAATCAAAAGGACAATGTTCAGGAAGCGTCTCTGCCATTGTCTTCGAAAAAACATCCTTGAAGTTGGCATACTGGGGAGGTAGACCACTGGAGGTGGTCTACCTCCAGTGGTCTACTCGTTTCCCGTGGTCTACCCGTGGTCTACCCGTTTCCAGTGGTCTACCCGTTTCCCGTTTCCTGGCTGCCACCTCCAGTGGCAGCCGGGAAACGGGAAAACATTGAACTCAGCGGAAGCAGTTAGATGGACACTGAGGACCCCATGAGGTCAGCTGTACAGGTCGGCAGGGTGGTCGAGACTCTCAAAGCTGTTGTTGAAGGCGATGGTCGATTCTTCCCACTAGGTCTATGAGAGCATCTAAGCCATCCAGAAGGTCTTGAGCAGTGAGCTTATCCTTAATCCTTGGAGATAGGCCTTCCAAGAAGATGCTCCTGTAGGTCATCGTCGTCAGAGGCGGGTGTGCTCGGAGTGGAGACCCAACTGGACCTTCACCACTACCAGCCCTCATTCCCTGTAGGTTGAGCCCTTGGATATCAGGGCCAGCTGAACTTAGGCATGGGTCTCTAGAGGGTGATGAGTCCCGTGACATCAGCAGCCGGAGTCAGATGGGCCAGAGGTCATGGGAAGGCAGCAAGCAGAGGAACCAAGGAACAGGCAGATGGTCGGGGCAGGCAGCAAGCAAGGCGGAATCAGAGAACAGGCAGATGGTCAGGGCAGGAAGAAAACAAGATGGAATCCAGGGGTGAACCAAGGTCAGAATCCAGGTGAGCAGTCACGGAAGAGAGGAGCGGAGCAGGGAACCAGGAACAGGAGGCAAGGCAGGAGCAGGAACACATGGAGCAGGAAGAGCAACAAACAACTCTAAACCAGAGCGGGACCTGTTACTGAGGCAAGAACCTAATGATCAGGCAGGGGTTAAATAGTCCCCTATCCTGTCGTCAGTGGTAGGGGCTGCAGGAAGGTTTCCTGCCGCAGGCCCTTTAAGAACCAGAAAGGATTGTGCACAAACTGGGGGGGGCGGTGGCAGCATCGACATTGGCAGCAGTGCGGACGGCCGAGACAGACCGAGACAGGATGAACTGCCCGACGGGGACCGGAAGCTCACGCAGGCCAAGGGTCACACTGGAGCAGCTCCCCTGGGGCAAGAGGTGAGAGATGACGGTCATGGACCCCCATGGCCAGCGAGTGCAACATTAACTTTTGCCAGAAAAAGAGCACTAGCTTTTACAAAATTATTCAGAGTATTAAATCACAAGTGGATTGTGATAAATTGCAGGAGGACCTTGTGAGACTGGAAAATTGGGCATCCAAATGGCAGATGAAATTTAATGTGGATAAGTGCAAGGTGATGCATATAGGGAAAAATAACCTATGCTATAGTTCCATATTAGGAGCTACCACCCAGGAAAGAAATCTAGGTGTCATGGTGGATAATACATTGAAATCGTCAGCTCAGTGTGCTGCGGCAGTCAAAAAAGCAAACAGAATGTTAGGAATTATTAGAAAGGGAATGGTGAATAAAATGGAAAATGTCATAATGTCTCTGTATCGTTCCATGGTGAGACCGCACCTTGAATACTGTGTACAATTCTGGTTGCCGCATCTCAAAAAAGATATAGTTGTGATGGAGAAGGTACAGAGAAGGGCGACCAAAATAAAGGGGATGGAACAGCTTCCCTATGAGGAAAGAATAAAGAGGTTAGGACTGTTCCACTTGGAGAAGACGGCTGAGGGGGGATATGATAGAGATGTTTAAAATCATGAGAGGTCTAGAACGGGTAAATGTGAATCAATTATTTACTCTTTTGGATAATAGAAGGACTAGGGGGCACTATATGAAGTTAGCATGGAGCACATTTAAAACTAATCGGAGAAAGTTCTTTTCACTCAACGCGCAATTAAACTTTGGAATTTGTATCCAGTGGATGTGATTAGTGCAGTTAGTGTAGCTGAGTTTAAAAAAGATTTGGATAAGTTCTTGGTGGAGAAGTCCATTACCTGCTAGTACATGGGATATACTTAGTTTTTGGGTACTTGCCAGGTACTTATAGCCTGGATTGGCCACTGTTGGAAACAGGATGCTGGGCTTGATGGACCCTTGGTCGGATCCAGTATGGCATGTTCTTATGTTCTATGTCTGGAATGGAACACAACAAAAGCAGGGACTCTTTTTTTTTTTTTTTAACACTGATTCAGAATTTTTTCAAGTAAAGAGAGAGTTCCAAAGGTTGTACCCTTATGCTTCTCAATTAAGCCTGAAAAGAGGCCTGGAATATTATGAACCTGATATTCAGGGGACACTCAGTGCCAAAATGTAGGCATTTATGGTAGTCATTAAGGGGGCTATTCATAAAATTGCGATGTGGCCTTACTACGTGCGTCAGGGTGGTAGTTACCCCGTGCGATAATGCCCTAACGCACGCGATAACTACCGCATCACAACTTAAACATGTAAATTAGGGAAAGGGGAGGGCGTAGGGCGGGAGTTTGAGTGGGGTTAGAAAAATTTTGAATCCGGTAGTGCTGCAGGCGATAATGTTTTAGATATTAGCGCCGGAAATAACACCACCTTTTCCAGTGGTGCTATGGGGGTGAAAGTGTGCGGCGCAGCCGCAACTGTGGCAGGCAAAGACGCACTGCTGAGATGCGGCCGGCTGCATACTATCGCACTCCCTGCCCCCCCCTTTTTTTTTTTTCCAACTCATCATTCCACCATAATTATGGCAGAATGATGAATCCTGGGGTTAGTTAGGTGTCTAGAAAGTATCTGGAATATAAGCGCCTGAAATTTGGTGCGCAGGGCTGACAATCAGTGCTGCCCTCTTAACCATTCTACTGACCTGGATTCTCCCCTTGCTCTACCCACTTTTAAAGCACCTAAATTTAAGTGCACAGCAAGGGGTAATTTTCTATTAGCCAGAGCTAGGTGCCTAGCTCTTAAAAGCTAGTCATCTAGATCTTGTTAATGTTGGGCTCTTTGAAGTTAAGTAATAAATACAAAGTCATTGACTTCTTTCTTAAATTAAAATATCTTCTTTGGCTTGATTGTTGTAATATACTTTTTTTAAAACTAATTACTATTATGAGTTGTTGCTTTTCTGAGCACTTAAAGCAGACCAGCTGGATTTTGAAAGCCAGGCATGAGCCAGAGCCTAGTACTGTATGCATTAATCTATAGCAATCAACGCTTACAAAGGCACAAGTGATAATTTGAAATATGAAGCAGATTGATCAACTCCGTGGTGTGTCTGCATTGCCAATGGGGGTAGGAACTTCAGTTGTGCTCGGGTTACACTGCTGTTAATCAAAGATGGGAGAGCAAGATTCATAAAGCAGTACATCAGTGAGTGATCTGCTGGGTCGGTTTCCCCTGTGTTCCCAAGAATTGCTTGTTACATTATTATTTGAAAAGTTTCTTACTGAATGAAACAAAAAGGACAAAAATCTGTAAGAAATTGGCATCACATCACTGTGGAGATTCAGATAACTTTATTGGCATGTCAGTTTTTACATGTGCTTGTCAAAACAAAAGTGACTCAGAAGTCAAGTATTCCCAAAAAAGGATCATTCTGGTGTATTAATCTAGAATAAAAAAAAATGTGGTGTCAAATATGTGTTGTTAATTATTTGTTTATGATATTTAAATCTTGGGAAAGACATATTTAGGAATTATTTTTAATTTAAGGTGGTAGTTTCAATACACATGTACACAGGGGTACACATCACCTATGTTGAGGTTATTTTGTCTTGGCACAAAAAAGTTGGGGGATGATTCTCATGTTTACTTTCTTGGACAGGATATGTGTATTTTAATTTGAACTTCTGTAATGGTTGCTATGTTCATGAAAATGTTAAAGATGGAAAAAAAAAAAAGATGCACTCTGTAGATCCATATGGAGGTTCATTATTGGAAGGCAACATTGGTTCATCAAGGAGTATGTGCCAAAACATATTTAAGTTTACTTTTTTCTCCTTAGAGTTTTTGAGTTTTATTTATATTTTTTTAATTTAACTTTTGGGTCATATGTGCTCACTTTACTGGTTAAATTGCTCCTGCTTTCTGCACAGTTACTGAATGACTGCATGGCTTGGGAATCTCTGGATGGTTTTTATTCTGAGTTAGCCAATGATCATCTTATTGTCTGTCTGATTATGTCTGCCCCTGATAGAATTATACTGGGCTTTGCATTCCGTTGCAGGGCGAATGGCCAACAGGGACCACTTTCAATGTTGTTTCTCTGCTTCTTGTTAAAGTGCCAAGTGCTGAATAGCTGGGAAAGCATTGATCCATACAGGGATTCCAGTGACTTACGGGAACTTGCAAATCATTCTTAATAAAGGAAATGCATGAGACGCCAGCTATCTGAATGTTTCATTTAGCATTAATGCTTTAATTAGGGCTTTTTCTTATGTTTGTACATTGGAAATTTGTCACAGACATTAGTAATGTTCTTATTTTTAATGATGATCTAGAAAGGAGCTCTGATGTGCCTTGTTCAAATTAGCGCAGAATTGGGTGGGGTTCATTTAAGCCAGAAAGAAGATCTTGGAGTAACTTATTAATTTAGAAGATGAATCACACATGCTTGCAAAATTGTCATGATAATGATCGATTTCAAGTTCAGCAGAAGCAGATTGCCTTTTGAGGCAACTCTCAAATATGAGGCAAGATTATATAAAATGTGATCCTGTTACTAATACTGGTCTTCTGTAGAGGACTGACACTAAAACATGAGGTATGGAGTGAAAAGGATATGCTACATGATGATTCTTAGCTTAATGAAACCGTATTAACTCCTTGCAGTAACTAAAGAAGATTTAAAACCATACATCAGAAAGAAAGAGTTCGGGGCTGGTCTGGTGGCTCAGTGGTAAATATTGCCATGCAGAATATCCCCATGTTTGATCCCTGATTTGGGTCTTCTATTCCCCAGGTCAGCTAGGGATACGATGAAGACAGCATTCACAGGCCAGGGGGAGAGAATTGTGGCTCTTTTGATTTACTTACAAGTGATTGATATCTAGTGACCAGATTTAGGATCTGTAATTTCAGGGTTCTAGAAAGAGCCCTGGTGCATGGTTCCTGGCCCAGGACTGTCGCTGCACTGACCAGACTATGAGGGCCATATACAATACCATAAAGCACAATTTTACACATAGTAATCAGCATATTTTGCACACTATTTTTCAACAGGGTTTTACAAGTAAATTAGCTCCTTAGAGAAATATCATGCAAAATTTAATTCACAAAGCAAATTTTGTGCAGTTTAAATTTGTGCTAATAGAATTTGAGCTCTTTTGCTTGATTTTGCATTGCTATAGCTCATTTAACGTTAACAGCTGCCACTTGCTCCTTTGTCCGTCATCCGGTCTAATTTACCTGACATACCCTATCACCTTTTTGGTCCTTATCCCCTGCAATAGTAATCACACAGACTCTGTCCTTGGTATGAAATGGCCGCAGCTTTTATTTTAAACATAACATGATAACTTTAATAGGCTACCCGAGCCAGCAGTATGCTTATGCCGCTGCCCGCCGCATGAACCAAGCAAGGCAGCCTGACGCTGTGGGCCCCCTGCCTTGTTCCCGAGCAAGGGGGCCATCGCCTTTTTCACCTCCCGGCACCAACGGCTACCCCGCCGTTATGTGATGACACCAGCACTACTTGTAATCCGGCCCAACCGACTCAGGTACCCGCCCGCCCCATTTCTGCTGCAACAAATTCCCCAAACTTTGATATACATCAAACTGTGCTTACTAACATAGATAAACTAACTGGTTGCATGTTCGAACACATTGCGACCTATTCTAGTAATAAACCATTTTTTTTTGTTTTCGGGGTGGGTGGGTGGGTTTCCGTCAGCTCTGCGATCCAAAAGGATCGCTTGGGAGCGTGCCGCGGCTCTTTAAGGGGCTGCGAGTGTCATCGGAGGGCGCCGTCAGCGCCACCTCATGACGTCATGGCCCCGGGGCGGGGCCATGGTGTCGTGCCATCTCCGGACCTCCTCCAGACTCGATCACCGGTAAGGGAGGCTTGCTATTGGGGTAGGTTTTTCCTGGCATCCCTAACCTTCCTATGCCCCCCCTCGCACGTCCTCTGTCCTTGTCGCCGCGCATGCCACCATCAAGGGTGGGCTCCAGGCAATCGGCACTGGCCCACCTTTAACTATTGGTTATATTATTTTACTTTATTGTTTGCTTCTCAAGTGCCTTTTCCTCTAGATTGTAATGGTTTAGCAGCTGGTAATTAGTGGGTTTGGAGACGAGAGGGAGGGGATGGGAAGGGGTGGAAAAATTATGAAAATGTATATATTGTTTCAGGTTGTATGTGGTGGGTGTGTCCACCACTTGCTACATATTGATATATTTGTGTTGTTGATTTCTTCAATAAAAAAGTTGAAATATTAAAGAAAAATTTCAACAAGCCAAAATCCATGTGAAATTTTTCTTTTTTGCCAGAGATAAACTTTGAAAAAATGGCTTTGCACATTAAACTGAGGACTAGAGCATGCTATTGCAAATAATGCACACTATTTCCAAGTTTAGCATGTGAAGCCATTTCCATAAAGATTATCTCTTGATGCATGTATATTTGAAAAGGGGGTATGAAAAAAATAGGGGAAACATCTCTGGGTGGTTACAAATTGAGGATCATGGTGCCAGATTCCATCTCTGATTCCAATTGAGGTTGAAGTACAAAGGAACAAGAGGAAATTGCCGGATTAAAAAAAAAAAGAATGCTATCAGGAAGGACACAAATGAGTAAAATTATTTTGGTTCCAGGGGAACCGAGTGGAAACACTGAAAGACGGAGAGAGCGCTGTGAGAACTGCCTAGAGTGCATTAGTGAGATCTTGACCCTGCTGCTGGACTGTGATCTGTGCTTTGGGTTCCTCTTCACTCGCTTGTTGAGTGAGGTCATCAAATAGTGCCACTTTTGAATTATTTAATCTTGACTGCAGAAGCGTGCAGCTGCCGGCATGCAGCTGAAGACGCATGACAAAGAGGTGCACGCCTTGTATTCGATAGGGAAGAAAAATAAAAGCAAGATATTCTGACCTTGTCTCCAGCTCCCAGGACTATTTGAAGACTGGTTAATAATCATATCAAATGCTTAGGTGCATTGCCACTAGTATCAAAACTTCCTCTGAGGAAATTTCTTTAAGTCCTGGCATTATTTATTTATTTATCTATTTAGTTAATTATTTATTTGTTGAGTTTTATATACCGTCATTCGGTAAAGCCATCATAATGGTTTACAAAATTTAAATTGTAACTCTCTTAACAATTGTGGAAAAAGTATAACAATGTGCATATTAAACAGAAGTTAAACATTTCAAGTCCAGAAATTATCATTATGTGGGAGGAGGAGGGATTGTTTGTTCTGGTTGGAGAGAAGTTATTTTGAGGTTTTTGGATGAAAGTTCGATTGGGAGTTAGGATGTCAGAAGTATGAAGGTCAGTGTAGAATTTGCGAAACAGCAATGTTTTTAGGTCTTTTTTGAACATTTTGAGGTTGGGTTGGGTTCTCAGATCTTTAGGTAGGGAGTTCCAAAATTTAGGGGAGGCAATGGAAAAGGCTCTTTCTCTTGTTGTTGTTAGATGCACATCTCTGATGAGGGGGATGTTTAAGCATCCTGAGTTGTTTGAACGTAGGTTTCTTTGAGGATTCTGGGGGGTTGTGTTTAAGCCATTTAGTCCTTGATGATCATTGTTTAGAATTTTATGAATGATGGTCATTGATTATTGTTCGATGCATGCTTTAATTGGGAGCCAATGAAGTGAGATCAATATGGGCTTTATGTGTTCATTTCTTTTTGTTCCTGTCAGAACTCTGGCTGCTGAGTTCTGCAGAATCTGGAGTGGTTTGAGGTTTGAATAAGGTATTCCAATTAGTAAGGAGTTGCAGTAGTCGAAGGTAGAGAAAATGAGTAGTTGTAAGACTGTTCTGAAATCATAAGGGTTAAGAAACAGTTTTAAGTGTCTTAGGGTTAGAAGTCTGTGATAGTCTTCTTTAGTTTTATTTGATATGTGGTTCTTAAATGAAAGTTCTTTATCGATGATAATTCCAAGGTTCCTGGTGTGGGTGGTGGGGAATATAGAGTTCATTTGTTTGTCAAGTAAAGGCAGGGGTGGCAGAGTTGGATTGGGTTTTTTGTCCATGAGTATTATTTCAGTTTTGTCTATGTTGATTATGAGCTTCAGAGAATTTAGGAAATGTTTAATTGAGATAAGTAGAGTCGAGATTTTCTTGTAGGTGTCTTCCATCGAATTTTGGATGGAAATTAGAAGTTGAATGTTGTCGGCGTAGAGAAAGTGGCTGATTCCATTATCTTTTAGTAATTGGCAGATGGGGAGAAGGTATATGTTAAATAGGGTGGTGGATAATGCTGATCCCTGGGAAACTCCAGTGTTGAAGTTGATCTTTTTGGATGGGTTGTTATTGATTAAAACTTGGTAGGTTCTTTCAGATAAATAGGAAGAGAACCATTGTAGGGTGGTATCTGTTAAGCCGATTTGAGTCAGTCATTCTAACAGTATATTGTGGTTTACTGTGTCGAAAGCAGCTGAGAGGTCAAGGAGGATGAGTAGGTATTTTTCACCTTTGTTGAAGCCTCTTAGTATTATGTCATTTAGTGAGAGAAGGAGAGATTCTGTGTTTAGGTTTTTCTGAATCCACATTGAGTTGGAGGTAGGATGTTGTTTGTTTCAAGATAATTGGCAAGTTGGGTGTGTACGACTTTTTCAATGGTTTTGGCTATGAATGATAGGTTTGAGGTGGGGTGATAGCGAGGATTTCAGGATCTAAGTTGTTCTTTTTTAGAATAGGGTTGATAACTGCAGATTTGAGGCATTTGGGGTAATTACCTTCAGTCAGGGATAAATTGACGATTTTGGTGATAGTTTTAGATATGGTGGGTTCAATTGTTTTGAGGGTTGTTATAGGGATGTTGTCTATTGGATGGCTGGCGGGGTTCATTGTATTTATAATAGATTGAATTTCGAGAGTGGAGGCGGTATCAAAATTTGATCATGATGAGGTTATCTTAGTGTTCAGTTTGATGTTTTGGTTGTTGTTGGTTATGTTGGTTTAGATTAGATGAGATATTTTGTTGTTGAAGAAGTCAGCAAAGTCATCGCTTCCATGTTTGGTACATGTTGAATCTTGGGTAGTTTTAATAAGTTTCTGAACTATTGAGAATAACATTCTGGGGTTATGATGAAATCTGGAGATTTTGTTGGAGAATAATTCCTTCTTTGTATTGTTGATGATATTTTTATATTGTGCTAAGTGGCTCTGATAAATATTTAATGTGGTTGTATTTTTGTTTTTTTCTCCATTCTCTTTCTTTTTTCCTGAGTATACGTTTGGCAGTTCTGATGTTATCATTATACCACTGGTTGTTGTGTTTGGATTGTTTTGTCTTTGTAATAATGGGATTGATGCTGTCTGCTACTAGTTTCATGATATTTAGCCATGATGTTGTTGCATCCTCAGAGTTAGATAGATTTATGTTGATTAATTTGGCTTGAAGAGTTTTTTGTAGAAGTTCAGTGTTGAATGGAGGATGGTAAGATATTTTGTTTGGAATGATTTGAGGTGCTTTAAGGTTGAAGTTGATAGATAAGTTGGCTTGGATTAGGTGATGGTCAGACCAAGGTATCTGTATGGCTTGAGTAGTATTTGATTGCCAGACTTCAGTGTTGATAAAGATGAGGTCGATGGTGACCTGCTTTATGAGTTGGAGATTGGATTACTTGCTTTAGTTTAGTGTTGATAGTGCATCGATAATAGTTTGGCAGGTTTTTGAGTGGTTGGGTAAGTTGAAGTGTATGTTAAAGTCACCAAGGATGATGATGGGTTTGTTGAGAGATATGTTATTCATGGTATATTCAATTAGTGGGGAGCAGTTTTTTTTCGAGAGCTCCTGGAGGACAGTAAACGAGGCAGATCTGTAGTTTTGGCGAATCAAATAAAGCAATTTCGAATGGTGGGGATATGTTTGAAGGATGAAGGGTCAGTTGAAGGTTTTTTTCTTAGATAAGCAGTAAACCACCTCCTTTTTTATTTTTTCTGGGAATTGAGGAGGTGTTGTATTCCTGGTTGGACAGTTGGTTAATTAGTATGGAATCTGTGTTTTTGAGCCAGGTTTCCGTTATTGCGATGAAATCTGGTTTGGAGTCAATGAGTAGGTCATTGAACAGAGGAATTTTTTTTATTATTGAACGGGCATTGACAAGTATGAATGAGAGTAGCATATAGCTTGAGAATTGGATATGTGTGTTTTTTTTGTTGTTTATTGGTTGTTTCAGTTTGTAGAGAGGTTTAGAGGCTCGGTGCTTCTTTTGTTCTGAAAGGTTATTAGAGGGCATGGGTTGTTTGTTTGGAGGTGGGATTTTGTTAGTCATATTCTTATCTTCTGTTTGAGCTTCCTTTAGTTTGTAAAGAGATTATGAGTGATATTTGTGAGTAGAGTTGGTAGAGGACAGTAATTGGTTGTATATCATGAGGGTTGTTTTCTTCAGCTTTGGGAGAGGTAGGGAGAGAGAAAAATAAAATTAGGAAGGAGGAAACAAACTGGAGGGTGCACTGAATGGGCTGCACGAAGGGGTGCGCAAAGGAGCCTGCTCCTTTGGATGCGCTCCTTCGGCGCTCGGCACCTGGGGTGAGGGAGTATTTGAAATACACTCACCCAGCCCCTCCTCTGATGTCAGGGGGCTGTGCAAGCCTCAGATCCACTGGTGCAGCTTTGTGACAGGCTCCTCCGAGGCCTAGACTAGGGCCCTGCTTCGCCGGATGCAGGCGCGATCGGGGGGGGGGGGGGGGGGTCACTTCGTTGGCCCTCCTCGTCGTTGGTGGGGGCAGTTGGCTGGTCGGGTCACCCTCGGGGTAGGCCCCTGCGGAGTCAGACGTCGGTGGATGGAGAGAGGCTCCTGGCAGTGCTGCAGAAGCTGGTATACTACCTGAAGGTTCTTTGGTTACAACTGGGGGTCCATATGTTTCTACTTCCAATATATCATTTGGAGTTCCTTTACTAACAGCTATAATTCAACCCAATGGTAACTCCATTGTTATAGAGGAACCTAATACTGTGACCTTAAAACATATTTGGGAGATGGTTACTAAGTTAGATCAATTCCTGACCCAGATAGTTTCCCAACTCTGTAATTTTTCAACTGAAATAAGAGTTAAGTTTGAGAGCAGGACAATCATTTGAACAATTTGGAAGGTCCATTATCTACTCTTAAAGGTGAATTTTAAAAGCCTGATGAATGCATCAATTAGGGGATGCCTGAATATATCAGATTGGAGCGCGCTGAGTGGATTTTAAAAGCCACCTGGATACACATGTAAATGCCGCTGCACGCACACAAATGAAAAGTTTTCAAAAAGGGGCAGGGTAAGTGCATGGACTTGGTGAGGCATGGGCATTTTGGGACTTTAACCTAAAATTTATACATAAATACTTAAATGCACTGGCGTGCACGAGGTCTTCTGCTGTTTAAGTTTACTTCTGCTATAGATAACATGTGAGTTATAAAACAAAAACATCTAGGCAGATCAGCGGGGTTTTAAAGGTTGGGGCTAATAGGAAGGAAGAAGGCTATTAAACTTGGGGGGGGTTTCCTTAACTAGGGGACCTGGGAATAAACCGGTAAAACAGGCAATGGCATTGGTGTGCATGCCTTTTAAAGCCCACCACTTATGTGGTAGAAGTGGCATTTGTGCACACAGGTGCACGCCCACTTAAAATTGAGCACACGTGCACACAGCCAGGCTATTTTATAACATACATGCATACACATGTGTATGTAATAAAATAGCCGCATCCCTGAGTGCAGGTCAATGAATGTGTGCACATGTGTGCCTGCACGCTGCTTTGAAAGTTAACATCTTAATAATACTGTCGCATTATTACAGAATACGGGGTTATTTTCTATAAAAGATAGTTTGTGCATAATAATTTGGAAGTTTTGGAAAATTCTATTCAATCAAGGAACTTGCAGTTCCTTAATTTTCCAATCACAAGATTAATGTCATTAACACATTAATAGAAATGTAAATATATATATATATATATATGAAGATTTATCTATAGCAGAGGATCAAAGGCTCTGTGTTTCAAATATATATATATTTACTCCAGGAAAGAGGATTAAATATAAAGGAAGGATTTCCTGTGTCCTCTGGCAAAGAAAGTCCTGGTATATCAACCTTTTTAGAAGCATCTATTGATAGAATACTTACTAAGGCTACCTTCATTTTCTCTTTCAGTTTAGAAAAAGATAGGGATTTTGTGTTCCATTAGTATTGTCAGATAAAGTTCCTTTTGTGGAAATAAAATACAAGTTCTTCCTGATATCTCTCATAAAATGCAAATTAAAAGGAGTCATTTCTTTCTGTGGGAACAAGCAGTGATTCTCACAGGACTGGAGACAAACTAGTTCGATTCCAGCCTTGCTTAAAACAGTATATCAATATTACAGCTTCATACATGCATAACAGTAGACTGTCTTCCCTTCAGAACAGTGTACTCTTTTTACTTACAGTTCAGAACTGTTTCCCTCAGTACTCACAGTTCAGCTTCATCTCAGCTCAGTGTTTGGACAGTTTTAACATTACAAGAGCTGTCTTCCTCCTGGAGACCTGAGCCTGGTCTGTTTATCCCTACCTGGATCTCAGCTCTTATTCCACAGTCTTTAGTTATGTCGTCTGAGCTCCACTTGCCCTGAAGGATCCTACCACAGAGCAAACTTTCCTTACTGGATTTAAGGTGGACCAGTCATCTAGCCTGGTCCTGCACAGGTAAAAGGGGAACACTAGGGGCACTGTCTCACATAACCCTCCCCTCAGCTTAGACCCATTGGGGCAAGCATCCCTACTCCTTCCTGGATCCCATCCATAGTCCAAGACATCCCATTCCTCTTTATCTGGCTTCCTATAAGCTATGCTTGGGAACGGACCTAGTGACATCTCACCCCCATCTCTTAGGGTTACCTTTGACAGTGTCATGACAACAGCCCAGTGTGCAATTCACACAAGGCACATCCCATGTCCTTTAACTAAGTCCTTTGCTGGTTCAAGATTTGAATGCCACCCCGATGGAGCTTTATGGCGTGACTGGGGAACTACCAGTGCTGGTCCCTCTATGACCAGCTGCGCCCGCTTCCTGACATCTGGTTTCTGATGTAGATCCCCTCCTTAGCTCCTCTGTATCCCCAGTTGATGGATTCTCCACAGCACCATCCTCTGGGTTCTCTGTGGACTCTTCCTCCAGGTTCTCTGCAGCACCTCCCTCTGGGTTCTCTGTGGTTTCCTCTTCTGTACACTCTGCAGTGCCTCCCCCTGGGCTCTTCACAGTTTCTACCTCTGTACACTCTGGCCACTTGCCTCACACTGGTCGCTGGCTCCTCCTCAGCCTCAATCACTGGGGTCTCTGCAGCGCTACCCTTTGGGCTCTCCATGGCATATCTTGCTTGTCTTTCTGTGCCCTGTCTCTCTGGGCTTCTCATGGGAGTTGTCTTTGGACTCTCAGTAGTGTTTGGGTACCCTACTGGGTCTTCCTTGGGACCTCCTGTAGTGCCATCCTCTGGTCAATTAGTATTGTAGCCTGTTAGCCACTCTAGAGTGCTCCCTCCTGGGCACTCTTTGTCACCACTTCCTGACAAGGCCAATAAGTTCCACTCCAAATAGAAGTTGACCACCGCCAGTGTTCCTCTAGGCTCCTTTTTTGCTCAGCCCAGGTCCGCTGACTCCTTGCAAGGCTCTCTTGTAACTTCCTATCTCCATCCTGGATATTCTGGATCAGTGCTTGCCAGCTTCCTTCTGTCATGCTCACAGACTGCTGCATTCTTGTGTTGCAGTATCCTAGCTTCTCCACTCCAGGTTTTCTTGTGGCTGTACATCTTCCCTGCAGCTTGCTTGCTGGAAGAAGGCTCTGCCCTGTTTCCATTCACCACACTCACAACCCACTCTGGCAGCTTTTCCAGGGCCACACGCAGTTCAGCACAGCCCTGTTGCACCAGTGTTTCCTCCTTTTTTCAAGGCAAAAAATGTAAAAAAAAAAACCCCTGCATAACCAGCATTGACTAAATCACATTTAAGATGGCCCGCGCCATCTTAAAAAATGGTGCGGGCCATCCTATGTGGCATGTGGCAGGGGCCAATCAATGGCACCGGTAGCTCCTGTCACAGAGCCATTTTGATTGCTGGCAGCCGATGGCCCGAGAGGGGGAGATTGCTCCCGGGACCCCTGCTGGACCACCAGGGACTTTCAACAAGTTCTGGGGGGGGGGGGTTGTAGTTATTTAAATTTGATGGGTTGGGGTGGGTTTGTGGTTTTTTTTTTTTAATGTACCCTTTCTCCCCCCCCCAAAAAAAAACGATAGGAAAATCACAGGAAATTGTGGGTTTTCCTTTTGTTTTGTCAGCCCCCGAAATACAACGAAATAGGAAATATCATCTTTATTTCCTATTTTGTTGCAAACAAATGCATATCCATAATATTTACTTTTATGTTATAATTTTTTTTATTGTTATACCCTCTTTTGAAATGGGGACTTGTTTATTGGCATGAGAGTTGAAATTAATGTTTTTGGGGTTGATCAATATGTGTTTTTCTTTCTGGTTTGGATAAGCATACTTATTCATTTTCCTTTATGTATCTATAGTATATTTGGAAATTTAATAAAGAAAAAAAATCACTTTGGTTCCACTATTACTAAAACCTACTATTTACTTTTGGCTTTCCCAAACTGGGAAAGTTGTTGTTGCTGGGTTTTTTTTTTTTAACAAAACAAAGAAACCTGTGTGGGCTGGATGGAATGCAAAGAACAACTTAGAATGCTGATTTTCAAAGCCATTTATATACATTAAACTCAAAAAATAGTCTGCGCTTAGTGCGGAAATAGAACGTGTATAACCTCGTTATGCACATACTTTTATGTGACTTAGGGAGAGGCATTCCAGGGTCAGAGCTTGGGATGGAGTTGCAACTTTAGCACATGCCTTTTGATTTTGAAAAGCTTGCTCTCATGCTAACCCACAAAAGTTACACCTTCCTGTGTGAGTTAATTTCTGTGGTCCCAGGTCAATTTTCTGTTAATTTTCAAAGCAAACTTGTGCGCATAAATTTACTTTGAAAATCTGGGGCAAAATCTGCACATAAAAATTACACTCATACTTTACCCGAATATGCAGTTATAAAATTAACCTGAGAACATGAAGGGCTTGTACATAATGAGCTCCCCCCCCCCCCTCCCCAGTAGATCAGACCCCTCAGTCGTGGATGAAATGTGGGAGCATCATATATAGAATAGGGATGCTGCAATATATCTTTTAGAATGGCCAGGGATGTCTCAGTGAGTTGATTGGCTATATCACAATTTTGCCTTTATTTTTTGGTCCCTATTACATTTTTCAGTTTGATACTTTTTTAAATGAAAGGCCCATGTTTGTATGTTAGAATATTCCTTCAGCAAAGGATGTTTTTGGTTCATTTCTTCCTTCCTTCCTAATCTGCAGTCATATCAGTTAATCAGAGATTCTTATTCTCTGAAAAGATACAATGCTCTCCCAGGCATTGTTTTTCAATATATGGCAGTATTGAATGATGGGCTAGTGGAAGAGGCCATTTGAAATCCTTAAATGTGATGTTGCTTTCTGAATCGGGAGTACAATCTTTAGCTTTGGAGGTGACATGAATAAGCAAGCAGTTGCTAAGCTGAACTTTAATGACTGGAAAGCACAGACAGTAAAAGGCTTCCCCATCTCATTCTTCTTCTCTGCTTGCCCTAATGCTCAAGAATTCTGTTGTTACATTGAATTTCAATTCCTCAGATGTAAGGAAGGAACATTCCTCCATTGCTTACTGAATCCAGGTTTATTTTATGCTGTGTCCTTTGTGTTTTTGACGTTGTTGATCTGATCTTACCAGCCAGCTCTTGTGATTCCTTTGGTGTAAGAGTACTGTTTGAAATGACTATACCTTGTGAAAGATGGATATGATTTTTGGCGGCTAAACCTGGGGGTTTACACACGTGGCCAGGCCTTACGCGCGCCAGGCCAATTTTCAAAGGGCCTGGCCACGCACATAAACCCTCGGGACACGGGTGAGTCCTAGGGTTAGCGAAAGGGGCAGTCTGGGGAGCAGGGTGGGGCTAGAGGCGCCCAGCACAGCAGCCATTTACTGTTGTGACGGGTGCCGACGTGTGCAACTTGCTCCTGCTCCGAGGCAGGAGCAAAATGTGAGTTAACGAAATGGGGGGGGGGGGGGCCTAAGATAGGGATAGAGGGAGGGTAAGATAGGGAAAGGGAGGTTAGGCTAGGGGATTGGAAAGTTCCCTCCCAGTCTGCTCCTTAATTGGAGCAGACTGGGAGGGAACTGGGGAAGGACCTGATGCGTCGCCGTGCGTACTTGCAATACTCTACCCCCCCCCTTGCACACACCAACCTGGCATTTTATATCATATAAAATTGCGCATCCATGTGTGCGCACCGGGTAGCGCTCGCACATGGACACGCGTAACGTTTGAAAATCCACCCCTAATTGAACTGTGTCCTATTTATCAAGAAAATATAGGACAGTCAAATTTACTGTATAATTTTAATATTATTTCAAAAGAGTAATAAAATAGGATAAATATTAGTTGTATTAAAGATCATATATTTTAACATTGAAATTTGATTTCTACGAACTCTTCTCCTGGGTCATTGTATATACAGATGCTTTAAATCATGCATATTTTATAGTTTCTGTCCAACAGTACTATAAGTTAAATATTTTGCTTATTGGTAATTTTTTAAAATAAGTTTTTGTTTTTTTTTCCATGTTTAGTGAGATTCCAGAATTTGATTTAATAATTATTTACAATCACAGTTTCACAGAGTTTTCAAAATCTCTCCTGTGGGAATTAAAAACTATGCTGATTTACAGACCATTCCTAAGGTGACATCTGGTGGACACTTCAAGACTTAAAGGTTGTAAGGAAGGACTGCACATGCAAAACACTGAGGGCCTGATTTTAAAAAGCATTTACTCACGAAAAACTGGGTTTTACTATAGTAAATGGGCTTTTGAAAATTGCTATAGTCTATGCCATTGAATTGCCCGTAGGATTTACTCCAGTGATGTACACTTTACTTGAGTAAATGGCTTTTAAAAGTTGCTACAATAGTACATTGCATGTACGTGTGTAACTCCTTTGAAAATTACCTCCTGAGGGTTAGTCTTATTTGAAAATACTTTTTCAATGACGAGTTATTCAGATAATATTATTTTATATAGAATTCAAAAGGGAAAATGAAAGACAAAAAAATTGTGATATTAAGTGCAGAGGTGATTTGAGCTTCTTTTCATAGGATTACAATATTAAAGTATGGTTAATCTAGCAATTAAAATAAATCACTGCACCTATTAGAAAGCAAACGTATAATTGTCAAATTCCTATCATATAATGTTAAATATATATGAATGTTACATATTTTATTCTAATCCTGGGATTACAGGAGATATTTGGTTGCAATGTTTTTTTTTTCCTCTTGCTGGAAAAAACATATTCAATCCAACTTTCCCAAAAAAATGTACTCTTATAACTTTGAAAAGAGATCTTTCAAATTTTTTTTTTGCAACCTTAAAGGGTAATTTACTAAATTGCAATATTTTACTGTGGGAGGGTTGATATATCAATAGGGAACAGCCCCATGATATTTCACCTATACCTGGAAAAAATATCATGGCAGTATTGAGCATTATTTTTTAGCTTGGAAAACATTGCAAGAAAAATAATATAGCAGGCCCCTAAAAAAATGTATGATGGTGGATGGCTTCACATGGGACCACCAGCATTTTAAAGGGCATGCACCCAACCCCCACAATGAGCCAAAAATACCTAGGGATTAGGCAGACCCCTTCCTACCCCACCCCCACCCCATTTGCCACCTTTTCAGGTCAAGCAGCTTAAGAAAAGTTTAAAAATTGGCAAAATTACTCATGTGGTGATGTCCCGCTTATCTTCCTGAACCCATCCCCCTTGTAACCAAAGATTTCCATTTGAAAAACAACCCTCCCCAGTAGTTGGCCCCAGCCCCCACCCTCCCAACATACACCATAATCCTTTGTGTCTAGGGGGGTCCCCTTCTTCCACCCTCCCTTACATGGAAAAAAGATCCTGGCGGTCTAGGAAAATCTACTCTCCTGCCATTGAACTTCCCGTCCCTGGTAGTCTAGTGGTAGCCTGGGGTGCCCTTGAGCTCTGAGCTGGTCAATGCCATTTTATGCCAAGACCCCAGGGGCATTTTTTCACTTTGCAAAGTGGGGGAGGAGTTTCTGGGCCACGTATCCCTTTGAGAAGCATCTTGGGGCCATCTGGATATGCATTAGAACACACTGGGGACATTAGGATGTTATCTACAACTTCTGAAAAAACAATAAAATATTGCAACTGGCTGCTTTGGAGGCCAGCAAGAGATACTTTGCATGAATTTGCAAATTTTATGCATACAAATCACATGCAAAGCAGCTCATTATAATAGGGGCGGGTTCATGACCCAAATATTGCATGATATGGCTATATCATGTGCTAACCAGCATTTATCACATATTAAGCACTGTATTATGCACATTCAGCCATAATTGTGGCTTAGTAAATCTACCCTTTAAATTGTAGTTCCATTTCATTCCATGCTGTTTCTCATGGTTCCATACTGGCATAAAAGAAGTGCTCTGAGAATGCTGAAAAGTCAGTGGTGCTAGAACAGTTGAACAAACACTGGAGATCTTCTTATTCATATGTTTGGGATAGCAGATTATTTTATAGCTAATGAAGCTGAGTTTTACATATGGAGGGATATTTTCAGAGCCATTTCCCTGCTTTACCTGCAGAAATAGGCTTCTAGAAAATCACCCACCCACTATGCGGGTAAAAATACACATGTAGGTCCTCTTTGCAAGTACTTTTATCCTCAATGTGAAGAGGTATTCCCGAGAGGCAGAGTTGGGGAGAGGTTTGCACTTAATGCATATAGGGGCGGATTTTAAAAGGCCTGCACGCGTAAATCCTTCCGGATTTACACGCACAGGGCCCTTGCGCGCCGGCACGCCTATTTTGCATAGGCTGCCGGCGCACGTAAGTCCCGGGGCTTTGGAAAAGGGGCGGGGAGGGGGCGTTCCCGAAATGACGCGGCGTTTCGGGGGCGTGCCGAGGCGTTTCGGGTGCGGGCCCGGGGGAGTGGCGCCAGCCCGGGGGCGTGGTCGAGGCCTCCAGACCAGCCCCCGGGACTGGAACACGGAGCAAGGCTGCCGGCCGGTGCGCGCAAAGTTATGCCTGCTTTCAGCAGGCGTAACTTTGCCGACAAAGGAAGGGGGGGTGGGTTAGGTAGGGGAAGGGAGGGGAAGGTGGGGGGAGGGCGAAGGAAAGTTCCCTCCGAGGCTGCTCTGAAATCGGAGCGGCCTCGGAGGGAACAGGCAGCACGCGCTGGGCTCGGCGTGCGCAGGTTGTACAAATGTGCACCCCTTGCGCGCGCCAACCCCATAATTTTGAATTTCCAAAAGTGTGTGCACAATTTCTCAGAAAGCAAGTCTGGTTATCATAAATGGTGATTTCTAGGGATATGCGTTTTTGGCCCACCACAGGAAATTTCGTATTTCCCGCAGTTTGAGCCTTTAAAATTCGGGAAGACCCGATTTTTGGTTTAATGCACGCTAACAATTTTTCGTTAGTGCGCACTAAACCCAAAACGAATTTTTCACGAAATTTTGGGAAAAATTTCTTCGGATTTCGGGCTCCCCGATCCAGGACGAATGACATCTCTAGTGATTTATGTAGATAGCAGGATGAATTAGCCATGACATGTGGGTGACATCTGGCAGCACAAAATGGACCCCTCTCCAAGCTAATAGAGCTTTTAACTCTACTGAGCATGTGTGGGAATTCAAATGTGGGTGTCGTGAATCTCCTCAGTCAGTATCAGAACTAATTATAGCTGAGTGGTCAACTCTTCAGGGAGGTGGAAGGTATTTAGCACGTCAAATGTATTCTGCTATCTATGGAAATGTAATCTATACAGGGTGTGTAAGTCCTTAGTGCTGTGGCGCAGTTGACACAGCCTCAAGGGTGAGCCCCTGAGACCCATGCTGGCAGCTGATGAATGTGCCCTGTAGTGGGACAGTCTGGAACTTCACCTTTACCAGCAGCTTCCTCCACAGATTGGGCCCTTGGATTCTGGTGGCTGGCAGGAGTTAGGTGGGTCCCTAGGGCAGCGGTGGTGGCTAGAGTCAAGGGACACACTGGAGACAAGGTAGACAGTGGGCTTATGAAAGTCAGAGAAGAGCCAAGGTCCATTGATAAGCAAGTTGAATTAGTCATGACATGGGGAGTCCCAAGTTGAAAGTTGCAACTGAATAAACAACCCAGACCCGACCATGGAGAGTAGACTACTGAATGAACAGATTATACAAAACTGCTTGTCTGAATTTACTGTCAGTCCTTGAGAGATTGGAGTTTCACAATTTACCTGTGCTTTGCTTTGGTCCTTTCTAGCTACATATTAAAAATTTGGTGTGATTTGTGTAGGACGCCTATCTGTACAGTAATATATATAATTTTCAATTTGTAGATTTTGACAAAATTCGGTCCCCCTGACGCAACTGGAAGCAAAACAAGGCCGTGTCGGGGCCCTGTCGCACTTGCAATATTGTATACTATACATTGAATGCCATGCACACTATTCAGTGTGCAAATGTAAAATAGTTTGGTTGTCATATTGTTATAGTCTAGTACATTGTATGCCGCACATTTTTTTGTTGTGCTTTTTTTCAACATCTCTGCAATAAAGTCCACCAGTTAAGGGGGGCAGGATTTACTCTACTTAAAGAAATTAAGGATAAATCCTTATTTTAACATACTAGCTAGATAGATACAGAGATCTTTAATTATATAGAACAAGCAGTTTCAATGCTGGCACTTGCTGGGGTTATAATTGCTTTCCCTATCAAAAATTGAGTCAGCTGTGGAGGGTCATAGAATATGTAGGTAGGTATTATTATTGTGGTTGACAGTACATTTACAGGGGAATTTCAGGAAAAATGACCCCCCCAATAAGCAAAACTTGCGGTTTTAACAGTAGAAAGGCTTTTCTTCTCTTTTGTGTCTCGCGAGAGACATCAGGAAAAACTCTTATGTTACAACCAAGAAATACTTTGTTTCTATATCGCAGGCATAACCGCAAAAGCCAATCTTTGTCATGGTCCAGTATAGGCACACTATTAGTGTCACTGGTATAGCCAAATCAGTGTCTGAACTTTCCAAGATGTTAAAAATATCCATTATTTGATTTTGCCCAGCATCCACTGGTCCTCTCCCTTGTGTTTGCACATCAGATCTTCTTACTTTAGGTGCATAAAACATCTTTGAAATAGGGGGCATTGCTGCCTCTTCAATCTTTAATATTTCCAACAAGTAACGTTTAAACAAGTCCCTTGGAGAAATTTATGAATCTTAAATTTCTGTATTTGCTCAGATTCTCCAAATTTTCTAATTTCCTAGCAGTGCTATTTCTATCTTTAATAAACATTTCCTGAGTTGCCTTGATTTCTATTATCTGCTGTCTATTAATCACTACTTGGTTTTCCAAATCCACTGTAGTGTGTTAGTTTTAGCACTTTCACTTCCTCTTCAAACTGAGTCATTTTTGTTGTTAATGGCTGAACAAGCTGTATAATAGAAGCTCACATTTCTTTAATTGTTTCCCATAAAGTCTTACCACCTCAGGAATACTCTGAACCGGGTCTGCTGTAGTTTCCCCAGCTCTATCCAACAAAGATAATCTTGCATTCACATCAGTTTGTCCCTCGTTGAAACTTGAGCTTGCTGGCGATGTTACAACCCCTCCGATCCCTGCCGGGATACGCCCTTCGGCTCTTCGGTCATCTGGCGTTCCTGTCTGCACTGGGGTGTCTCTCTCATCTGCTGGATTCTCCGGCGGTGTCCTCATCACGGAGCTCAAGGGTGACATCGAGCCTGGGAGAGAGAAGAGCTCTTTTCCTCCACGCGTCTCCAACGGCTGAGCATTTCCTGTGTTTGCCTCTCTGCGCACGATATGAGCGTCCATTGGCCCTGAAATCGACGTTGACAATGAGGGAACTGTAGGGAAAGGTTCCCCTAGCAGTTTTCGCTTCCTTCCCATTTGAGGTAATCAAGAATAGCAGGAAATATTCAGACAACTCAGGAGCTCAGAAATCGCACTGCTCTACCAGGTGGCCATCTTGAGTCCCGCCCCCCTGGTGTATTATTTCTTATATGACATCAGATTGTAGCCCAGAAAAACCTAACTGGCAATGCCCAGATTTTGGGTGGAGATTTTTTGACCTGGCAGTTTCCTCCTGCTCCTTCAAGCTTTCAACTCAGTTGAAACCAGGACTGGGATCTGGTGCCATGAGCTTTCTTTTGCAACTACTCAGGAATATTTTCCCATATTGTATATACTCTCCCACCTTACTTTAGATGAGTCATTAAAGTGACAGGCCTATGAAGTAGGACTCCTTCTGGAAGCCTACAATCATAGGCCCTAAATTCATCCACTAGGTGTCACTATTGAATAATGACTATGACTCCCTTCCATCTCCTTTCTCCCTCTCAGAGGATGGGTGGAGTTGATTACCTTCCAATATCAGGATTTTTCAGTCCTTTGCTGTTTATCACAAGCCAATATATTTTGAGCCAGGTTTGTATTGCTAAATGTAAAGCAAAAATGTAAAAAGCCTGCTAGTCAATTTGCTCCTTCATTTTTGAACGGGTGCATGTTATGTGTAAAGATCTAAAGTCTCGTAACATAAGGAAGAGAGGAATTCTATAGAATAAAACTTTGTGAGTCAAAGGGGTAACCCTTTAAAACCCTCCCTGCGTGCGCTGAGCCTATTTTGCATAGGCTCGGCGGTGCGTGCAAGCCACGGGACACGTGTATATCCCGGGGCTTTGAAAAAGGGGCGGAAGGGGGCAGGGCGTGGGCTTGGCGCTGGTCCAGGGGTGGTCTGGGGGTGGTCCGGGGTGGGACCGAGGCCTCTGGCACAGCGGGTGTGCCGGCAGCCGGCCAGCACATGCAAGGTACGCCTGCCTCTGGAATAAGATAGTGGAGGGGATTTAGGTAGGGCTGGAAGGGGAGGGAGGGAAAGGTGGGGGGGGGAGCGGAAGAAAAGTTCCCTCCGAAAATTTTCGGAGCGGCCTTGGAGGGAATGGGGAAAGCCATCAGGTCTCCCCTAGGGCTTGGCGTGTGCAAGGTGCACAAGTGTGCACCCCCTTGCGTGCACCAACCCCGGATTTTATAACATGCACGCGGCAGCTGGGTAGCGAGCACAAATGTACCCCACGTGCGCTACTTTCAAAATCTGCCCCAAAGTGTATTAAAACTTCTTAGGTGCAGAACTTTCTAGCAAAAGGTTCTTCCCCTTTCTGCAGTGGTTTTTATTGACACAGTTTTGTTTTTCCATTCCCAAAGTTGCAGGAAATTAAATGTTTGAGAAAATGCTTGCAATTTTTAAATTGTGCAAGTAAATAGACCTGAGAAATTTCTTTTCTCTCTCTCTCTTTTTTTTTTTTCAAATTTTGTCTGTCCTACTTTTCCCTGGAACTTAAATGTGATGTCTGTTTAATTCTATCAAATGTGCATTGATAATTTAATATTACTTGCTATTGCAGACCAAATATAAATAAGGAACCACAATAATTCTGCATTGTTTGCAGTAATATTTTAAGGGAAGGGGAAGTATACAGGAAACGGCATCCCAAATTTCCCAGTGGCAAGTGAAGCTAGGGTAGTCCTACTCTCAGACCATAGCATGCAAGGACTTGAAAGTCTATTTTTCTTAGAGAATGCAAGACAGCAACTATTTGCATTCAATAGGAGAAAACCAGGACTAGATCTCTGCGTAATCAGTAGTTTGTTGATCATTCTCATTTCCCTAAAGGGTTTTACAATCCACATTCAAATGCAGAGTATTTTATCTTCAAGCTGTTTTTACCATTTTGCATTTATGGCAAAAACTTTTATGAGAAGATGATTTATTCAAGGTTACAGAGTAAGTGATACAGAGGGCAATTCAACTTTGGAGGATCCAGTTTTCATGACACTAAGGTCACATTGAAGGGGCTGCATAGAGAGCATTAGTTCCTCCTCACAAAAGGAAAACAAGTGTCTGTTCCTGCTGTGATACACATTTTAAATGCTGAATTGAGAGAGATCCAGATAAATGCTTCAGGTGACTTGAGTAGTAGGAAGTCTGTATAATATAACAATCTAGTAAAGCATAGGTTCATCTGTTTGCTTTCCTCCTAGTTCCTGTCTGAGTCTACCATCTCTATGGTCTGTGAGTCCAGTTAGAAAGCTTTGCTGTCTCTGAGCCGTACTGTGACTCAACTCAGTGTGGTTGGGAAAAGAAAAACATGTGTGAAGAGGCATATTTTTTATATTTGATTTGAAAAAAGTATATCGCAGTATTCAGTTCTACTATGCATTGCCCAGGGCAATGATCCAATTAAGCAAAATTATTTTAAGAAGCAACAAATTACCACTTTACTTCTCAAAGTGCATTACACATGGAGATAATGCCATGCTGGACCACCAATGTTGTTACATGTTACAATGAAATGAATCCAAACTAAAAGTTAACTTTTATATAATTCATTGCTATAACAATTTAAAAAAAAAGGGGGATCATATCACCCCTATCCTCCAGCACCTTCACTGGCTACCGATTAAATACAGGATTCACTTCAAAACCAGTATGATGATACACAAGGCTATACATAACATCTCTCCTCTCAACCTAACTTTTCAACTCCAGCTACACAACTCCAAGAAACCGACAAGAAGTGCGTACATGAACAGGCTACGCACCCAGCTGGCAAAAACCTCCCTGAGGAAACGTGCACTATCCACAGCGGGTCCCACACTCTGGAATTCGCTCCCTCCGGACCTTCGCCTTGAACCATGCCATAGTACATTCAAAAAGAAACTAAAGACTTGGTTTTTCACACAAGCATTCCTGGAGAGCTAAGAGCAGGAAGAATTACAGTATCAGTATAGCTCCCTGACCCCATCCGCCTCTGTATATAAGTTTCTGAATAGTTCGGTATCGCAATTTAATTAGTCATGATAGTTCTCTGTAAGCACCTCTAAGTTCCTTATGCTCCTTTATGTTATTTGACAATTGTTTCAATGTTAATTGTTTCAATGTAAGCCACCCACGAGGCGACAGTTTTTACTTCCTTGTAAACCGGTGTGATATGTATATTATACAGGAACATCGGTATATAAAAACTAAAAATAAATAAATAAATAAATAACAATTTAAAAGTAAGGTTTTTTTTTTCTCATGTGATGCACAAAATAACTTTTTTGAAAAGTAGGAATTTTTCTTCCAAAATTTACAAGGATAAAACTCTCTCAGGGGACATGTGCAGAACATAAACAACACCTTGGTATTGAGGCCTGTAAAATAGTGTAAACAATGCTAAATAGCATTCTGTTTCAGCTATGTCACAGACATATATATATATTTGGAAACGGTAGTGGCAAGATTGCATGTACTGTATTGTATATGCCTGTGTGGTTAAAAGTTCAAGAAATATAATGCTGAACCTAAAAGACTGAATAAACTGGTAAGAAGATTTAAACCAGCTGGAGGATGTCAAGGGCTCTCTAGGCATACCCACAGTAATCAAGCTGGCTAAAAATGTGATAACTTGAAGCTTTTTAGTATTGTACTTCTTTCCTGTTCTTTGGTTTCGACAAGTCCTAAAGACATAAATCTTGGAGCAGTTTTAAGTTTCCAGCCCTCACCCCCTCCAAACCTCACACAGCTAATTCATGAGTATAATCAGAAACAAGTTATAGCTGTTACAACGTTCACCATAAGAACATAGATCTAGCTTTTTTTTTTTCTTTTAAACAACTAGGTTAGAAATATTGTCTAATAAGACAAAGGTTTGTTCATTTTGCAACAGTTATACTGCTCTCTCTCATCATACTGTTTGGGTGCTTCAGCTGAAGCTCTTTCTAGTCTTAATCTACAAATCAGAGGTTAAAGGAACTAAACCATAAAGAGATGTGGGCTCAGAATGCATGATGCCAACCGGAGTGTTCAAACAATACGACATGAAAGAGCAGAGACTACAGAGAAGAAAGGCCTGGTTGAACTCCGATCACAATGACATCAAATACAAGTAATTAACTCCAGGGCAATTAAAGACGAGAACATGTTTCCTGTTACCAGGGCAGTTGCTGGACTGCTTTTAGTGCCCCCTTTCCCTTTTGGGCTGGCATGCATGCAGAATCACAGACCGACTCAAAAAGGTGATGTGGTACCCCTCCAGCTGGGCGCCCAGATTGGTCGCCCTTCTTGCCCAACCAATGCAGTGGCCCTAGCTAGCCCCTTTAAAATTAAAATTTCATTTTAAGGATATCTGCAGTTTTATGTTATTTCTTTTGCTAGGTAAGTTCTCTGTGTGACCACTCTGAGATCTTTATAACAACAGCTTCTAAAATAAGTTGTAAAAGAAATAGTATTCTTCTCTAGGCTATTCCTTTGCCAAAACATATATGAGCTTTCATCCATATACTCTATTAGAAGATACAGTAAGCAGTTACCATAGCAGCTAGATTAAGGAAGAGTGAAATTTAATTTACATATATTTACATCTACAGGAAATAAGGATAATAACTGCAATTTCAGTTCATTCTGAATATATATTTTTTGGTATTTATTTTCATTGTTCCAGTTGCATTTGTAGTCTGTCACATAGAAAGGGTTTTATGTTTAAAAATAAACAATTATTTTTCCTAGTTACTTTCTTTCAAACTTCTGTACAATAAGGAAGCTGGTTAGAATGAGACCTCATCATTTATAACCTTCTGTTCTTTGCCTATAAATATGATTGAAATGTTGGATTTCCTCATTTTCAAAATGGGATACTTTTCTGTGCCAAAGATTTTGAGGAGTTGTCAAATGTTATTTTTAGTATGCCTAATTAGTATAAGAATATAACTATATAAGACTAACAGTACCTACAATGGAAAAATATAAAATTAAAGGAAACTCTGCCAATAGGCTGATTATAATATGTAAAATAAATCAATCAAAAGCAAACCACAGAAGTAGAGGGTGAAAATTATTTCCATGATATGGAGCAGATATAACAACTCTTGGACATGACAAACCTTGCCCCCAATAAGTATTAGCTGTAAAGCTGGTTATAACAGTCAAATTTTTATATGACAAATCTTAAAAATAGGATTGTTTACTCTATGCTTACTATATTTCCTTTCTTAATTAACCCCTAATATTTTATTTATAATATTTAGAAGAATCCCAGAGAACTGCTCTTATTTTAAGACTGGGTTTATCTACATTTATAGGATTTTAGAATCTTCTGCAATTGAAAATTAGGGATATGCAATTGAAAATTAGGGATATGCAGCTTTTTTTAAATTAGATGTTTTGGTTTATTTAATATTTATTTTGATTTGTTTCGTTTATTGAACCAAAATAAGCATAACATAAATGAAAAAGAAATGATCCCTCCTCCTGGCATCAAAACAGCAAAATTATTCCTCTTCCATGCCTTCCCCATAAATTACTCCCCCTAGAGGTTTCTTACCCCCTTCCTGGGCTCTATGAAAAAAGAAAGTGACAGAAGCAAACCACAGTCACTCCTGCCTCGCTAGGTTCATGTTTGAAAGTGTTGTTGGCTGACCCTGAGGCTGGTGCCTTTCACTGTATGTCTGTATGTTTGACTGTACAACAAAATAATACCAAACTCAGGTCTAGCCAGCACCATTTTTGAACTAGGATCTGGGAGGGCAGGAGTGATTGGGGATTGTTCCTGCCTCTTTTTTCTTCACATGTCCCCAGGAAGGGGGTAAGAGGCTTCTGGGTGAGGGAGGGGACACTTATGGGGAAGGCCTGGATGGGGTTAATTTTGCTGTTTTGGTGGCTCTCAAGATATTTTTTTGTTAATTTCCAGAGCAAAATTCAACAAAAAATGTTTTGTTTTCTTTTTCAATGAAATGAATCACAGGTGATTTGCATTTTTCATTTTATTTAAAAATGAATACACATCCCTTTTCAAAGCTACATGCAATTTTTCAAAGAGGCTTGCAGGGTGAAGTTATCAAATATTAAAGCTCTTGTCTGAACAATAAATTGAGATGGCAAAATCAAATTTTAAGTTTTAATTTTAGAAAATCCTTCATTGTTGAAATTTGGGGGTATAAATGTGAATGATTTTATATTGTGCAAATCCCAGGGTTTTTAATTAGAGATGTGAAAATCTTCAGGAAAAAAATGTTTGCACCAATCTGACAAACCTGCAGAAAATTTCACAGGATTGTTAAATAAGTTCACTGGAACATTTTGCCCAGAAAGCTGAAGCAAATCGATGCAAATCAGCAGATGTGCTTTGGCTTTTTTTGTGAATCTTTTTCAGATTTCCACAGTCGAGTTTCATGAATCAGTGAATTTTCAAGAACGTTCACCAGATTCACTGTGGAAATTCCAACATTTTTCATCAGTGGATCCAATGAAAATTCAAATCTACAGTCATATTGGGGCAGATTTTCAAAGGGGTACGCACATAACCCCCGAAAAGCTGCCCCTTCCACCCTCTATGCACGCCAAGCCTATGTTGCATAGGCTCGGCAGCGCATGCAAGTCCCGGGGTTTTCCTGAGGGGGCGTGTTGGGGGCATGCCGCAGCGGCGCATCATCGGGGGTGTTCTGGGGCGGGGCTGGGGGCGTGGTTCTGGCCCAGGGGCATTTCAGGGGCGTGGCTGAGGCCTCTGAAACTGCTCCCGGGCTGGGGAATTGTGTGCCGGCAGCTGGCCGGCAGGCGTAACTTTTATAATAAAGGTGGGGGGGGGGGGGGTTAGATAGAGCTGGGGGAGGTGGGTTAGGTAGGGGAAGGGAGGGGAAGGTGGGGGGTGCCGGAAAGAAAGTTCCCTCCTGGGTCAGACCAAGGGTCCATCAAGCCCAGCATCCTGTTTCCAACAGTGGCCAATCCAGGCCATAAGAACCTGGCAAGTACCCAAAAACTAAGTCTATTCCATGTTACCATTTCTAATGGCAGTGGCTATTCTCTAAGTGAACTTAATAGCAGGTAATGGACTTCTCCTCCAAGAACTTATCCAATCCTTTTTAAAACACAGCTATACTAATTGCACTGACCACATCCTCTGGCAACAAATTCCAGAGTTTAATTGTGCATTGAGTAAAAAAGAACTTTCTCCGATTAGTTTTAAATGTGCCCCATGCTAACTTCATGGAGTGCCCCCTAGTCTTTCGATTATCCGAAAGAGTAAATAACCGATTCACATCTACCCGTTCTAGACCTCTCATAATTTTAAACATCTCTATCATATCCCCCCTCAGCCATCTCTTCTCCAAGCTGAAAAATCTTAACCTCTTTAGTCTTTCCTCATAGGGGAGCTGTTCCATTCCCCTTATCATTTTGATAGCCCTTCTCTGTACCTTCTCAGCATTCCAGATGCGTGAAACTAGATCCCCTATTGGATACCTGTACACTAAAAAGAAGACCCTAAATTTGTACATAGGCAGTTGCTTATGACACCAAATTTCAAATTGGCCATCAGTATGATCATGCCATCAGTATGATTCAGCACTGAAGAAAGAGTAGATACAGGCAATACCATGTCCTCTCCAGTAAACAAGAAAGATCAACACACCCCATCCCCTACCAGGTTTACCTTAGTAACAAAAAAATAAAATGAAGATGGAGTGGGGCTGCTACAGGACTTGTGAACACATAAGAATCATAAGAAATTGCAATAGTGGGTCAGACCAAGGGTCCATCAAGCCCAGTATCCTATTTCTAACAGTGGCCAATCCAGGCTACAAGTACCTGGCAAGTACCCAAAAACTAAGTCTATCCCATGCTACTGATGCTAGTAATAGCAGTAGCTATTTTCTAAGTCAGCTTGATTAATAGCAGGTAATAGACTTCTACTCCAAGAACTTATCCAACCCTTTTTTTAAACCCATCTGCACTAACTGCACTAACCACATCCTCTGGCAACAAATTCCAGAGTTTACTTGTGCGTTGAGTGAAAAAGAATTTTCTCCAATTAGTTTTAAATGTGCTACATGCTAACTTCATGAAGTGCCTGCTAGTCCTTCTATTATCTGAAAGAGTAAATAACCGATTCACATCTACCTGTTCTAGACCTCCCATGATTTTAAACACCTCTATCATATCCCCCCTCAGCCGTCTCTTCTCCAAGCTGAACAGCCCTAACCTCTTTAGTCTTTCCTCATAGGGGAGCTGTTCTATCCCCTTTATTTTGGTTGCCCTTCTCTGTACCTTCTCCATTGCAACTATATCTTTTTTGAGATGTGGCGACTAGAATTGTACCCAGTATTCAAGGTGCGGTTTCACCATGGAGCAATACAGAGGCATTATGACATTTTCCATTTTATTCACCATTCCCTTCTAAAAATTCCTAACATTCTGTTTGCTTTTTTGTCTGCCACAGCACACTGAGCCGATGATTTCAATGTATTATCTATTATGACGCCTATATCTCTTTCCTGGGTGGTAGCTCCTAATATGGAACCTAACATCATGTAACCCTAGCATAGGTTATTTTTCCCTATCTGCATCACTTTGCACTTAGCCACATTAAATTTCATCTGCCATTTGGATGCCCAATTTTCCAGTCTTACAAGGTCCTCCTGCAATTTATCACAATCTGCTTGTGATTTAACTACTCTGAATAATTTTGTATCTCCTGCAAATTTGATTATCTCCCTTGTCATATTCCTTTCCAGATCATTTATAAATATATTGAAAAGCACGGGTTCTAGTACAGATCTTGAGGCATTCCACTGTTTACCCTTTTCCACTGAGAAAATTATCAATTTAATCCTACTTTCGGTTTCCTGTCTTTTAACCAGTTTGTAATCCACGAAAGGACATCAATACCTATCCCTTGACTTTTTACTTTTCTTAGAAGCCTCGCATGAGGAACTTTGTCAAATGCCTTCTGAAAATCCAAATACACTACATCTACTGGGTCACCTTTATCTATATGTTTTCTAACCCCTTCAAAAAAGTGAATCAGATTTGTGCGGCAAGACTTGCCTTGGGTAAAGCCATACCATTAAACCATGTCTTTCTATATGTTCTGTGATTTCCACTATTTTACCTGGCACCGAAGTCAGGCTAACTGGTTTGTAGTTTCCCGGATTGCCCTTGAAGCCCTTTCTAAATATTGGGGTTGCATTAGCCACCCTCCAATCTTTAGGTATAATGGATGACCTTTCTTGTTTGTTGCTGAAGTCATGGAACTGCCTAGATCTTTGCATGCAGGCTTTTTTCAGCATTGTGCTGACTGAGTAGGAGATAAGGAAAGAGAAGGATCTGGAAAAAGATCATGGTGGGTTATTCAAAAAAGAAGAAGATCTAGATGGTTGATCAACCAAGCACCCATCTCTAATCCCTGAAGACATCTCCCCACCATACACACATAGGATGCCTATGGGCACCAAAATTCCAAATCCAGCCTTTCTAATAACTAAGATGTGGATTCCCATAATTAAGATATTATTTGCTATGGATTTCATTCAAACCCTTTTAAGCTCAATCAGATTGCATCGGATAGGACTCCTGTTTCTTGCATACTAAGTCTTCCACATCTCATGGCTATTCCATACATATGTCAGGAACTTATTAGTTGGCAATCTTTCATTTCCAGTCAATCTTCAACTGGATATCACAAATTTTTTTAAAGGAGTAAATCAATCCTGACACTTTATTTTCAAGGGATCTAAGTCTTTACTAGCTGAATTGTCTCTGAGATATTGATGGTTATAACTAACCATACAATAAGCTATAGACCAAGGCATTTCCATGGTTTGGGCTGCTGAGAGAGATGGATGAGGTTTTAATGATGGTCTAGGGTTCTGGGGGCAGTTTTACATGCACAATCAGAGGTATGAACAGCACAATAAAAATCAGTGAAGATTTAATGTGATTTGGAGTCAGGAAAGGTACAAAAGGATGAGATTTGTACATTGTACTCTTGACCTACTTTGATGCACTCTCTACCTAGCTGCTATCAAGCTAGGTCAAGAGTACATTGTACAAATCTCATCTTTGTGTACCCTTCCTCACCCAAATCACATCAAATCTACACTGATGTGTACTGTGCTGTTTGTACCTCTGACTGTGCATGTAAAACTGCCCCCTCGAACCCTACACCACCACCAAAATCTTACCTCAAGTTACTAGTTGACTTTCCTACAATAGGATAAAAAGTTGAGTAATATGTGTTCTTCCTTTGAGGTGCTCTCTCTCTCTACTCCACTCCTCTCCACTCCACTCCACTCTTCTCCCCTTTCCTGCCCAAAACAGGATTTGCAATATTTAGCACAAATCCAAGTTCAGACATATCACATGTTACGATCCTGCTCGTGGAGCCCATCCCATGAGCAGGCCCTCACTTACCCCAGGCCGCCACTGTTATTTGTCTTCCTGTGGCCTAGGCTGCCTCCGGACCATGTTGCTGCCCAGACATCTGCTCCTGCCTTCCGCGGCAGGCCACTGCCATCTTCGCACGGCCCGGAGGCTGCAGCTGTCGCTTGTTCTTTGCGGCCTAGAGTGCCGCCATTGCTGCCTTCCACCTTCGCGGCAGGAGGCTGATTTAGTTCTGCCCTTCTGCGGCATGGGAGCCGCTTTTGTCACCGCCCTCGTGGTGGGGAAGATGCCGCTGGGACCCCTTCAGGCAGCTGGAGGCCGCTGCTGCAGCTGATTCCTCTTCACGGCCTAGTGCTGCCACGGGGCTTGCTCCTCCATCTGCATAGCAGGGATGCCACTGTCCGTAGTCCTGCTCCTCTCTGGGCCTTCCTCTAGGCACTGGCACGCACCTCTTCAATCTATTTAACGGGCCAGCGGTGGGAAAAGCCCATGGCCCCACCGGAAGCCAGCCGTCACTCAACTTCCTGCTTCAGTCCTATAAAAGGGCTCAGTTCCTGTTCCTCAGGTGCTTCGGATTGGATCCCATGCTTGTCCATCTTTTTCTGTGCCAGTCCAGGTCCTCCGTGGTCTTCACTTGCCTAGATGACTCTTCGTTCCATGTTCCTGGTCTCCTTGTCCTGATGTTCCTGGTCTTGTCCTTCGCTGGAGCTCCTTCATCACCTGTTCCATGTCCTGATGTTCTGTGGTTCCGTTCCTGAGTCCTGATGTTCCAGATGTTCCATGTTCCTGATGTCTTGGTCCTGATGCCTTTGTCTTCGCCTCTGCAACCAGTTCCCAGTTTCCTGCGTCCACCTTTCCTGGCGTGCCACCGTTGTGGTCCATGACCAGCCCATGGGTAGCTGTGTAGGGCACTTCGTGGTACAAGGCCTTCTTCTCGTCTGCAGAGCAAGTCTCCAGAAGACCCTTGTTTTTAATGTTCCAAGTTCCGAGTCTTGAATCCTGAGTCTTGAATCCTGTCTCAGTCTTTGGAGTTCCTTGCCTGCTTCTGTCCATGCCCAAGACTCTGCCAGAACCTGCTCCACTCCAGCGTGGTCCGCGACCAGCCACAGGCGGCTGTGTAGGGCGCACCCTGGTGCAGGCCTCTACTGAATCTTCGACATGTTTCAGTCTCAAGTTCCACTGCTTCACCTGGAGTCTGCTTCACGCTCAGAGTAGTCCACGACCAGTCATGGCGGTTGTGTAGGGCGCACTGTGATGCAGTTTTCACCCAGTACTTTCGCCTGTGTCCAGAAACCTTGCCTGAGATCTTCCGAGTAACCTGAGTCCTCGTCTGAGTCTTCCAAATAACCTGAGTCCTTGTCTGAGTCCTTCCAAGTAACCTGAGTCCTCGTCTGAGTCCTTCCAAGTTCCAAGTCTTTGTCTTGTTCCTGCCCTCAGCCTCCGTCTGGCCTCACACACTCGTCGTTCCCAAGCAGCAGGTCCGAAAGGGCTTTCGAGTGGCCAGAGGGCTACCCCTGAGACCAGCATTGCGTTGCTGGGTCTCCTTGGTGAGTGTAGGTCCAGCGGAGGGCTGATACTGCTTGGTGTCTGTTCCGAGTTCCTTGCTTTATTTCCAGTCCTGCTTTGTTCCTGCTCCGCCCGTGCTTGTATGTGCTCACCTCCCACAGTGTGGCTCGGGGCTCCTCTCTGAGTTGTGTCGTGGTTCAGGGGCTCACGCTCTCCCATGAGCTAGTGGCCGCGCCCGTATCAGGACCTGTAGTTCGTGGTCGCAACATCACACAGCATAACACCAGGAAAAAAGGTATAGTTTTTTCCAGCATTAAAACATTCAATAACATATATTATGCTATCACACGCAATATTAAACACCCCTCATTTTCATATACTCTGCCAAAACTCAGTTTTGCCTAAATTTTAGAATTTGCATATGTATCTCACAATGCATTATTTATCGCATCTTTATAGCATTATCGCAAGTATTAGGGCCCTAATGCCCGTGATAAAGCCCTAACACAATTTGTTGAATGACCCCCCAAGAATGTAATACTGTTAACATTTTATTTCTTATGTTAAAGTACTTTTTTACTTTATGTCTGGATCTATATTATTTTTGAGCCCATATACAGAAGCATTTAACCAGCTAACTCAGAAGTTATCTGGCTAGAATTTAGCCAGCTAAGTTAGGGGTGTTCCAGGGGCGTAATTGGGAGGATTTGAGTTAGCTGGCTATTTCCGATATTCAGAATGAGCCAACTACTTAGTCGGCTGCACTATTGAATATACCTCCGAAGTTAGCAAGATAAGTTTATCCAGCTAACTTTACTATCTGGACTGTATCTGAATATAGACCTCTTACTTTTCCTTTGCATATCAGGTATTCAACCCAATAATAAAAAGAAAACAACTTTTTAAATTAAGTAGTTTTAATTTTAAATGTCTTTTTCTAATCCACAAGCTACCTGAGGTACCATAAATGATCATAAGCCTTTCTATGGACAACAACCAGCCTTTTCATCAGGGTCAGATTTTTCATTAGGCAGAGTAGGAAAATGGGCTTCTGCTGTCAGAAGGGCACCATGGATTTGTTAGGGAGCCCAATCCAAGGGGGGGGGGGGGGGGGGGAGAGAGAGAGCGAGCTGTCGTAGACATAGAAAAAGGTGGCTATTGATTGAAGTATATCTTTACAGGGGGGCCCCTCCCTTTGCCCCAGTCAAGCACTTTCTTAGGGGCGGGGAAGGGCTTTCATAAAGGGGGTTGAATTAGGGTAATAGCCCTGGCTCTACACTGTGATTGTCTCTCCTTCCCTCCCTCCCACCACTTCTTAACTGTATCTGTTTCTTCCTCTGACTTCACTATGAAGGCTTAATCTTTCATGGCAAGAGCATCTTGCTACATTATAGGGCCCAGTGTGGTCCAGATTTCAGATCAAAGCTGGCAGAGGAGGCAGATGCAGGTAGGAAGTTGGAAGGATCAGAGGATCATACTCTATCTGCATGGGGTCAAGGATGGAGAAGATCATGCATAGGGCCACACAGGCTGATTCGCCTCAGACACCACATTCATCTGGGGTCAACTCTGGAAAGGTAGACCCTCTATTTCCCCAATTCAGAGGCATGCAAGAAGTAAAACCAGCCCTGCCTTTCATGATGTTACACAGGACATTACAACGGCCATGTTCTTGTTGTGAAACTAAAGTGAACTGGCTGTTCTCATACTTTTGATTTGTTTTCTTAAATGATTGAGCTGAAACAGCATTTTTTTACAGTATGCTCACTGTTCTTCTATGCAATTAGTTCTCAGGAACAGTCAGATATGTTCATCTTTCTTGAAGCCTGGAAGGACCACTTTCCTTTAAACATTTTTTAAAAGCTTTTACCCCTTACAACCGATAACACCTGATACTCGTGAGTACAAACTTTTTTTTTACATTTGGGATTGGGAAAGGACAAAGAGCAGCCGAGCTGACCTCTTCGGCAGAGTAAATAAAGATAACTCCTATAACATGTAAATGAAGAATTATAGTCACTTTTGCACATTCAGCATGTCATTTGATGCACTTGGTCACTTATGAAAGCAATGGCCTCACGGTTTAAATACATTGGCAAAACCTGCAGAAGTCCCATTTGCTTTATTTGTACACAGAAACCCCACATCTGTTTAATCATGTCTCTTGAAAAATAACAGAGCAGCTTTCATCTGAAAGATTAGTCTCTAACAGTAACATGGAATGAACTGGAGGAAAAGCAGACCTGTTCTTTCTAAGAAAAACATAGGAAAATAAATGCAATGGGTCCTTCCTTCAAAAGAGTTTTGCCATAATGGGAGAAAACATTTTGAAAATCGGGTCTGTTTTTGCTATCTGATAAGGGAAAAATATTTATAAGCAATTAGCTCTTTCCTGTAGTCCTAGGGGAGGCAGCTGGAAAATTGATTTATAGCATTCAGGACAGCTTTGTAACGCAAACACTTCTTAAAGGCACTCTTCATTTGGTGCAGTGACCATAGCAACATAAAGACATTTTGTTCATTGTCTTTAAGGAGTATGGGTATCTTAGTATAGCCATTAATCTTTTTAGGGACATCAAGTAATGTAAAATAAATAATATTTTATTGCTGTCTTGCAGATCTTTCATGTATGAGCATCCAGTCAAATTGTATTAAATAGCTGTTTGGTATGTTGCATAGTGGAGTTACTAAATAAAGTTCAAGTATCACCCCATAACTTAACACACCAATGTAGCATATAGAAAGCTCTTGACTGATGTTATTTTTTTTTATAAATTTGGGACTTACACTAAGACTGTTCAGCATGCCAAAAAATATAACATGCATGCTGACACATTTCCCATGACCCTTATTAGGTATATGTTAAAATTAATGTATACCCACATGTAAATTAGATTATATCATATACAAATGAGGTTTTATTGAAAGCATATGTAATAACATGGTATTCTGTCTTCCAGGCACTATTTAGCATGTGCCCGCTAAGGTCTAAAAGTTAGCAACTGCTTTGGAGCAGGGGTTTACATGCAGAACCTCCATGCTAACTGTCCCTAAGTGAAATGGTTTTTCATTATGACCCCTCAATATGGAGTAATAATGTACCCTGATCAAGTCCTGAACCCCTCATAACCTCCCCTCCCTTTTAAGGAAACCCTCCTTCCCAAATCAGACCTTGATTCCTCCTCAAGGATGACCTTCCCAAGCCTGACTCAATACCTTACTCAAGGAAGATCCCCATGGGTCATGTCCATCAACTCTCTGCTGAATGGATCACCTGCTAACCAGTGGCACTCCAGCAATAGCTTTTGCTGGCAGAAAGGTTCCCACATCCCTCTGGATGGTGAAGATTAGGAAACTCTGGAATGGTAGGTGTAGCAAGCTACTATAAACCATGTTCATGCCTCCATGAGCTTATCATGTGTTGGAGCCTTACAATGTAGACTAAGCTGCATCTGGATCTGGGTGATATATTTTGGACCTGCCAAAAAGAGTTTTTCAGCCCTGCAGAGGCTACAAATTTTCTCAGCCAAGGTGAAAGAATATAAAAATATGTCAAAACCCCTGTATACTCTCCTGTGAATGACAAATGTTCTGCAAGAACCAGCATCCAGCACTCACAGTGTTAACAAGTTGGGACAAGGGTTGTACTGTTTAGCCTGCCCAGAGAATAGCACTGAATAGCCAGCAGAGGAGGAAGCTAAAGGAATTCTGGGAGACCATTTAAGGAAGAAAAGGTGTAATTTGGCTGGCTCTGTCTGTGTGTGTGAGGGGTGGTGATGGCCAGGAGTTGGAGCCAGGAAGAGAGGAGTGCATCTGGCAACCCTGCAATCAGTTCTTCTCTTGAAAAGCTAATTATTGAGAGGGAGAGGCAGAAGTCTGCCCTTTGAGGAAATAGAGAGACAGACAGCTTTTCTTGCTTCATAGCTGAGCTGCATGTAAAATCCTAAAAAGGGACAGAGGAGCCAGGAGCTGAGAGACTGAGACTCTTACTTTCCAGAGATACCTAGACCCAGGAGCACATGGCTTGTTCACCCTCCTAAGAGACTGATTTAAGTAATCTAAACTTTGTATAGAGTATCTTATCAGTGGAGGGAAAATGTTTATTTCCTTGTCTTTTGTCACAAATTCAGTATCTCATCTTAACTGCTTCAGCCTTTCAGCTGAAGTCAAGCATAAACCCTTGCCACAGCCACATGAGATAGGGTGGGGAAAGAGAAGTTGATGGACTGTGGTCTTTCTATAAGAGACTGAAACTAGGCCCAATTTTTATTTGGTACCTAGTAAACCATTTGGGGAAACTCCCCAGGAGAGAGAGACCTTCCACATACTGCAATGCTGATCTATTTGATTTGTCATCTAGCCAGCTCTATCATCAAGAGGGACTTCTTCATTTTCTTGATTTTTTTTTCCCACATAATTTTGTGTTTGAGACAGGGTGCACCCTTTACAAAATGGTGACATTAGGGTAGATCTGTTCCCCCTCTCCCTTTGTTATGTCTTCAGTTGTAAAGACAATTTCTGAAATTTGTGTACTTCACTGCTTTTCCCCCCTTTCTATATTAGCATTCCTTACTGTTTTAACTATTCGTATGAGGATGTTGGTTTGCCATCCATGTGACAGGGACTGCCCAATGGTATCAGTATGCCCTATCACAAGTTAAGGTCAAAGGGTGGCTGGCGCTATTTTAAAAGAGGGCAGCCACTAAACTGGTTGCTCCCGAGTCCCTCGCTAAACTCCTTGGTGTTTGTGGTGAGTCCTGGGGCAATTTGGGAGGGTAGGTGGAGTCTACTGGTGGGGGGCTCTGTGTTATAATAAATGGGAAGCTTTGGGGTGGGTTCTGGGTTTTGTTTTTCCTTTTATGGTTGCATTTTTTTAAACCCTCCCAAAAAAATGATAGGAAAAGCAACACAAATCTTTGTGGTTTTATCTATCATTTTTTTGTTTTCCTGAAATGCAACAAAATAGAAAATATCATCTATTTCATTGCAAATGACTTTCCACCCCTAGTGTTAACCCTAGATGAGGTAGAAGCAATAGTTTCACTGGTCACATCTGTCACTGCATTGCCAGTTGCCTGCACCAGAGTTGCCAGTCTGAAGTAGGAAGGGTTACCCTTGCTATGGAAAGCTTATCTTCAACAGGCTTAGAAATGTGACCTTGGCCTTGGGGTTGTCTGGCAATCTAAGAAGTACTGTAGGCTAGCTACATCTGTGGTGTCACAGCACCCAGATGTTCCCTTGTTGCTGAGATAGTGGGATTGTATAGTGATGACCTATGATTTGCTGTACCGAATTATTCAAGACCCTGCATCTAAAGTATTGAGGAACTTGCATGATGATACTGGACACATGGGGATAGATTGTACTACTGAATTAATAAGGTCCAGATTCTATTGGCCCTGGCAGTCAACAGATGTGAAAGCATATGTAAAGACCTATGGGAATTGCATTATGCAGGAGACCCTGCCTCTTAGAGCTGTCCCCTTGATAAACATCACCAGCAAGGGCCCCCTTAATCTGGTTGGCATTGATTACCTGTGCTTAGAAAATGTCAGCTGCAATATTAGTAACATCCTAGTAGTTACTGATCACTTCACTAGATATGCCCAGGTGTCCTCATCAAAGATCAGTGTGCAACTATTGTGGCCAAGGTACTGTGGGAGAACTATTTTGTCCATTATGGATTTCCTAATCATATCCACTCAAATCAAAGTTGAGGCTTTGAGAGCTGCCTGATTAAAGAAATGAGTTTGATTTGTGTATTAAGAAATTAATTACCACCATTTATCACCCTCAAGGTGATCCCTTGTGTGAGTGATTCAATTGAACCCTGTTAAACATGCTAGGTACTCTAGATCCCTGGCAGAAATTCAATGGAGCCAGCATGTGAGCAGGTTGCTTCACACCTATAATTATACAAAGAATGATGCTAATGAATATTCTTCCTACTACCTCATGTTTGGTAGAGAGTATGCTTTGTAGTGTGCCCTGACAGCAACCCCACAAGAAGCTATCTCAAGTATATTGAGAACTTGAAGGAGCAATTGAACCTGACCTATGAGACAGCCTCTGAAGCTGCAGGAAGCCGAAATGCCAATAACAAAGTCCAATATGATGCCAATATTAAGAACTGAGTGATGGAGATCAGGTCTGGGTCGTGCTTTATTACAGGGTATTGAGGGAGTTCCATGTCTAGCTGGTGCATGTCTGGTGGCGGTGGAGTCTTTGTTGATGGGGTACAGGGTTTGTCTAGGAGGGCATTGAGCTTGATCAGAGGGTTGGGTCTGGATCGACGTGGTGTGGTACTTGATTTAGGGGGGAGGAATTGGGTTTGCTGTTTCATGTTTGGAAGGAGTCAACCTTTTTGTGAGCGCTTAACTTTGTATAGGAGGAGATGAAATCCTCTGTATAACTGGCTCATCTACTCAGGTAGCACATGGCATTTTGTTGATATACATCATGTGCAAGTTGTACTTTTTGTGTTAACATGCATGCTTTTTATGCATGCCCCCTAAGGAGGCTTCTTTTTAGATGGTGCATGAAATATATTAGTGGATCTGATGTTAAATGGGCTTTTATTGTGCACATACAATTTTTACAGGATGGATGGTAAATGTTTTAGTGCATAGACCCCTTTGGCTACATGATAATAAACATTTTGATTAATACACAGTAGACTATTTATTTATTTATTTGTTACATTTAATTACACATCCTATCAATATTGCCTTGAGTGAGTTACAATTAGCCTGTATATATTTATAGGTGAATTTTAAAAGCCCGATGCATTAATTAGGGGATGTGTGAATATGCTGAGCTCGCGCACACCGAGCAAATTTTAAAAGCTGCTAAGATATGCAAGTATCATAGAAACATAAAAACATAGAAGTAATGGCCCATCCAATCTGCCCAGCAAGCTTTCACACCTATTTTTTTCATACTTATCTGTTACTCTTGGCCCTTATAAGTAACTTTTTGGTTCCAGTTCCCTTCCACCCCCACCATCGATGCAGACAGCAGTGCTGGAGCTGCATCTAAGTGAAGTATCTAGCTAATTGCTTTGGGGTAGTAACCTCTGTAATAAGCAAGCTACTCCCTCGCTTGTTTTCCCTGCCTGTGCAATTCAGTCCTTGTTGGTTGTCTGAATATAAATCCTCTTTACTTCATTCCCCCCTGCCATTGAAGCAGTGAGCTGTGCTGATATGTATTCCAAGTGAAATATCAGGCTTAATCGATTCGGGGTAGTATCCGCCATAACAAGCAAGCTACACCCATGCTTATTTGTTTTCCCAGACTATGTAATTCATTCCTTGTTGGTTGTTGTCTGAATATAAATCATCTTTTCTTCATTCTCCCTGCCTTTGAAGCAGAGAGCTATGCTTATGCATTGAAAGTGAAGTATCAGGCTTATTTGGTTTGGGGTAGTAACCGCTGTAACAAGCAAGCTATTCCCCTGCTTTTTTGTGGATGCAAATCCTTTTTCCACATTTCCTCTTGCCGTTGAAGCATAGAGCAATGTTGGAGTCGCATTAACTGTGTGTATGTTTATTGAATAAGGATATCAATCTCCAGGTAGTAGCCATCATTCTCGCAAGCAAGCCACCCCCATGCCTCTTCTCTTCATTCACAGTGCACCCATCGCGGAAGTTTTCAAAAGGGGCGGGGATTGGTATGCTCTGGTTGGGGCATGGGTATTTCGGGGCCTGAACCTATGTGCACGTGAATAATTAAGCAATCTAGCGTGCGCCAAGGCCCCCTGCCTCATAACATTACTTCTGCTATGGATGACACTAAAGTTAAATATAAAGAAAAATAGGCAGATCTGTGGGGTTTTAAGGGTTGGAGATAACTGAAGGGATTGATGGCTATTAAACTAGGGTGGTTTTTGAGGACCTGTATCTTAATTGGGTGAACTGAGGACAAACTGGTAAAACTGGGAATAGACTCAGCATGTGTTCATTTTAAAATCCCCCAATTTATACAGTAGAAGTGGCATTTCACCTACTTAAAATGTGGCGCACATGTTCGGCCAGGCTTTTTTTATAACATGTGCACACAAGTGATAAAATATCCATGTCCCTGGGTGCGGGCAGGCGAACATGCACACATGTGTGCCTGTGCTCTGGTTTGAAGTTACCATCCCTCTGCATAATATCAGCAAAAAGTACAACATAAAAATACAATAATAACAATACAATTTGTTAAATATGTCAGTAAAACTAGACAAGCTGATATTATTACATGGCAAAATTAATAAAAATATCCAGGACACAAGGGACAGGTGTGGTCCAACACTTCCTTCTCAGAATACTTTGCAATGTGTAGTCCTATTTTCTCTTATGAGAACTATTAACAACTTATTTCAGAATGCAATGTGATGGAAATAATGTGCTTTGCAGTCGTGTATCTGAATTTTCTTGTGTGTTTCCCATTACTAGGTACAGGAAATGCAAGTATTTAAAAGTTAGCGAGAGCTGAAATATTTAAATCAGTGATGATATACTCTGGTACTTGAGTACCACAAAAAGGTTTGGTTGTCAGGATAGCCAAACAATGCAAATTACCTTGCTTCCTGGATCAAATACTTGTAAATATATTTCATGAATATTCATTGTGGAAATCCTGGAAACTAGATCTGTTTATGGCACTCAAGGAACAGAGGTCAGCATCACCGTTCAAAATGTTCCAGTCTGTTATTATAAATCATGAGAATTCTGTACCTACCAACTCTTCATCATTTCCAGCAACTGGCTCCTTCAAACCAGCAAACTGTAATAAAGAGAATGACCTAAATTTCAATTCTGATTTATTTCTTGTTTCAAATTCTGCAATGGTGTTCCTGATTCAGAATGACTTTCTCTGGTAGTGCAGAACTGCTCACCTGTAGTGCTTCCACAGAAATATCTGTCAATGCAATGGCTTATTAGTTCTGTCAGTGTGTATTATGTACTAATCATTTACAGACCTAGGTACAGATATCTCAAAGTTTGTAGTTCACAGAATCACAGGAGAGGCTTTTCTGTGTAGCAAGTCCATGTCTTTGGAATGAGCTTCCAGAGGAGATCGAAATCTTTGAGTAGAAATAATTAAAACCCCATTTATTCATTCAAGTCTTTGCTGGATGAGTAGGGACTGACAGACCACATATATCAGCATAGAACCGACATTTGCTTATGCTTTGACATGTGGGTGTTTTTTTAAGTTCTTTTCTGACTGTGTTTTTATGGATTTTATTGTTTATTTATTATGTGATAGTCCTTTTGATTTTATGTTTTTATGAATTTTGTCTTGTGAATCACTCAGAAGAAGGGAGGTGCAGGTTAGAAATATTTTAAATAAATTAATAGTGCAAAAAATATCTTCAGTTTGCATCAGTAATTTTCCACTTGAAAATATTGGGATATATTCAGTGCTAAATGTGAAGAAAACTTTGCACTGGTGGCAATGATAAACCTGTCTCTTATTTGTCTGGCTGGCATACTAATAATTTTTTTAAATTGAACTGCAGACTATTAATAAGTCTGAAATGTCTTTATCTGGGTACACATGATATTCAGATTAAAAAAAAACAAAAAAAAAACCTTCATCAAATTCAAGTTATTGTCCTCATGTCTCTGCAATCAGTGGTTTGAATATTTTGACAGAGTTTCATGTTGGCGATGACTTTTAAATAGCCCACACAGCTCCCACGTCTATGCATACTTTTGACCCAGAGACCTTGTATCTAATTTTCAAAAGGAAACTGCCACAGGTTTCTGTCTACAAGGTAAACAAGTCAAGAGTACTTGTGGACATTCCATCTGATTTTTGTGCAGGCACATTTTTCAGGCAAAACACCATGTATAGAGGATAATTTTCCAAAGGATTTACATGCTTAAAACTGGGATTTATCTATGCAAGTGCACTTTATGCTTGTAAATGGGCTTTTGAAAATTGCTATGATATAGTTATTGAATTGTCATTAGGTTTTGTGCACTTTAAGCACGTAAAAGGGCTTTAGAAAAATGCTACAATTCATGCTACAGTATTTTTACGTGTTAAATCCTTTTGAAAATTACCCCCATAGGTTTGAAAATGACATCTACACATATTTGCCTAATATGCCCTCTCCCCATCCCTTGAAATGTCCCACCCAGCTAAAAGCTCTGCTTCTGCTCAGCTAAAAGCATACAGTGTGCATTGTGGAAATCTGCATACTGTATGCTTTTAGCTGAGCAGAAGGGGCAACTTTCAGGCAAGTCAATTTACCCAAGTAAATGACTTCGAAAATTGTCCTCATTATGTCTGTGCTTAATTGGTAACATTTATTTTTACAAAATTTGCATATCACAGGGCAAATTTCTCTCTGCATGAAATGTTTGTCAGAAGTAAACATAAGTGAATAGTACAATGTTAAAAAGAAAATCTAATTGTAAGTCACTAACTTCCTTTCAGGAAAAGGGTTTATTCTAGAATCTAGCATTCTAAACATTATTTGGATACTGCTGAATTGCCACAAAACTGGACATTGTAGTCTAGATGAGATTTTGTCAATGATTTTGTATGGTGTTATCCCCACTGTCTTTTTTTCTGCTGATCCAGAGTGCCATGCCAAAAGAACAGTAAAGTTTGTTTCTACATAGCTAATGTAACATAGTGATATAGTGAAAGATGGCAGATAAAGATCAATATGTTTCATCTAGTCTGTCAGCAAGTTTTTTTTTAGTAGTACACTACCCACTGCCTCTCCATGCAGGCTAGCCCCAAGGGCAGGGGCAGATTGCAGGAAAATATCAGCCCGGGGGATTTTTTTCAACACCAGCCAATGGGGTATCTGTCTGATGCCCTAATGCCTCGCGATTTAAAACTCCAGAGAGGAAGACTCAGAACCAATGTCAGGAAGTATTTCTTCACGGAGAGGGTGGTGGATGCCTGGAACGTCCTTCCAGAGAAAGTGGTGAAGACCAAAACTGTGAAGGATTTCAAAGGGGCGTGGGATAAATACTGTCGGGCGGATTTTAAATGCCCTGCCTGCGTAAATCCGGCCGGATTTTGCGAGCAGGGCATGCAAAATAGGCGCGCCGGCGCGCGCAGAGCCCCGAGATGTGCGTAAGTCCCGGGGCTTTTTAAAAGGGGCGTGTCGGGGGCGTGTCCAAATGACGCGGCGTTTCGGGGGCATGACACAGCGTTTGGGGGTCGGGCCCGGGGGCGTGGCGCCGGCCCGGGGGTGTTCCGGGGGCGTGGCCGCACCCTCCAGAACAGCCCCTGGGTCGGGTCTTGGTGCGCCAGCAGCCCGCTGGTGCGCGCGGATTTACGTCTGCCTCCAGTAGGTGTAAATCCATGGATAAAGGTAGGGGGGGGGTTTAGATAGGGCCGGGGGGGGGGTGGGTTAGGTAGGGGAAGGGAGGGGAAGGTGAGGGGAGGGCGAAAGAAAGTTCCCTCCGAGGCCGCTCCGATTTCATAGCGGCCTCAGAGGGAACGGAGGCAGGCTGTGCGGCTCGGCGAGCACAGGCTGCCCAAAATCGGCAGCCTTGGCGCGCTGATCCTGGATTTTATAAGACACGCGCGGCTACGCGTGTATCTTATAAAATCCAGCATACTTTTGTTCACGCCTGGTGCGCGAACAAAAGTACGCGATCGTGCTATTTTTTAAAATCTACCCCTGTGGATCCATAAAGTCTAGAGGATGTGAATGAAGAGAAGAGGCATGGGGGTGGCTTGAGGGAATGATGGCTACTACCTGGAGATGAATATCCTTATTCATTAATGCGACTCCAACATTGATCTATGCTTCAACGGCAAGAGGAAATGTGGAAAAAAAAAAAGAATCTGCAACCATATAAAAGCAGGGGAGTAGCTGGCTTGTTACGGCGGTTACTACCCCAAACCAAAAAATACCTGATACTTCACTTTCAATGCAAATCCAGCATAGCCCTCTGCTTCAACGGCAGGGGAGCAAGTCTGATATTTCACTTCAATGCAAAGCCAGCATAGCTCTCTGCTTCAACGGCAGGGAGGAAGTTTGACACTTCACGCATATCCAGCATAGTCCTCTGCTTCAATGGCAGGGGAGCAAGACTGATACTTCACTTTCAATACATAGCCAGCATGGCTCTCTGCTTCAACGACAGGGGAGAATGAAGAAAGGTTGATCTATATTCAGGCAACAATCAACAAGGACTGAATTACACAGTCTGAATAAACAGATAAGCATGGGTGTAGCTTGCTTATTGCGCTGGTTAATACCCCTAACTAAATTAAGCTATTTCACTTAGATGCAGTTCCAACACTGCTCTCTACATTAATGGTGGGGGTGGAAGGGAAATAGAATAAAAAAAGGTTTACTAAGAGCCAAGAGAAACAGATAAGTATGTGAGAGAAACAAAAAAAGTGCAAAAGCTTGCTGGGCAGACTGGATGGGCCGTTTGGTTTTCTTCTGCCGTCATTTCTATGTTTCTATGTTTCTATGTAATGCACTTTCCCTGCAATACATGGACTGAATTACACAGTTCCCCAAAACACCCCAAGTTAACCCTGGACCCTGACAAAATTGAGTCAAAAGAAATCTCCAAAATAAACTTCATCTTTCCTAAATAACTAAGAATTTGAGCACATTCTAGATCTGGGGTGAGCAGAGCTGTAGCCCTTGTTCCATCCATTCAAATTGGTTGGGCCCTCTACACATCTGCTAACTGTTTTTTCTGATGTATAAATCACGGGGTTTTTTTTTGGCAATTTCAGTGATTGAGACTTATACACCCGTGCGACCTATATATTGTCATATTCGCGCCAGCAAAATTTAACCCCCCCCCCCTCCCCACAGTCCCAAGAGCCTGCCTACATTTCAGAAAGCCAAGAGGCCTGAGGCCTATGCTAGCACTCCTGGCCACAATTTCGTAGTAATTAATATGGGGGGGGGGGGGTGTTTAAATCACTACCCCTGGGCCTTTCAAAAGTTGTTTATGCTGTCTGTGCTGCTGCTGTGGGATGCTTCGACTTGCAATCTTTTAAAACCGGACAGCATGAGCCACACTGCACACTACTCCACCCACCTAAGTAAAAAGGAAGGAGCATCATGATGAAATAAATATAAAGAAAAGCAGTGTCTCCCTCGCATGCTTTTCCCTTGCCCACTTGTTTTCACCTTGGCCTGAGATGTCCTCAGAGTTGTGATGTCCTGTGACGTTAGTAAATGTAAGATGCTCGGGAAGCAGGAGCGCTCACTCTGGTGCCATCGCACATCCCTCAGATCTCTGTCTCTCTCTCTCTCTTTTTTACTTCAGGCACACTCTCATTACCTCTGTGCATGATTCTTTCTTGTAACCCGCTGTCGTTCGACACTCACTGCAGGCACTCATAGGTCAACACATAGGGCTGATCCTTTCACAGCCATAAATATCAATGGGTGCGTCTTATATACCGGTGTGACATCTACTGAACTTTTTGGGGAACGGCTTCTTTACAGGAAGGTGTGATTTATACAAGAATGCAATCTATATACCAGAAAATATTGTATATTTCTTATAGACATACATCCTGGATTCCCAGTTTGGCTCTTGAACCAATTGCAAGTAATGATACTGCCAGCCAAAGTCAGACACACACATGCTGCTCATTCACACACCTACACATAGAGTGTGGGTGTGTGCCTGTGTCAGTGAGAGAGACACCCCTAACATACACTCCCAGAAAATGTGTATATGTCTCTCTTGTTCACTCTCTCTCTCATTCACACACATACACACATGCTACTGTTGTGCTGCTGCTTATGTGCTCACACATTGCTACATCATGCCAGTCCTTCCCCATTCTGCAGCAGTGCCCTCTCTTTCCTTTTCCCAGTCCCATTCTCAGGTTTCACAGCCAACTGCTTCTCCCTAGGCTCAGTACAGCCATCTCAGACAGAAGCCTCCCCAACGCTGCACAGGCACTTCCTCCTAGTTTACCCTCTTCCTTCCCTTGCCTGTAGCTTGCCTCTACTTCTCTGCTCTGCCTACTTTCTCTAGGGAGAGAAGACCAGAAGTGATGCATACTGTTCCCTGGGCTTTTAAAAATAGAAAATTAAGCACTGGTTAGCAGAAAATTAAGCCCTGGCCCTGGGGAGAAAGACTAACTAAAGTAACACAGGTCCATATGGAATCCTGCTTTCTCTTGTGGAGCCAGTACAGCCAGGGCTGGTGTAAGGGTGCAAAGGTATTAGGTGTCATAGGCAAACCTTATAGCCTTGCAAACACTCCTGGTCCCACCTTCCCACAACCAATTAAAAATTATGCATTTAAAGTAACAGATTTTACCTGAAGAAGAGCATTAACAAGTCAATTTTAAAACCCTAGTGCACGCCAATATTGGGAGATTTACACGTGGCAGGGCCACGTGCATTTTCAAAGTGCCCTGGGACACACATATCTCCCATGCAGAAGACACGCATATCTCACGTGCAGAAGAGCTGGGTTTCAAAAAAGGGGTGGGCAGGGTGAGGGCCGGGGCAGGGTCTGTGTGGGCCGGGACAGCACCAATAGGCACTGTTCCAGTGAGGCATGCACTGGCAACTGGCTGGCGCACGGAATTTACTGCTGCTTGGGAGAGCAGGTAAGTTCAAAAATAAAAACAATCAGGTTAGTTAGGAAGGGTTTAGGGGTTGGGGCAGAGAGGGGAAAAGGGGGGAAGGTTAGCTAAGGGGTTAAGGAAGTTCCCTCCCAGTCCGCTCCTTTATTGGAGTGGGAGGGAACACGTGCATGTGACAAAACTGGTGCGTCCATGTGCCTGCACCGGGAACTGTGCGCACATGGATGCCCATGAGTCCCTTTTAAAATTTACTCTTTAGTGTTCTAAGGTAAAAACATCACTTACAACTTGTATATTATTTACATGCTCTGCTATGGTACCAGCCAGAAAGCTTTGCAAAAAAGACACCTGCAGCTAAATGGTATTAGGACTATTGTAAAGCATGTTAGCCTTGTGAAAGCTTTCAATAAACTGAATTACAATATAGTAAACCTTACATATGAAACAGCACTAGCTGCCACCACTAAACAGTAACAACCCTACCTTTGAAAAGGCAACGTCGCAAATATTACACCAGGCCCTAAAATACCAATACACCTGATATTAGGATAACAGAGCAAGCCAAGCTGTTATAAATCCCTAACACAGAAACTGCATGCTAGCAGAATACCTCCCCTCAGTCACACATACAGAACACACAGACCCTCACCAAAAACACAATAAAGAGATAAGAAAGCTTAACTAAAAACAGGCAAACAAAAACGGAATTGGAAACCATAACAAGACAGACTCCCTATGCAGTGCAACGATGGAAAAACAGAAAAATCACCATTCCTCATTAAACATCAAACAATATCAAGATATATAAACAATTAATCACAACAGTAAAACCATATTCATAAAAAGAATAAATATTTCAAAGCAGCTAAGGAATAGAACATTGAATGATTAGAAATATATATCATTGGTTTTTTTTTTATTTTACGATCAATAAAATATTTCAAAACAGCAGATATATCAAATAACACCCAATAATTAAAACTAAGGCTAAAAACATCCCCTGCTCTCCATACCTGGGAACTTTAGACTCCAGTCACCCTGAGATCGTCATGGATTAGTCAGGGATAGGAGATGTGCAAAAACTTTCTCCTCTCTCTCTTATATACACACTCTCTAACATACATGTTCATTCTTGCACAAATTCCCTTATATTCTCTCACATTCATGCTGACTGGCTTACAAACTCAAAACATTCATAATATTAAAACCATACTAATAAAAAGAATAAATATGACAAGTAGGCAACAGCCATCAAACATCCAGTAATTAAAATAACTCACAAACTTTTTCTAAAATTTCCCAAACAGCAGACACATGAAATAACACCCCAAAATTTAAAATAATAGGATTACAAATCTCCAACTCTCCATACCTGGGATCTTGTTGTGGATTGGGGGTGGGTGTCATACAATATTTATCCTCTCTCTCCCCCCCAACAGCACATGCTGTCACACACATAGACTGTCTCTTACTCACATGTATGCTGTCACATACACAGGCTCTTTCAGGTCTCTCACATACACACACATGGGCTCTCTCACTCTTACATACACAGAAGCTCAGCCTCTTTCGCTCTGTCATACATACGTAATCTCTCACTCATACACAGGCTCTGTTGCTCTTTCATACACACACAGGCTCTGTCACAAGCAAGCAGGCTCTCACATACACATGCATGCTGTTTTATACATACACATACCTAGGCTTGCTCTCTCTCATACACATCCAGGCTCTCTCTCTCTCTCTTTCACACACATATACATGCATTCTCTCTCTCATATACACAAGCATACACACACATACAGCTTTCAGGCCTCCCCCTTTCTTCTGGTCTTCCCTTTGTCTGCTCTGGGATGGCAACGCTGCTCCTCAGTGCAAGAAAGGAGGTGGAAGAATGCCACTGCTACCCACTGCTCTTGCAATGTGGGGGGGAGGGCCTTGGCTGCGGTCATCAGGCCTCCCTTCAGGCCGTAGCAGGATAGACTCTGCCACAACCGAGCAGGCCTTTCTTTAGGTCGCAGTAGGATAGGTTCTACCATGGCCACGCATTCCTATCTTCAGGCTGCAGCAGGATGAGCTCTGCCACTGCCATGCAGTCCTTTCTTCAGGCCGCGGCAGGATGGGCACTGCTGTGGCTATGCATTCCTATCTTCAGGCCATGGCAGGATGGACTCTGCCGCGGCCACGCAGGCCTCTCTTCAGGCCATGGCACCACAAGTTTCTCTTTGGGGAAGGAAGATGAAAAAAACCCCATGCAATTGGAGTGTCTGGCTCACCAAAGGATGCCCGATCTCCTAATGGGCCAATTCACCCCTGGCTAAGGGTATTAACAACTGCTGTTACATGAAGGCTACCCCAAGCCTTCTGTTAAGCGTAATAGCAAGTTAGCAAATGCCACTCTGTGCAGCCCTCTCCCAAGCTTTCTGTTAAGGGAAATAGCAATTGCTGCTCTATACAGGCTACCCCCAAGGTGTAACAGAAAAGTTACCCCATTTCTTCATTTCCATTCTCTAGCCATCTGTGTGTAGAACTAGAGAACAATGTGCCATAGGCTTTTTTCAAAGAACCAGCTATGGATAGTCTTTAGCAAGGTTCTAAGAAAATAAAACAAACCTCAGTTGCCTTGTGGTTATCAGCCATTAATATACTGACTCATTGCTCGGCCATATCTCATAAGTAATAAGTGTCTGCAAGAATGCCAGGAGCAACTTGTGTGTAGATAAGAATATTCCATTGCCAAAATCAACAAATAAATTCAGAAAGTATCAGAGTGAGTTTGTTTGCTCAACATGGCCCAATGTCCTGGTATAAATTAATTTCCAATAAGCTTTGAAAAGCTAAACTTTAATAAATGTTTATCATTGTTGCTATTTTGGAATGTTTGTAATTTGTATTCCATTCTACTCTCGGGTAACAAAGTAGTACAAGGAGCATCACACATGGAATATCTTTGGGGTTGAAATTGAACCAGCACAAGAGAATGTATACATGTGTAATTATAGATGAGTTTTCAGAGCCTCAGAGTTCTCCATCTTCAGAACATCCTAATCCAGCATAATATATGGAAAATATTGCAATATAGATTTATCCCCGTATCATGAAGAAAACCAGACTTCTATCATAACTTTATAAACTTCACATAAGCTAAGCCCATGGGCATTGTTTATTACTAACATTACTTTGCAGAGTTTGAAAATGTAGATGATTGCACTGAGCAGTCAATAGATCTATCATTGTAGAACATAAAACAGACTCTGCTGAAGCAATATAAACCATTATTTTTCTCAGAAGAATGCTGAAGGTGGTTATTTGAAGAATAATATTGGTTCTTAGATTCATAGCAATGGTATAATTGGCATGGAAACAACTTGACGTAGCATATTCACCTTGAATGAATGTTCTAAATATCATCCACAGGAGCACAAAAAAAAGTGTAACTCTAGATCCCTGTTGCTTAAAGTGGAAGATATATCTTTTTGGTCATATTTTGGAATTTGTGTACAGAGAGACAATCATTTTCTTGGTACTTTGCCTCTTAGTGTAGAACACAATAATAGTTTTATAGGCTCAATCAGGCTTCATGCAAAAAAGATTAATAGTGATTGCTTAAGCTATTATTTTATTGCAGATTGTAAGGGAAAATGAAATGTAGGTTTCCAAGTCAAATGAAGGTCATTCTGACCACCATGTGCTCTGGAGAGATTAGTATAACCATAATATGTTATAGTTCTACCTTAGCTAGTGCAATAAAAATTCAATATAGAATAAATTTGACAGTACTAAACCAAACCAAAAGAAGAGATAATAAAAGACATATGGAATTCATTAGCAAATTATCTTCAAACATCAAGGTTATTTGCAGACTATTTTAAATGCTATGAATGCTGAGATGGCCAAGAAATGCCTTTTTCATGTGACCAGATCCTTTTGTATTTAAAATTTAGAGCACTTTAAGATTTTTCTGAATACATGAAGGATAACCTTTAAACAACTGAGTGCAGCGGCATATATGCGCGAATATGGCTGTGCATAGTTTTACCATTGCATTTTTTAAACCATGTAAAATAAATACATAAATATATCCATATTATAAAATATGCTTTTTACCACTCAACATATGCACATATGATTGCTTAAATGCGAACACATGCAATATATTGAAAGCGAGTATTTCAATGCATTGAATGCTTTTACTTTTCCTACCTATTTTAAAAATATTTGTGCAGTTTTACCAATTACTCCACCAGTTCACCCAATCCTTCTCCAGGTCAACAAGACCCTCCTGGCTTTTCAGCCTGAATTCCCCCCAATTCCCCCTTATCTCCTACACAGCCAATAGTATTCACTAAACATGTCTGATCTCACTTACGCAAGATAATTAGCTGGTGTAAAATTATGCATGTAAGTTGGCAAATCTATGTGCATAAGTGTCTTTTAAAATAGCAACTTCTGCATGTAAATGTTTACCCTACCCAGGAACACCCTTAGAATACCCTCTTTTTATGCGTGTATATGTGCGTGTGGAAGCAAAACTATCTGTATATGTTTAAGGTTTATAAAATAGCATGTACATGAATAAATGCTACTTATGTGCATATATGCTAATTTTTATGTGCATAAATCTTTGAAAATTCACTCTTCTGTCTTTTTTGTATGTCTTTCATTTAGATTAGCCTTTGTAGTACAAACCTCCCCTAAACAGAACATGAAAACCTTCTACTTGTAAAATCTTTAGGTGATGTTATTTTAAATCTGCTATACATACATTAGCCTAAATTCATTATTCTGCTATAAATATAGCAGAAATAGTACCAGTGATAAAAAAAAAGGGGCATGGTTAGGGTAATTTCCTAGATATCTCATCCCATGGCTATTTTACCAAATCACGTGTTAAATTTATCGCGCCCATGATATTTTCACATTGCAAGCTGAGAAGTCCCTGGACAGGCTTTTATTGCACTTTGGACTGCTGGCAAGCAAGGGAAAGAGAGAGAGAGAGTCAGCCTCTGTAGAGGCTCAAAAAAAGTTAACTATTAACTATTATACCACTGTAAGAGGGGCACTAGTGACTGAGGGTGAGGTTTGTGGGGTTGTGTAGGTTCTGGGGGGCAATTTGACATGCACAGTCATATGTACAAACAGCACAGTTACCATCAGTGAAGATTTTATGTATTTGGAGGGATGAAAGGTGAAAGAAGAGTAGATTTTATCATGTTCTCATCACCTAGCTTGATGCACTAGGTCCTTCTGTCAGGTAAGTATTAATGTTTTATTTTTATTTTTTTCTTGCTCTGTCATGTGTTTTTCTTTTTCTATCCTTTATCTTCCTCTTCTTTCCTTTACTTTTTCTTGTATATCTCTGTACCTGTTTACTTAGGCCTTTCAATGTTTGTCTTGAAGTGTGCACAATTAGCTGTGATTTCTCTTGAATGAACATGCTCATAGCAGGCTCTTTGTCCCTGCTCCTGTTGCTGATGTGCATAGCTTATGTTCATAACTACAGAGCATTGCCTGCAACTCTTGATCCTCTCTCCTCTGGGCCTTCTCCAACTATACTATTAAAAAAAAATAAAAAAAGAAAGAATATGTCCTCTACACTGAAGAATCTTCCGTAATCTACTGAGTTCCCTGATGTGTCCATGTCAACTTATTAACTAAGGCCTAGATTCATCATTTTGCTATATTTGTAGCAGAATAATGAGCCACACTAAAAAAAAGGGGTGCAGGACAAAATTGTGCAGCTAGCTTCATCACAGCGGTGTGTTTTTGCCCGCTGCGGTTGTGGCCGCACACTTTTGCACCCATAGCGCCATGAGAAAAGGTATAGTTATTTCACTCTTTGCTATGTAAAACATTATCACCCGCAGCACTGCCGGGACATAACCCCACCCAAATCCTACCCATATTCTTCCTGTTCCCCTAATTTGAATTGTACCGCTGCGATGCGGCCGATATTGCATGCGGTAGGGCATTATCGCGCTCAATAAGGCTCTTACGCTCATGATAAGGCCACATCGCGGTTTGATGAATGACCCTGTAAGTTTTCTAACTAGTTAAACAAAAAGATAATTAGAGAGTCACTAAGCTAGGTAGGAGGATAATAGTGTGCATGGTGTTGGTCATTCACACCTCCTTGTTTCACACTGCCAGTATTTCACTTTTAGGATGATCTAGGAGCATAAACCCAAAAAAGGTATTTACCTACTGGGGCAATAAAAAAACAAGCTTCGTTAGCTTTTGTCTAGACACTGAGGTTCTCAGGATTAGTTAAGATTGTTTTGAGATTAATGTCCCTTTTCACTACTTTAATCTCTCCTTCCAATCTCTTCTCTAGCTTCATAAAAGCTGTATAAAATAACCTGCAGCAGAACTACATTTTAATTTTCATTTCCACTACACTATTTCTTACCTTGACAGCAATTTTAACATTAAATAATCTATCATTCATATTGTACACACACTCTTTCCGATGTGTCCTGTAGTGACCCTAAACAAGGATGTGTATCATTGAACTTGAGGCCCGCTGCTATGCACACAGAATGAACCAAAACGTGCAGGCCTAAGCAACACAAAGGTAGAGTCTGCAGCTATGTGATGATCTTGGCAACTTCATAGGAGATTGATTCACACAGAAGAGAAGAAGCTGTGATTCTTCTTCCATATCAGACATTTGTCAGCACCTTACAATGTGAGCTGAGAACCTTGGACAAGAGCTGTGCACATGTCCTTGTGAAAAAAAACGTTCTAACAAGCCATGAGACCAGCTATGAATGGATTGTTGTTCTACACATGTCTGCTAATGAATTTTATGAGAATATTCATATGTATCTGAACTTAGACAACATCATTTGCATTTCACCAATCCTTTGTCTCCAGAAAGTAGTAACCTCCATTCAAGATCAACATTGGATCCTATGAAACTGAATATGCAATAAGGTTGCAGAGATAAGGACTTTGAATTATATAGACTGCAGCTTTTCTCATGGATTACCCCAGAGCTTTGCTTCTAGAGTTTTGCTTCCATAACTTTGAGTGGTGCAGTGAACCTGCAAGTAAAACTGAGTTTCATACTCAGCCCAACAGTTTTCATAACCAAGAAGCAGGAATCTGGCCAATTAACCCTTGAAAATAATTTGTTACATTTGGCAGCTCACAGAATTGCCTCATGAGCTGTCACACTCACCCCAGCTGCTGCTCAATGCTGCTGGAGGCCTCCTGTTATGGTAGAATGCCATTGCTGCACATGCTGACCACCACTGATGATGCTATCCTGGCCAGACTGCTGCCTTACCTTAGGTGCGTGTGTGCACATGTGTGTATATAATATAGGCCCCATGGAGGAAACTCTGTGGTGCCTCCTGTGATGAAAGCCTTATTGGGCTATTTAAGCTACTTCATTCTTGGTTGTCCTGAATTCCTGATTCTTTCTGAGATCCTGGTTGTTCCCATGTTCTTGTACTACAGCCTTGCCTTGCCCAGCCTGACTCATCCAGGCTTGCCTTGACCTTTTGTCTCATCCAGTGTCTCCTGTGTGTCTTTGCCCATCCTTGGCCTGATCTCCTGGACTTGTCTATACTTGTCTACTGCCTGGACCTGACCTCTTACATTGTACCCTGTTTACACTTGTCTGCCACTTGCCCTGACCATTGGCCTATTTCCAGTCTCTCCAGTCTACTGCCTTTACTGACCCTGGCGTGCCTTTGGACGCCAGGGTCAGTAAAGGCAGTAGACTGGTGGCTGGCAGGATTTAGGTGGGTCCTGGGGACCCACCTAAATCCTGCCAGCCACCAGAACCCAAGGGCTCAACCTGCAGGGGAGTAGACCCTGGCAGTAGACGCCAGGGTCAGTAAAGGCAGTAGACTGGTGGCTGGCAGGATTTAGGTGGGTCCTGGGGACCCACCTAAATCCTGCCAGCCACCAGAACCCAAGGGCTCAACCTGCAGGGGAGGTGGCTGGTATGGGCAAAGCTCTAGTCCTTCCCACTTCAGGGCACATTTGCCAGCTGTCGGTGTAGGCCTCGTAGGTTCACCTCTGAGGCTGTGTCAACAACGTCACAGCAATAAGTGCTCACTCTCACGCTGCTCATCACATAATTAAATATAGGAACATCTTTACCCTGTTTCAGCTGTCATATCTCATAGAGACGTCTGTGAGACCTTTGAGTTTTAACTGTCATCCACCATATGGGGTTTTGCTGGATTTCACCCCATGTTGTTGAGACAGATCCCTAGACTTCTACAGGATCAGATAAGGGTGAGAACACTGGCTTAATTACCTTTCTTCTGGGTTAATTAGTTTGCCATTGCATAATTATTAAGTGCAAAGTTGGCTTAGAGATAATGCATACAAATTCTGTTTATCTTTTATTCCAGTGCTTTATGCTGTAAAACTGTAACAAACTAAAACCAAAACAAAGAAAAGAAATATCTATACCATATTAAACATTGTATACTTATGCTGCTACAATAAGACCAATTGATTACCTCATAAAAGTGTAAGAAACTGCTCCCTTAAAACAAGATTATTGGTTAAATCTAGTAATCTACTGTAGCTCTTATCCATACCTGATATTCCTACAGTCCCTAATTGTCCTTTCCTTTAATTTAGTGTTTTTATACCTGAGGCCTTGACAGAGCTGAGCTGGAAAACAATTCTCCGTCTCTGAAGAAATTCCAGTGTTTCTCTTCCTAGTTCTAAACTGTCACACAGTTTTTCTGATTTCCAAAATCCTTACTCTGATAATATCAGTAGATGAATTAGTTCTAAAACTGGGTGGAATACCAAAAAAATCACTCATGCAAGTTCTTCTCCCCACCCCCATATTTAATGAAAGAACATTTTTGGTAACTTTGAAATCCCTCTACATGCATTTAGGAATATAGGGAAAACTGGGAGTAGTACAGTCTGTGTGTTCTTCCAACTGCCCTATCACTATGATGTTTACAAACTACCTTTCAATTTCCTAGGAAACAGCTTTGGAATGGTACCTGTCTTGAAGCAAAGAAAGCTATATTTCCTAGAGAAAACCTGTACTGGATAGCTAAAAATCATATGGATCGGGGTCAATTTTTTCAATAGACTTTAATTTCAAAACCACAAAATATTTCAAATATGTTTCCCAAATTGTGAAAACATACTTAACAATGTTCATCTCCCATTTTGATCTATCTTTTTCTCAATATGTCCCTAAACATTTCCAGTTGCACTAATGTTCAACCTGCAGGGCCTGGTGTAATTTAACTCAAAATAAAGACTTATTTGTGTTCCTCATGCCTTTCTCATGAGTGCCCTATGTTTGAATTTATTTTGGCTGTTTTCATTTATTATCCTAAAAAAAACCCAACACTGTGGCAATTGTTTCTTTTACCAGTTGTACACATATGGCAGGGGCTTACCCAGTGCCCCTGACCACTGTACACTTTTTCCCTAAGTTTATTATTTAAGTTTGCTTATTTTCATTTAATTTTCTTTATTTTTTATGTTCCCGGGCTCGGACTGCAACCGGGAAATGACATATTTAGGACAACATCAGGATCATGGCCTGTACCTCTATTGCAGTATCGGGGCTTTCCTGCATACCTGGATGCCGCCAGCAACCCCAAAGATTCAAACTGCAGTGATGCAAGCTCACCCTGTCACTGCTGAGCCTGAGATATAGCTAGGAGTGGTGGAAGCGGCAGCAGCCTTACATTGATCTGCTTGCTCCATCTTCTCCCTTCCTGATGCTACAGGGAGCTGCTCCTAGCCCTGTTTAATTCAATTGTGACCTCCCGCCACTGGCAACACAATGCTGCTTTGCTCAGCCTCCACACTAGGCTTCTTTCCCTGACTGGATCCGAATCCCACAGTAGATCCTTCACAACCGTAGACCATTTATTTTATTTATTTATTTATTTATAATTTTTATATACCGAGGTTCTTGTATGAGATACAAATCACTCCGGTTTACATAAAACAGTGAAACGCCCAAAAAAGGGGGGGAGGGGCTTTACATGGAACAATAGAACAAAGTACAAATTGAACGTAGTATAGTTACAGGGAACATTCAAACTCAGTATAATGGTACAGTTACAGAGAACATTTTGACTCGGTAAGCCCAAGAAAGGAGGGGGGGGGGGGGCTTTACATTGAACAATATAACAAAATACAAAATTGAACATAGCATAGTTACAGGGAACATTTGAACTCTGTGTAATAGTAAAGATTGCAAAGAGCATATGAACTCAGGATAATGGTACAGATTACGAAAAACAATTGAGCAAAGTAGCTTAAAAAGGGGAGCATGGGAAAAGACAACGTGACAGACTACGGACTATATGGAGTGTGTGTACACGAGCTTGCGTAAATCGCTCTGTGCTGAAATTTGTTATAGGCATTAGACCCGGGAAATGCCTAAAGTAGTATTCAAGTTATAAAAAGAGGGGAGGTGTATTGCATAGAAAGAGGGCGGGGAGAGACCATTTTGAAGGGGGGGGGCTAAGGCAGAGGATGAGCATAGTGATGTAACATAGTCTTGTGACCTGAAAGAGAATAAATCGATGAATTAAGTGGAAGACTGACCAATAGCAGTGAACGATCGAGAGAGACCAAATAAGATAACTCAATGACGAAGTTCAAGATTGAGTTTATCAAGACATCTGGGTGGTATTAAGTGTCTGGGAAGGCTTGGCGGAATAGCCAGGTTTTTAGCTTTTTTTTGAAATCCTGATGACTTGGTTCCAGTCGTAGATCTGGAGGGAGCACGTTCCATTGGTGGAGGCCTGCTGAGGATAGTGCTCGTTTCCTTAGTGATGTTTTTTCAGGTGGGGCATACAGTGTGCCTTTGTATGCACTTCTGATGGGTCTGGAGGATGTATGAGGTTGAAGTTGTGTGCTTAACATGATGGGGGCGAGGTTGTGTGTCGCTTTGTGGATGATTATAAGAACTTTAAAGAGGATCCTGTGTTTGATAGGAAGCCAGTGAAGGTTACGGAGGATTGGAGTGATATGTTCTCTTTTGTTGGAGTTTGTGAGGATTCTGGTGGCGGCGTTCTGAACCATCTGTAAGGGTTTGATAGAGTTAGAGGGGAGTCCGAGTAGAAGAGAGCTGCAATAATCGATCTTAGTATGATGGATTGAAGTACTAGCCGGAAGTCATTGAAGTGAAGGAGGGGATTTAGCTTTCTGAGGACTTGCAATTTGTAAAAGCAGTCCTTTGTGGTAATGTTTATAAACTATTTTAGGTTAAGATTGTTGTCTAGCCAGGCTCCTAGATTCCTGATGTCAGATGAGAAATTGATGTTTGAGCTTGTTGGTTGAGAGGAGCTTGATGAGATGGTGGTGGGGTCATGGGAGATAATGAGCATTTCCGTTTTATTGGCTAGAGAGTAGGTCTTTAATTGGCTGAAGGCAGTCATTCCAATATGAGATCATTTTTTTGAAGGGATTCTGTAATCGGGATAAGGATTTGTATGTCATCCGCATAGAGGTAATGGGTAAGCTTGAGGTTTGCGAGTAGGTGGCAGAGGGGGAGGAGGTAGATATTGAAGATGGTGGGTGAAAGTGAAGATCCTTGAGGGACATCTTGGTCTGTGAGTATGGGATGAGATTCCTTGTTGTTTAACCTGACTTTGTAGAACCAGTTGCTCAAGAAGAACTGAAACCAACTGAGAGCTGAGCCTTTGATGCCAATGATGGCTAGTTGTTCTATAAGTATTGTGGGGTAGATCTTTAAAAAGTACACAATCGCGTACTTTTGTTCGCGCACCAGGCGCGAACAAAAGTACGCTGGATTTTATAAGATACGCGCGTAGCCGCGCGTATCTTATAAAATCCGGGGTTGGAGCGCGCAAGGGGGTACACATTTGTGCAACCTGCGCGCGCCGAGCCCAGCGCGGCCTGCCTGTTCCCTCCCTTCCCCTACCTAACCCACCCCCCCGGACCTATCTAAACCCCCCCTACCTTTGCGCGTGTCGGCCAGCAGCCCCGCTCCGTCCTCTGGTCCCGGGGGCTGGTCCAGAGGCCTCGACCATGCCCCCGGGCCGGCGCCACGCCCCCGGGCCCACCCCCGAAACGCCGCGGCACGCCCCCAAAATGCTGCGTCATTTCGGGAACGCCCCCGGACATGCCCCCTCCCTCCCCTTTTCGAAAGCCCCGGGACTTACGCGCATCCCGGGGCTTTACGCGCGCCGGCGGCCTATGCAATATAGGCGCGCCGGCGCGCAAGGGCCCTGCGCGCGTAAATCCGGAAGGATTTATGCGCGTGGGCCTTTTAAAATCCGCCCCTGTGTGTTTTACCGTGTCAAAAGCTGCAGACAAATCTAAAAGAATGAGCAGGTATGATTGTTTTTTCTCCATGTTTACGAGGATGGTAGGACCATGGCCCTACAACCTTGGACCCATTCCAGGCTCCCCCCCCCCCCTCACTAGACTTCCTACTCAGCAGTAGGGATGTGAATCGTTTTTTGACGATTTAAAATATCGTCCGATATATTTTAAATCGTCAAAAAATCGTTAGGGCCACGATACAATACCAATTCTCCTGATTTATCGTTAAAAAATCGTAAATCGGGGGAAGGGGGAGGGCAGGATAACCGGCACACTAAAACCCCCTAAAACCCACCCCCGACCCTTTAAATTAAATCCCCCCCCCTCCCGAACCCCCCCCCCCCAATGCTTTAAATTACCTGGGGATCCGGCGGTGGTCCAGAACGGTGGCGGTCCGGAACGGCCCCCTCAATAGAATCCTGTTGTCTTCAGCCGGCGCCATTTTTCAAAATGGCCACCGCAAAATGGCGGCGGCCATAGACAAAAACGATTCGACGGAGGAGGTTGTTCCGGACCCCCGCTGGACTTTTGGCAAGTCTTGTGGGGGTCAGGAGGCCCCCCCAAGCTGGCCAAAAGTTTCCTGGGAGTCCAGCGGGGTTCCGGGAGCGATTTCTTGCCGCGAATCGTTTTCGTACGGAAAATGGCGCCGGCAGGAGATCGACTGCAGGAGATCGTTCAGCGGGGGTTCCGGACCGCCGCTGAACGACCTCCTGCACTCGATCTCCTGCCGGCGCCATTTTCCGTACGAAAACGATTCGCGGCAAGAAATCGCTCCCGGAACCCCGCTGGACTCCCAGGAAACTTTTGGCCAGCTTGGGGGGGCCTCCTGACCCCCACAAGACTTGCCAAAAGTCCAGCGGGGGTCCGGAACGACCTCCTCCGTCGAATCATTTTTGTCTATGGCCGCCGCCATTTTGCGGCGGCCATTTTGAAAAATGGCGCCGGCTGAAGACAACACGATTCTATTGAGGGGACCGTTCCGGACCGCCGCCGTTCTGGACCACCGCCGGATCCCCAGGTAATTTAAAGCATTTGGGGGGGGTTCGGGAGGGTGGGGGATTTAATTTAAAGGGTCGGGGTGGGTTTTAGGGGGGTTTAGTGTGCCGGCTCACGATTTTAACGATTTTTCACGATAGTTTACACACCCAAACGGCAACAATACGATTCCCTCCCCCTCCCAGCCGAAATCGATCGTTAAGACGATCGAGGACACGATTCACATCTCTACTCAGCAGCAGCCCCCAGTCAGCAGATAACATTTTATGTCTGTATTATTTTCTTTTTTTTTTTTTATTTATTCCCCATTTACAGAGAAAAATTCTTTTGCTCATGACACTCATTGGGTGAACTATTACCAAGATAAAGACTCCTGCCAATACTGTGATTTAATTTCTTGCTTTAATTTCTTGAGTTTTTACGTTCAAACAATTTTATTAAATTTCAATAAAACCAACTTACAAACGTCTGGGTTCGGGTTGAATCTGCCACCGAACCCAGCAAGAAACAACAGTAGTCATACACCCCAAGGAAACCCCCCCCCCCTCTCCTTGCCCACCTCCCCTCCCCCCCCCCCAATCACAGTAGAGAGTCCAATCCAACTGAAGCACTGCTGTCCAACATAACCCATAGCTGTATGGTCATAGGAATGCAAGCAGGATAAAGAGTCGTTCAAACACTGGCATTCAGAACACGGCTGCGAGCTCGGTGTGGAAGCGTCTGCAGATACGATTCCCAAACATCCAAGAACTTCTGGAGTTGCCGAGGGGACTGTCTGGAAGAAAAGGATTCCATGTGCATCATATTATAGAGGAGGCTTCTCCACACCCAAAAGGACGGTGGGTCCACCTCTCTCCATTGTCGTAACACAACCTGTTTACCCACCACGCTAGCCTTTTGAAGAAATAAACGGGTGCCCAAATCTCGAATCCGTATGGGTGGAATAACACCAAACAGTAACCAAAGAGGGGCAATCGGGATGGAGAGCCGCAGGACCCCCGCTAGATACTTAGCAATAAGCTTCCAAAAGCGGAGGATGGTGGGGCAGGACCAAAATACATGAGTCAGGGTACCCACTGGACCCGAGCATCTGGGACAACACTCAGAGGTCACAAGCCGTTGCTGATAAGCCCTCTGTGGGGAAAATGTGCATTTTTCTTCATTTCATATATTGAACTGAAAAAAACATGAAATTTTAAAAAATCTGAAAGAAAAAACAAAAAGAAATGTCTCCCCACCTCCCTCCACTCCTATCACAAAACAGCAAAATTAACATCCCTTTCACATAAAACTCATTTCTCACTGGAGGTATCTTACTCAGTTCCCGGGTTTTGCAAAGTAGAAAGGGGCAGGAGTAATTCTAATTCCCAGTCACTCCTGACCCACCGGGTTCAAAAGTAGTGCCAGCTAGTTATGAGGCGGACACCATTCTTCTATGGCCATACAACATATGGCTATAGTCAAAATGGTACTGCCTCAGAATTGTCTGATGTCATTTTCAAACTGAGAGCCAGCAGGGCAGGAGCGATCTGGGATCGCTCCTGCCCCTTTCTACTTTGCAGACTCCAGATCTCTGGGAGTGGAGTGGGAAAATCCGGTGAGGGGGTAGAAGTTAATTTTTCTGTTTTAGCAGCACTCATTTTTTTTTTCTATTGATTTTCTAAAATGAAAGTCAATGGAAAAAAATTTCTGGAAGAGGCTTTTTTATTTCATTTTTAAAAGAAACAAACTGAAACACGTTTGTTTTGTCATGATTTTCATTTCATTTGAAAATGAATGCACATCCCTGGCTTTAATTATAGCATTGTATAGAACAGCAATAGCTGTTGTATTCTTTTTTGTTGTTTTTTTTTAGAAAGTTTTCCTAAGAGAAAGAGTTCCTTTCTTGAGCCATTAATTAACCATGGGATACATGCTAGCAATATCCAATGACCAGTATCCAATGCTCTGCTCTGAGGAAATCTAAATTCTCTACTGCTTCAGGTAGTTATTACAGGCATTAAGTCAAAACTAATATTAACTTGGAAGCTGAATTAATGTCTTCTCTTTCTGAGTGTTTTAGATGAAATCTCTCTAAACATTGGGAACTTACTTCCTGTGGATTCTTTATCAGTGCAACTTCCTTCATGCAGTATAATATAGACATGGAGGCTGACCAAAGGAAATATTATCTTAACCCTTATGCTGCTGCAGAAATAAGAATATAAGGTTAAAAATTTAGAGGGAAAAATACAACGTTTAATTGTAATAGGACTGCTATATCATAAAGGGTTCTTGATTACCATAACCACTTTCAGCATTCGATTATTTTATTATTCACCAGCATACATATAGCATGTTATAAACTTTATCTGAGGTTTATGCTCTATATGATTTCTGTTGATGGACCCATATTAATATTTAGTTACACGCAGGTCTTTGACTCATTTGGAACTCTAAACAAAAAAGGGTAGAAGTTATTGACTTGCAAACATTATTCTTTCTTTCTTTCTTTCCTTATTACAGAGATTTGTTACTTGCTCTCTTACCAGAGTACTTGAAGCAAGCTACGTCCAAGAACATGTATAGATTTTCAAGTTATGGAAATGAAAAAGTCACTGAACTCCCTTATTGAAAAGTTTGGCTGTCATCGGGACCTCTCTCTTATCCGTTCTTAGAATCGGATATCGATTCATATAGCAAGGGCAATAAGGTCCTCCAGGCCAGTCGGAAATTCCCTACTGGCAAACTTGTCCTTAATTCTCTCGGCAAGAACTTGCCAAAAAATAACGATTAAACTCTCCTCATGCCAAGGTAACTCAGAGGCCAACATCCAGAAATGGATAGCGTAGTCCCCTGCTGTTCTGAAGCCTTCAGTGGCAGCCGAAGAAGCACATCCTGGCTCATCGAAGATACACTGGAATTGTCTTAGGAACTCCTCCATGTTCGCCTTAAGGGGTCATTCCTCTCCCACAGAGGTAATGTCCAAGTTAAAGCTGACCTGGCCAACAAGGAGAGTATATATGTCACCTTGGTCTGGTCAAGCGGAAAGCTGGCAACTTTCAGCTCAAACTACATTAGACACATTCAGGAATCCTGTACAGGCTTTGCAGTCCCTGTCATACCTGGGAGGTGCAGCCAAATGTGTCATGGGTCCAGGAGCATGAGCTCACACAGTCAGAGTCGGTGTGATTGGTATTGGAGCAAGTAGTTTAGCCTGCAGGGCATCAATGTGCACGGCAAGGCCTTGGAGCAACCCTGCCATTTGGTTTAGCTGTTCCTGCTGTGCTGGACTTGGTGTGCCAATCCTGGCTTGGCTGGATTGAGGGCAAATCCACTGAGCTTCTGGCCTCAGCAATCTGTCACAGAGTGTAAACCCTTGGCTGTGGCTTAGTTTAAGCAGCTGGCAGTAAACCTGCCAGGCCCATGCTGACAGCAGGTGGACACTCGAGGTCTGGACTTCACCTATACCAGCCCCGTTCCCTGGATGTTGTGCCCTTGGGTTCCAGATGCTGGCAGGACTTAGGCAAAAGTACCATAGAGAACAGACTAAAGCCAAGGACTAGGCCATGGTTGAGGCAGGCAGCAGACAGGCATGGTCAAGGTCAGGGCAGAGGTCAGGGCAAGCGGTAGACAAGCACGGTCAAGGTCCAGACTTGGTTAAAAGCATGAGAGATCAGTCCAAGAAGAAGCAAAGGTCAAGGCAAGGAGAAGAAGCAGGCAAGGTAGGGGCAGGAGTAGGAGACACAGACAGAAGCAGGGACAGAGGAGATACACACAGAATCACGAACAACAGAGTAGCAACATTCATTGCAGAGGAGGAGAACCTGTTGCTGAGGTGCTGGCTGGTTGCAATGGGCTTTCTTATATACTCATGCAGGATGGGGTGTCATCAGCCAGCACCACAGGAAGTCCTGCTGGAGGACCTATAAAAAAAGTCCAAGGATACAGGAAGTCAGTCATGCTCTCTGGAAGCAGCATGAACCCGGAGGCTTCACCGGAGATGCTTCAGATTAGAGATGAGGGGTGTCACACCACTTATATTGATGCATTGAACAGGCATATTTTTCCTACCTTTTTAAAAAAATATATGTATGTATATTTTACCAGCAAAAGTAAAATAGGACTTACTCATGTGTATCGGGATTTACGTGTGTAAGTCTAAAACATGTGTGTGCTGTGCATCAAGGAAATTACCAGTTTTACTAATTAGTCCACCAGTTAGTGCAGTTCTTCTGTAGGGAATCAAGACCCTTCTGGCTCTTTAGCCTGAACTCCACACAGTTCACCCAGACCTCCCACCTGGCCAATACTATAAAATAAATAAATTTAATATCATGCTAGATAATTAGCAGGTGTAAAAATATGTAAGTTGTCAAATGTTCATGCAGGTCTTTTAAAATAGCTTATGCACGTAACTGTTCGCCCTATACCCCTAGACTGCACCTTTTTTAGGTACATACTTTTATGCGAAAGTGAATATACACATGTATTTTCTACTTTTATAAAATATGGAATATGCAAGTAGAGGCTACTTACATATGTATATGCTAATTTTTACCCATGTAAACTTTTGAAAATTCACCAGAAAGGCCCTAGTTTATATAGTAGACCAGCCTAAAATTATGTTAATGTATACATGCATATAAATGAAGGCACATCAAATGTAAATAAGGCTTTCATAGGTGTGTACACAATCTACTGTTGTGATCTCCTCTATGTGTTTTTAGCACATGCTCACTAAGATCTACAATTTTATATCTGCCTCAGACCAGGTGATAATTATTTTAGTGTGCACACTATAGTATGACAAATGTGCTTCACTCACAATTTAAAATTAAGAAGCCAATTCACTAACAGGTACATTTTAAAAGGAGTGCGCATGCGCCCATAAACACACATATAGGGTACGTGAGTAAAGATATGCTTAATTTTATCATGTGTGCAAGTACATGCGTATCATTTAAAATATCCATGCCACACATGCTCGCACAGAGAGAGATAGAGAGAGACAATATGAAACTCTGTTTATGTCCCACTGCAAGAGGGGCTCTTTCAACTCAGAGTGGGTTGGGGGGGGGGGGGGTAGTGGAATTTCAAGGGTCTACAGACCCTTGTGCCCTAGACAGACCAATGTAACACCCCCCAAAACTCACCCTGAGTTGAAAGAGCCCCTCTTACAATGGGAGATATATAGAGTATCATATTGTTTCTCCCGTTTCAGGACCCTTAGTAAAATTATGCAGGGAACATGTTGCTTTTGCAAAATTCGCTGTTATGCGTGTAAGTCTTGGGAATGCCCATGCCCTGCCCCTTTTCTGTCTCTTTTTTCTTGATGTGCGCACAGGTATGTTTGCACGTACTTCCCAGATTCCTAAAATTTGCTTTGCTCGCGCAAGACCCACCTATGTGTGTATGGGGCTGTTTTTTGTGCAAGCAATGCTTTTCAAATGCACCTGTAAGGCCTTTTCCCCATTATAGCCAAAATCCTTGATGAAACAGGCTTTAAGATATGTGCGCAACCCCCGAAAGCCTACCCCTGCCTCCCCCTGCGCCTCTTGCATAGGCTCAGCAGTGTGTGCAAGCCCCGGGACGCACGTTAAGTCCCTGGGCTTGAAAAAATGTGCGTTCCGGGGCAGGGCTGTGGGCAGGGCGCCGGCCCGGGGGCAATCTGGGGGCAGGACCGAGGCCTCCGGAACAGCCACCGGGCCGGGGCAGGCGTAACTTCTTCAATAAAGGTCAGGGGGGTTTTAGTTAGGGCTGGGGGGCAGGTTAAATAGGGGAATGGAGGGGAAGGTGCAGGGGAGGGGGTGAAAGGAAAGTTCCCTCCGAGGCCGCTCCGATTTCAGAGCAGCCTTGGAGGGAATGGAGGCAGGCTGCTTGGCTTGGCGAGCGTGCATGTTATAAAATCTGGCCCTATTTGTATTGTGGTTAGGGTTGTTTGCAGTACCAGATCACCATTGCTTTCTTGTCTCTAAGTAAAAGACAGAGACCTTCATTTTCAGTTTTTATTTTAATTTTACTGGGGATTTCAGTATTATAAAGAAATAAAATCAGTGGAAAAATGCCTTTTCCACTTCTCACAGCTCTTTTCCTCTAGGGTTCTATTATGATATTTCTAGATTATTTGTGCTGTCATCAAGCCCTCAGTAAAAACTGTAGAAGTTTATTCACACATTCACAATGGCTCCAGTCACTCACCTGATATTTACTATTAGACGTTACTCCAAGCTTGAATCATCTCTCTTCATTGTTCTTCATACTCATATTTTCACTAGTGCTAAAAATAAAACCCATTGGACTTAATTTGTTTCACTCTCTGCTGAATATCATTGTTTAAGTTTTTTGCAGGTCCATTATACTATCGTTTTTTTTTCATCACCTGTTTATCATTTCATCTGCTGATCAAGAGTCATACTGAATGAGTAACAAGCCAACTAGAGAAATCTTCCAGCTAAGGCATGATTTGCTCTGTGCTTCACTTATATTAATGAGAACTGGAACCAGAGCCCCCAAGAGCCTAAACACAGGAGAAAACTAAAAAGACCGATCTCAAGCATAATTCTTCTTTAAATTACTGTCAACAAGCTGCCACTGTTAATACATTCAGCAAGTTTACATCTCAAGAGTACAACATTATTTTACCCTAGCAACATGTTTTTCACCTTGGGGTAACTTTTCAAAGAGTTACACGTATAAAAATTGCTTATACATATGTTAGTAGCATGTATTCATGTAATCAACCCTAATAGTAGGAGACTTTAACCTTCATGTAGACAGCAGACAGAAACCTACCACATGCGAAATCTTTCTAGATACTATGGAAGCCACGGGGTGGACACTATTTGCAAACAACCCCACCCATAAAGCAGAACACATCTTAGACCTAATTTTCATAATCAATTCCTCTCACAGAATATTGCCCTGGTCTGATCACCAGCTAATAAAGGCAGAAGTAACTCTCTTCACCAAACAACAAATAAACGCACATAATAATCTGTCTTTCATGTTACCATAAAAAGATAGAAACTGAAACACTCAATGAAACTATTAAAAATAAAATATCTGAGTTTGATCAAGATTATGCCTCCTCAGCCTTTGACTCCTGGGATAAAATTATCAATGAAATAGCGGATACCCTATGCCCAATCAAAAAAAACCCATTCCAAAATGTATGCATCACAAATAAACAAAAGAAACCTTGGTATAACAAAGAACTAAGACATACTAAACAGACCCTGAGAAAATCAGAAAAGCAATGGAGGAAATTCCATTCGATGGAATCCAAGAAAAATACAAATCCCTGTTAACAAAATATCTCAAACAAATAAACAAAGCAAAAAAAGAATACTATGCAAAACAGATTTATGGAGTAATATTTAATTCAAAGCTACTCTTTGAAACAGTGAAAAACCTAATCAAGGATCCATCCTCCCCCATCTCAAATAACTATGACTTTACATAGAACTCATGCAATGAATATGCTAATTTGTTATTAAACAAAATCAATACACTTAAATCACAATTTTCCACCAGCATACCAACAAAAGAGTCGGAAGAAAAACTTAATCAAGTGAAATGGAACACATTTGACCAAGTATCTAAACTCGAAATAAACCAAATCATCACTAAAATGAAACCTGCGATCCACCCACGGGACCCTCTCCAAGCAAGTACCCTAAAAAATGTCAACTGCATAATAACCCCGATATTCACAACCATAATAAACCATTCGCTAGCAGAAGGATGTGTCCCTGACAGAGCAAAACAAGCTGTTATTAAACCAATTCTAAAAAACAAAACAGGCATAATCGATGATTGGGACAATTACCGATCAATATCCAACCTGTCTTTCTTTGCAAAAGAAAAAAAGCAGTTCTATCTCAATTACAGATCACCTAGAAGCCAATAACATATTATACCCAAACCAATTCAAATTCAGAAAAAATCGCTCAACAGAAATCCTACGCATCTCTTTAACTGACCCTGTTCTATAAGGCTTTTACAACAATGAATCATATATCCTAGTACTAATAGATTTAATGGCAGCATTCGATACAGTAGACCATTCCCAACTATGCCACCAACTTGAGAGAAATAGGAATGTGCAGAAATGTTAATAAATGGTTTTCTTCCTTCCTAAAAGATAGGTTATTCCAAGTCAAACAATGTAATCAAATTTCAGACGCCATCCCAATCGATATAGGCATCCCCCAAGGTTCAGCATTCTCGGCCACTCTATTCAACATTTACCTGCTGCCTATTTGCGCACTACTAGCAAATCTAGGAATCAACTTCTTCCTATATACAGATGACATACAATTCTATATACCTTTCAATAAAACAGTCGAAAAAAACGCAACGTCTCTGTCAAAATACATGAAGGCCATACAACAAAAACTTTCTCAACTGAAACTAACTCTAAACCTCCAAAAACCCAAAATTGTTTGGCTAAGGAGTGATAACAAGATAAATAAACCACCAACCCTAAACCTAGGAATTACCAATATTACCCTATCAGAAGAAGTACGAGACCTAAGAATTCAGATAGATGAGAACTTCACCATGAAAAAGCATATAAAATCACTACAGGTACATCAAAATGCATCTGTAAGACTCTTACTGGGGACAAGGAAATTTGATCACATCACTCCCTTGCTGATTGCCCTGCACTGGCTTCCTGTACAATCCAGAATTCATTATAAAATGTTATCCCTAATCTTCAATATCATCAACAATATCGATCCATGCTTATTAGGAGTGACACTTCAACCCTACACACCAAAGAGAGACCTAAGATCACAAAACAAAGGACTTCTAATGGTACCCTCCACTCGGAATACACACCTAACACAAATAAGAGACCAAATGTTTTCAATAGCAGGCAAAAGCTGTGGAACCCACTTCCAGAGCCATTACGCCAGATAACAGAAAATTAGAATTTCAAGCATGAACTGAAAACACGGCTCTTCAGAAGGGCATACAATTTAATGTAAAATGCCAATATGCTGATATTTGCAATGACAATACCAGAGTTAATGCTAAATGAGTGAGCAATATTTAGGGGCAGATTTTAAAAGCCCTGCTCGCGTAAATCCGCCCGGATTTACGCGAGCAGGGCCTTGCGCGCCGGCGCGCTTATTTTCCATAGGCCTGCCGGCGCGCGCAGAGCCCCGGGACTCGCGTAAGTCCCGGGGTTTTTTTGTCGGGGGCGGGGCCGATCGATGCGGCGTTTTGGGGGTGGGATGTGGCATGTCGGGGGCGGGCCCGGGGGCGTGGTTTCGGCCCGGGGCGGTCCGGGGGCATGGCCGCGCCCTCCGGAACCGCCCCCGGGTTGCGTCTCGGCATGCCAGCGGCCCGCTGGCGCGCGGGGATTTACTTCTCCCTCCGGGAGGCGTAAATCCCCGGACAAAGGTAGGGGGGGGGGTTTAGATAGGGCCGGGGGGGTGGGTTAGGTAGAGGAAGGGAGGGGAAGGTGAGGGGAGGGCGAAAGAGAGTTCCCTCCGATGCCACTCCGATTTCGGAGCGGCCTCGGAGGGAACGGAGGCAGGCTGCGCGGCTCGGCACGCGCCGGCTGCCCAAAATCGGCAGCCTTGCGTGCGCCGATCCTGGATTTTAGCAGATACGCGCGGCTACGTGCGTATCTACTAAAATCCAGCGTACTTTTGTTTGCGCCTGGAGCGTGAACAAAAGTACGCGAACGCGCCGTTTTTAAAAATCTACCCCATAATGAATAATATAAATGGTACAGCTAACAGAATTAGAATGTGTAATTACGTTGTGTTGAACTAGAAAATTATCAATATGAACTAAATCTCATATAGTAGCTACTTTGAAATCCTAGAATATGTATATATATGAACTAGAATATGTACTTGCTGTGAAGATGAACTAGAAGCTGAATGTGGACACAAAGTATATGATTAGAGACCATGAATATGAATGCTGATAATGTAAACCATCGTGATCTTCTTTTGGAACAATGGTATATAAAACATTTAAATAAATAAATAAACTAATTGGTATTTTACATACCTTGCACATTTACAAGTGAAAGAAGGGGCGGTCTAGGAGCATTCCAGGATGGGGCCAACAATTACATGTATAAGTTGCTATTTTATAAAAGATTTATATGCGTAAATTTGCCAACTTAAGTTTTGTAATTTTATATTTGCTAATTATCTTGTGTAATTGAAATCAAACTTGTTTATTGTGTACTCCTGGCTGGGTGGGAGATGTAGGTGTACTGAGGGAAGTTCATGCTGAAGAACCAGCAGGGTTTCAATGACCTGGGGAAAGACTAGGTGAACTGGCAGAAGAATCGGAAAACTAGTAATTTCAATTACACGTGCATGTTTTAAAATATACCAACATCTGTGCATATTTATGTTTATTTATTTATTTATTTATTTGAACGTTTTTCTATACCGTCATTAAGTTATTTACCAACATAACAATTTACAATAAGGCACATATAGAAGAGATTAGTTCATACTTTACAAAGGGGGTGCCAATAGTATCCAGTAACAAATAAACATTAAAGGCTATTTGGTTTATGACATGGATTTTCCATATGTGTAAAATATGTGCACATGTTCAATGCATTGAAATACTCGTTTTCAATGCATTTCATATGCTCGTGCATAAGCATACAAACTTGCGTATTTTGAGGTTAGACATACTCATATTTTATACGTGCGTATCTGATATGTGTGGGTTATAAAATGCTGTCATGGATATCCATGCAACCATTTAGAAGCGTATATGCAGCTGCGCAGAGTTGTTTGAAAGATTTTCCCAAATGTTTATTCTTACTAAAGTCAACATATGTTACATTTAGTCCAGTTACTGATTTATTGTGTTAGGGCCTATGTTTATTTCAGTGGTGCAGGAGGAAGGTACTGGAGGCTAAATTTAGGTAGAAAACTGAAATCTAGATCTCCAGGGTTGCATTCTCAGAAATGCTCCCCATTCCATGCGCAGGATCCCAGAGGCAGGCTAAACTCTAGAGTCTCAATGCATGAATGAGAATGTTAGGAACTGGGGAACATTCTGGGGATTGTGACATTTATATTTTATAAAAGACTTATATGCATACATTTGGCAACTTAATTTTTGTAATTTTACACATGCTAATTATCTTGTGTACTTGAAATCAAACTTGTTTATTGTGTACTCCTGGCTGGATGGGAGCTGTAGGTGAACCAGAGTGGAACCAGCCTGTTGACACTAATGTTTAAAAAGGAGACAGAGCAGCTTTTAAACTAGATGGGGGAAAGACATGATTCAGAATGATGTATCTTTGAAAGGTGCTAACAAAACATGGAAATTAGGATATCCCAATAGAGAGACTGCAAGAAATGCTAAAGTAGCCCAGGTGCCTTGAAGTAAAGAGTAGACAGAGCCGAAAGATTCCAAATTACCCCTGCCAACTGATGAGCATGTTGTCAATACAAACAAAAAACATATTTTGAAATGTCTTACACAAATGTTAGAAATCTAAAAAATAAGATAGGAGAGTTAGAGTGTATAGCGTTGAATGAAAAGGTAGATATAATTGGCATCTCAGAGGCCTGGTGGAAGAGGGATAACCAGTGGGACACTATGATGCTAGAATATAAATTATATTGCAATGCTAGGATGGATCAAATTGGTGGAGGGGGCACTACTTGTAAAAGAGGGCATAGAGTTAAAGAGGATAAAAGTTCTGCAGAAAACAAAATGCACTGTAGAATCTTTGTGGATAGAAATTCCATGTGAGAACAGGAAAAGAATAGCAGTGGAGGTGTACTACCATCCATCTGGCCAGAATGAACAAACGATCAAATGCTAACAGAAAGTAGGGAAACTAACAAAATTACCCGGGTATTGACTGGATAAATGTCTCATCAGGACATCCTAAGAACGTAAAGTTTCTAGATGAACAGGCCCTGTGGGACTGGGTGTGCATACCGTGCATTTGCATGGGGCAGCGAGCCTGCGGCTGTAGGAGAGACCACAGGAAAGCCATCAGAGCCTAATCCACTGGCGGCGTCTTGGAAGTCAAGCTACCGGTGGTTCAGCAGCTGAAAATGAGAGGTCCATGTTCCCAAGTGTGCACGCACGCCCGCGCACAACTTTACCCGTGGGCGCACATAGCTCCCGCTCCTCTCCACCCCCCCCCCCCCCCCCCAAGCAGGAAGGCTGGTGGGTCTTGGTGGAGCTCGTCCCAACATGGCCCAAAGAAAACAGGATGCCCACAGGGCCGTGGTGGAGCTCATCCCACCAGAGCCCGATGACAGCAGGAGGCCTTGTGTGCGAGGTTGTAGGTATATGTATGTGAGTGAGTGAGGGCCTGTGTGTGTCTGTGAGAGCCTGTGTGTGTCTGTGAGAGAGTCTGTGTGCTTGTGAATGTGCTTGTGCCTTTAAGAGCCTATATGTCACATATAGGCTCTCACAGGCATGCACAACCACACCCAAAATGTATTTTGTGAGGGAGAGGGAGCCTGCGCATGTGAGTGAGAGGGAGTGTGTGAGAGAATGAATGTGTTATTGTGCATGTGTGTAAGAGACATGATAAAATTTGTATGGCCCTATCTCCCCCAATCCACAACAATCTCAATATGACTGGAAATCAAAAGATCCCAGGTATGAAAACCAGGAGATTTTTAATCCTTATTAATCCTTTTAATTATTGGGTGTAATTTGATGTTTTTACTCTTTTGAAATAGTTAATTAATTTAGGGGAATAGAACATTTTTTAATTATTGGAATTTTTATTCAGCAGATGTTTTGAAATATTTTATTGATGTTTGGGTAATCTTCAATATTCAATTCATTAACTGGTTTGAAATATGCTTTTTATTAAAATGATTTTAATATTATGATTAATATTTTATAGTTCTTGATTTTATTTTTTAATGTTTTATGAAGAATGGTAGTGTTTCTATTTTTCCACTGTTGCTCTGCATATAGAGGCTGGCTTGCTGCTGGTTCTAGTTCAGCTATTCTCAGCACATTTCTGTTTATTCTTTCTGATCACTTTATTCTGTATTTGGTCAGGGTCTCTCTATATTCTATATATGTGACCAAGGTGAGATATTTTGTAGGCATGTAATTTTTATGTAGGGATCTATAGCAGCCTGGTTTCCTAATAAGTGTTTTATTGGTGTTCTAGGACCTTGTGAAATCTGTGCAGTGTTGTCTTTTCATAGATAAGGTTGTTAGGGTTATTTTGATATGGGAGGTTTACTATATTGTAATGGTAATTCTGTTTATTCATGACTTTCTGAGGGCCAGGCTCACACCCAACTCCCATTACAAAAAGTCTAATCCCATAGGATTTCCAAGTGTCTTTTTTGTAGAATATTCTGGTTAGTATCACAGCAGTACATGTAAATATAATATACATATTGTAAGTGATATTTTGGCCTCAGAAGACTGTACTTTTGAATGTTCTTTGTCATGTTAAATTTGTTATAAATGAATAATTTAATTGTGTGTGTCTATATAGGATGTGGGAGTTCAATGTATGCATGTATGTGGCAGGGGGAGATGGCGGGTATGCAAGGCTTTAAGATTTACCAGTGATACCTAATACCCTTCCCTAACCAAGGCTTTTGGGGTGGGTGGGGGCATGTCATTATTTAAACATATAGATTTCAGGAAGGAGCTGGTCTTTATTTGACAGGCCCAGAAAAGAGACTGAATAAATGGGGGGAGGGGGCAGCACAGTAATGGTTCATACAGGGCAGCAAAAAAGCTATCATTGTTGCGTCAGAGGTGGTCCCTTGGGCCGAGGTGGGGTTAGCGCAACCGGTAGGTAGGGACCTACGGGTCCCCACTGCTGGCAGGCAGAGTGGGCTGATAGACAGAGACCGCTGGAGCTTCACCTATACCAGCCCTCGTTCCCGGCAGGTGGAGCCTTTGGATACCGGGGCTGGCAGGACTTAGGTGAGCCTCGGTGTAGAGTCACAGTAAAGTCTGATGTAGCCCAGAGACAGCAGGTAGAGGATGGTACAGTCCGAGCACCAATGGAACGAGAGCAGACAGGGGGCGCTCGAGCAAGAGCAGGCTGAAGCCTGAATAAACCATGTCTAGGGAGTAAGCTAAAGAGGCGTCAAGGAACAGGCTTGAGTCTGAGCTGGCGGCAATTCGAAGACTGTGGAAAGCAAGTTGAGATCTGATCATGACGATAGTCAAGCGTAGTCAGGCAAAGCGGAGGTCTGGGTGTGGAGATAGGCAATAACGTGGTCAGGCGAAGCAGAGGTCTGGGTCTGGAGATAGGCAGTACCGTAGTCAGGTGAGGCAGAGGTCAGGGCTTGGAGAGAATCAATGGCATGGTCAGGCAAAGCAGAGGTCCAGGCTTGGAGAGAATCAATGGTGTGGTCAGGTAAAGCAGAATCAGGTCCGTGTAGTCAATCCAAAGAATGGAACGAGGTAGGAATGAGGAAACAGGAATCAGGAACAAACGAGGAACAGGAATACAGAGATGAGACAACTCTCAGGAGGCAACGAGTACTCTCACCAGCGAGGAGACCTGTTGCAAAGGTAATGCTAGGGAGCAGAGCCTGAGCTTAAATACTATAGCAGTGTAAACGTCATCATCCGGGGCCGTGGCTAGGTTCCTGCCGCAGTCCCTACTTAAACTTTAGTGGTACGTGCGCGCGCCTAGGGAGGGGCGCAGTGCAAGTAACAGCATCTCTCCGTGGGCCATGTGGAGAGGCCCAACGAGAAGTGGCAACAGAACCGGGAACGCCAGGAACCATGACAGGGCTGGAGGCACCAGGGGAGGCCCGAGGACGGAGCCGACGGCCCACCGCCACCAGCGAGGAGGAACCAGGAGCTGGCGTCATTGAGGAAAGGTGAGGGGGCCATGCCGCAGGTCTGCTGCAGACAGCAAGCGTAACAGTACCCCCCCTTTATGCGCCCCCCTTGGAGGTCGGGGTTTACCAGGATGGGCATGATGAAAGTTCAGGAGGAGGCTTTTATCTAGGATGTTTTGAGCTGGCTCCCAAGAATTTTCTTCGGGAACGTAACCCTCCCAAGAAAGGAGGTATTCCCACTGGCGGCCCCTGCGGTGGACATGAGGACTTCATGTACCTTGTATGTTGTATCAGTTTCAGCCACCAATGGAAGTGGTTCCAGAGCCTTTCGGGAAGGCCAGGTCAAGACCACAGGTTTTAGAAGAGATATATTATCAAACTTGGATTACTGTAACGCATTATACATTGGACTACCATTATCAACGCTACACCCACTTCAGCTTATCCAGAATGCTACTGCCAGACTGATTTTCAACCTACCGAAGAGGGAACATATCTCCCCGATATTACAACACCTACACTGGCTCCCCATTACTCATCGTATAAAATACAAAATCTTAACCACCATTCACAATCTGCTTTACAATCCCAATTCTGTATGGATCTGCTCTATGCTACACATATACAAACCAACAAGACAACTTCGATCAACGGACAAATGCCTATTAGAAATACCGTCAGTTAGATCTACCAGCTTAGCACTAACAAGAAAAAGAGCCTTCTCAGTCTTCGGCCCATCCTTGTGGAATTCTATACCAGACCATATCCGGATGACATCTAATCGAAATGACTTCAAAAAGATGATTAAAACCTTTTTATTTAAAGACGCATACAACTACAGTACCTGCACCTAATTTAATACCTTGAACTCTCTTATACCCTTTCGATACCGCTGTTATTAAGTATTACTTTGTTTTACTATGTATGTAAATTTTGTTTTATACTATGTATGTAAATTCTGTTTTATTATGTATGTAAACTTGTAAACTATATAAAACTATATAAAAACTTTTAAATAAATAAATAAATAAATAAATAAATAAATATGTGAAACGTATTATGTATTCCCAGCATAGAAGGCAGCCGAAGCTGGTATGTAACTGGTCCAATGCGTCGGGTGACCGTAAAAGGTCCGATGTACCTTGGAGTGAACCTGTGGGAAGGTATTCTGAGTCAGATATATCGGGTGCTTAACTAGACTTTCTGGCCTTGAATGGATTCAGGGGCTGAGCGTCGGTGACTGTCAGCAGTTCTCTTGGCCCAGGAAGCGGCCTGACGCAAGCGGAGATTCATCTGTTTCCATAAAGTCTTGAGGTCATCCGCAGTAGCCTGCACCGCATGGGACAGTATAGACAAAGGTATGGGCAGTGGTGGTCGTGGTTGCTTTCCATAGACGATAGAGAATGGTGAGGTGCCTGTAGCTGTGGCAATGTGGGAGATGTGAGAAAACTTCTCCCAAGGGAGGAGTTCAGACCAATTGTTTTGGCGATCGTTGATGTAAGCATGCAAGAAGGCCTTTAAGGAGCAATTTACGCGCTCAGCTTGCCAGATGGCTTGGAGGTGGTATGCAGTGGTTAGACTGATATTGATGCCGAATTTTCGGCAAAGAGCATGCCAATATCTGCCAACAAACTGTGGACCCCTATCCAAGACAATATCCTTGGGTAGGCCATGTAATCTGAAGATGTGACGGAAGAATAGGCATGGCAGTTCAGGAGCAGATGGTAGGCCTGGTAGAGGGAAGAAGTGGGCCATTTTTGAAAATTGGTCTATGGTTACCGGTATGACCCTTAGATGGTGGCAAATCTACGATGAAATCCGTAGACAGATGGGTCCACAATTCCTTGGGAGCTGGAAGCGGTTGAAGTAAACCCCAAGGTCGACTGACCAAGGGCTTTTGTTGCGCACGTGTTATAGGATTTGACGTATGCCTTAGCATCAGAGACCATAGTGGGCCACCAGAAGAACCGCCGAAGCAGCACCAAGGTTCATGCTCACCCTGGGTGACCAGCAAATTTAGAATCGTGTGCCCAGTGGAGAACTCTTTCTTGGAGCTGTTGGGGCACAACAGTCTTCCCAGCAGGGACTGAGTGAGTAGCGGATAAACAGATACAAGCTGGATCTATTATATGACCGGGTTCTTCCAGGGTATCTTCAGGCTCAAAGGAGCATGATAGTGCATCTGCCCTAGAGGTTGTTTTCAGCTGGATGGTAACGAAGCTCAAAATTGAACCTGGAAAAGAATAAGGCCCATCGAGCCTGACGGGTGTTGAGACTCTGGGCATGGCTCAAATGTTCAAGGTTCTTGTGGTCGGTGAATACGATGAACTTGTATTGCGCACCCTCTAACCACAGGTGCCATTCCTCAAGGGTTAATTTTATAGCAAACAACTCACGATCACCAATACTATAGTTCTGTTCAGCTTTTGTTGCGCACGTGTTATAGGATTTGACGTATGCTAAGGCATACGTCAAATCCTATAACACGAGCGCAACAAAAGCCCTTGGTCAGTCGACCTTGGGGTTTACTTCAACCGCTTCCAGCTCCCGAGGAATTGTGGACCCATCTGTCTATGGATTTCATCGTAGATTTGCCACCATCTAAGGGTCATACCGGTAACCATAGACCAATTTTCAAAAATGGCCCACTTCTTCCCTCTACCAGGCCTACCATCTTGCGGGAGTAGAACGAACATACTGTAAAGCCGGAAGCAGTGCATTGATTAAGGACCTCCCTGGCCCCAATTGCGGAGGCTTCAACTTCCACTAGAAATGGACAGTTTGGGTCTGGGTGATGAAGGCAAGACCCCGCCTGGAAGGCCTCTTTAAAGTGGTGGAAGGCTGCAATGGCTTCCGGTGTCCAGTTTCGAGCGTCTTGGCCCTTGCGAGTCAGTGCTGTCAGAGGAGCAGCCAAAGTGGAATAATGTGGAATAAAATGGTGATAGTAATTTAGAAATCCCAGGAAGCGTTGGAGGGCCTTGAGACCCATGGGTTGTGGCCAATCCTGGATTCCTTTCAATTTGGCAGGGTCCATAGAAAATCCTCGTTGGGAGATAATGTACCCAAGGAAAGGCAGACTGGATTTCTTGAATAAGCACTTATCCAGTTTTGCAAATAAGTGATTCTCACGAAGGCGTTGGAGGATGGTAAGGATATCAGTGCGGTGTGTGGCCAAAGCCTTCGAAAAGACAAGGATGTCATCCAAATATGTCACAACCTTGGTGTACAGCAGATCTCTGAAAATTTTGTTCATCATTCGCTGGAAAATTGCGGACGCGTTACAAAGACTGAAGGGCATCATCAGGTATTCATGATGCCCGTCCCGGGTATTAAAAGCGGTCTTCCAAATGTCGTCGGGATGGATCCGTACCATGTTATATGTGCCATGCAAATCCAGCTTAGTGAAATATGGATGCTCCATGTAAGCGATCAAATAATTCCGAGATCAGCGGCAAAAGGTACTTGTCCTTATAGGTGATAGAGTTTAGGCTGCAATAGTCAATACATGGCCTGAGTGATCCATCCTTCTTGGTCACAAAGAATCCTGCTCCGGCGGGAGAGGTAGAGGGGCGGATGAATCCCTTCGCAAGGTTTTCTTGAATGTACTCTGACATAGCCTTTATCTCTGGGAGAGACAGAGGATAGATGCGTTCTCGGGGAGGAGTGGTCCCAAGAAGGAGGTCAATGGGACAATAAAACCTCCGGTGGGAGAAGATCTGCTTTCTGCTTCAAAAATACATCTTCGAAATCCGCATAGGGAGCGAGTATACCTGAAGAAGTGACCACCAGAGGAACCACGGAGGGTGACACCACTTTCTGTAGACAAGACTGGTGGTAGGCTGGGCCCCACTCCATCAGTTGCAGCGACCCCCAATCAAATTGGGGAGGGTGCTTTTGGAGCCAGGGAAGGCTCAAGACTACCGGATGGATAAATTTCTCCAATACCAACAGTTCAATTTCTTCTGAATGCAGAGCACCAGTACACAATTGAACTGGCTCAGTGGTGAGGAATATTCAGCCTGGTAATGGTTCCCCATAGATAAAGGCTATACACAGGGAGGTTTCCAAAGAATGGGTTTTTATACCCGGGATCTGGACTATGTCCCTGAGAATGAAATTACCTCCTGCTCCAGAATCCACCAGAGCAAGAACTGAGAAGGACCGGGAATCCCAGATCAGTGTGACTGGTACAGACAATTGAGGGGCCAGAGAAGTCGCGCCCATATTCAGGACCCCTTCTGAACTTAGGCCAGGAAGTTTCCCAGAAGGACAGGGCAGGCCTGTAGGTGGTGGCCAGGTGCTCCGCAATACCCACATGGATTGGTTTGTCTCCGCCGGAGGCACTTTTCTGGTATCAGCCGCCCACAGCCCAACTGCATGGGCTCTTCCGTTTTAGCCACAATGGAGACCCTTTTCGGGAAAGGGCTGGTGGTCGGTGGCGAACAGGATCAAACCCAAGCGGGCTTCTTGGGCATCCAACTCTCCTGGTGACGCTCTTGGAGGCGATGGTCGATTCGGCCTGTTAAGTCTATAAGGTCCTCAAGAGAAGAATGGAGCTCCCTTGCAGCCAGTTCATCCTTCAGCTGCGAGGAAAGTTCATCCAGGTAGATTGCTCAAGGCAGTCTTCCTGCCAGGCAAGCTCAGAAGCCAAAGTCCAAAACTCAATGGGATAGTCGAAGAGACTTCTTTGGCCTTGATGAAGATTTAATAGACTGATACTTGCCACGGCATGCCACCCAGGATCATCAAAGGTCCGTCGAAACACAGCCACAAACTGGGATAACTCCCTCAGGAGGGTGTCCGACCGTTGCCACAAGGGTGAAGCCTAGGCCAGCGCCATCTCTTCGAGACAAGGCAGGATGATGGTGACTTTAGTTAGTTCATCCTGGAAGACGGAGGGCTGCAGAGCGAATTGCATATAGCATTGGTTAATAAACGCCCTGCAGAGCCTAGTGTCACCATTGAATCATGGGGGCGCTGGTAGGGCCAGCAGGGCTCGAGGCATTGCAGGTGATGGCTGTGGATGAGGAGGAGCCGGTGTAGAAACTGTATTGCTGGTGAGGGCATCAAGCAGGGCATGGAGACGATCAATGGAGGAGGCCAGTGCCTCAAGAAACTGCTGCTGTTCTTGTACCTTCGATGCCAGACCTGGAGGGCACGTGGCTCCACTGATTCCATGGCATTTGCAACCTGTTGCATCGGAGGTGGACCCTTGGGCTGAGGTGGGGTTAGTGCAACCCATTGGTAGGGACCTACGGGTCCCCACCATCGGCAGGCAGAGTGGGCTGATAGACAGGGGCCGCTGGAGCTTTACCTATACCAGCCCTCATTCCCTGCGGGTTGAGCCTTTGGGTGCCGGGGCAGCAGGACTTAGGTGGGCTTTGGTGTACAGTCACAGTAAAATCTGATGCAGCCCAGAGACAGCAGGTAGAGGATGGTACAGTCTTACTCTGAACAAGGCAATGTCCTGGAAACCCAAGCGCCAATGGAATGAGAGCAGACAGGGGGCAAGCGAGCAAGAGCAGGCCAAAGCCTGAATAAACCACGTTCAGGGAGTAAGCTGAAAAGGCATCAAAGAACAGGCTTGAGTCTGAGCTGGTGGCAATCTGAAGGCTGTGGCAAGCAAGCTGAGATCTGATCATGAAGATAGTCAAGCATAGTCAGGCAAAGTGGAGATCTGGGTCTGGAGATAGGCAATAGCATAGTAAGGCAAAGCAAAGGTCTGGGTCTGGAGATAGTCAATAGCGTAGTCAGGTGAAGCAGAAGTCCGGGCTTGGAGAGAGTCAATGGCATGGTCAGGCAAAGCAGAGGTCTGGGTTTGGAGAGAATCAATGGCATGGTCAGGCAAAGCAGAGGTCCTGTGATAGCATTTAACTTTCAAAAGTAAGACTATGATAAAATGAGAAAATGACTAGGAAAAAACTGAAAGGAGCAACTACAAAGGTTAAGGGTTTATGTCAGGTATAGATGCTATTTAAAAATACCATCTTAGAAATTTATTTATTTATTTATTTAATGGCTTTTATATACCGGAGTTCATGCACTAGTGCATACCACTTCGGTTTACACAGAACAAGGAACAGAAAATTACATCAAACTTTAGATCAAATGTATTCTACACATTAAAAAAGGTGGAAGGAAGGCCATACAGCTGCTGGCATGATCAAAGGGTGAGGTGAGAGAATCTATTCTAGTCAAAAGTACCTTTTTCAAAAATTGGAAAAGGGATCTGAATGAAGAAAATAGGACACAACATATGCACTGACAAGTTAGATGCAAAACATTGATCAGGGAGACAAAGACAGAATTTGAAAAGAAGCTTGCTGTGGAAGCAAAAACTCATAATAAAAACATTTTCAGGTACACTGAGTGTCACATGTATGATTTTTTCAACTGTCGGTGAGAGATGGTATGTGTGCACCTAGTGCAAAGAGCTCCTGTCTCTCAAAGAACAAATCCTATCTCTGGAGGCTAGAATGGTAGACTGGAGGTGGTAAGGCAAACAAAGAAGTACCTTGATAAGACCTTCAGGAACATAGTAGCCAAGTCCCATATCCAGTCTGGCAGCCCTGGTGCTGCCTTGGATCAGAAAGGTCTCCCGATTGGAGAGCATCATCCTGGTATAGCAGGAAGTGATCCTGTAGCAAATATCTGCTCTCCATGTGATGCATTGTCCTGTTGCACTAAGGACAAGTCTCCCAAGGTTACTGCCCAGGAGGGAAGGATTAGGTCAGCCATCATAGTTGGTGATTTGATTATTAGAAATATAGATAGCTGGGTGGCTGGTGGACGTGAGGTCTGCCTGGTAACTTGTCTGATGCAAACATGGTGGACCTCACGCATCACCTAATAGGATTATGGACAGTGTTGCAAAGGAGCCGGCTGTCATGGTACATGTGGGCAACAATGACATAGGAAAATGTAGGAGGGAGTTTCTGGAAGCCAAATTTTGGATTTGAGGTAGAAAGCTGAAATCCAGAACCTCCAGGGTGGTATTCTCTGAAATGATGCCTGTTCCATGTGCAGGTCCCCAGAGGCAGGCAGAGCTCTGGAGTCTCAATACGTGGATGACACGATGGTGCAGAGAAGAAGGATTCGGTTTTGTAAGGAACTGGACAACCTTTTGGGGAAGGGGAAACTTTTCTGAAAGGACGTGCTCCATCTTAACCAGAGTGGAACCAGGCTGCTGGCTCTAACTTTTAAAAAGGAGATAGAGCAGCTTTTAAACTAGAACAAGGGGAAAACCGGCAGTCACTCAGCAGTGCATGGTTCGGAGGAATGTATGTTTGAAGGATACTAATGAAACAGGAAAGAGCATCCCAAAAGAGAGGTTCCAATAAAAGCAAAAGTAGTCCATGTGCCTATAAGTAAAGAATCACCTGAGCTAAAGAATTCCAAATTATAAAATCACACTTTGAAATGTCTGTTTGCCAATGCCAGAGGTCTAAGAAGTAAGATGGGAGAGTTAGAGTGTATAGCAGTGAAAGATGAGATAGAAATAATCGGCATCTCAAAGACCTGGTGGAAGGAGGATAACCAATGGACAATGCTATATCAGGGTACAAATTATATCTCAATGATAGGGAGGATCAACTTGGTGGGGGTGTGGCAATTTATGTCCGGGAGGGTATAGAGTCCAACAGGATAAAGATCATATAAGAGACTAAATGCTCAGTAGAATCTATATGGGTTGAAATCCCATGTGTGTTGGGTAAGAGTACAGTGATAGGAGTATACTACTGTCCACCTAGCCAAAATGAACAGACAGATGATGAAATGCTAAGAGCAATCAGGGAAGCTAACCAATTTGGTAGTGCAGTAATAATGGGAGATTTCACTTACCCCAATATTGACTGGGTAAATGTAACATTAGGACATGCTAGAGACATAAAGTTCCTGGAAGGAATAAACATCATCTTCTTTGGAATAATTGGTTCAGGAACCAATGAGAGAGGGAGCTATATTAGATTTAATTCTTAGTGGAATGCAAGATTTGGTGATAGAGGTAATGGTGGTGGGGCCACTTGGCAATAGTGATTAGGGATGTGAATCGTGTGCCCGATCATCTTAACGATCGGGTTCGGCTAGAGGGGGAAAAAAATCTGATCGGTGGTGATGTGAATCGGTTCCGATTCACATCGTTATTTATTTTTTTTGTGAGGCCCGACCCTTTAAAATTGACCCCTTACCTTCCCCCACCCTCCCGAACCCCCCCAAAACATTTTACGATTACCTGGTGGTCCAGTGGGGGCGCGGGGACCAATCTCCCGCTCTCGGGCCATCGGCGCCATTTTGGCTGCCACTCAAAAATGGCGCCGATGGCCCGATAAAAAGAAAAACCCACCCGACCCTTTAAAAATGACCCCTTAGCTTCCCCCACCCTCCCGATCCCCCCAAAACATTTTAAAATTACCTGGTGGTCTAGTGGTGGTCCCGGGAGCGATCTCCCGTTCTCAGGCCATCGGCTGCCACTCATAAAGATGGCGCCGATGGCCCTTTGCCCTTACCATATGACAGGGTATCCATGCCATTGGCCGGCCCCTGTCACATGGTAGGAGCACTGGCTGGCCAGCACCATCTTTAAAGATGCCGGCATCTTCATGCAAGTCATCTTCGGTGTACCCCGCACTGCGGGCCACTACCAAACCAGAATACCTGAGGTATTTTCTACTCTACAGGAAGACTATCTGGTGTACCCCACTCTGCAGGCCACTACCGGACCATCACTTCTGTAGAATTACTGTGGGTATTACTCTCAGCTCAAGAACTGTACTTTGACAGCATTTCCCGCTCCATGGGCTCTGTTCAGAACTGCACCTTATTGCATTCCCCGCTCCTCAGGTTATTTATTTATTTATTTATTTTTAGTTTTTATAAACCGACGTTCCTGTATAAAATACATATCACACCGGTGTACAGTGAAATAAAACTGTCGCCACATGGGCGGCTTACATTATAGCAAATAACATTATAAATAACATTATAAATACATTTAACATTTTAACAGATAACATAGAGATTAGAGGAGATTAGCGGAGATTACAGTAAACAATCGAGGTTGATTAAGATTCAATGATGATTATGGGTTATGCTTCCTTTCTCTCTCCTTCATAATAAAGTCTGACTTACAGCTGTGTCCTGATACTGAGACTGAGCCTACCAACAGTGAGACCCACAGGGCTCCTCCCTGTGGGTGGAGTCATCTCTCACCTCGGCCCAGGGTTCACATCCATACCAAAACATAAATGGGATAAGAGTCTATGAATCAAAGAATGTGCTTAAGGCTGGATGGGAGTTGGGGTGGGTGGCAGGGAAAGAAAGATACACTAAAATTACTTAGCTTTCCTTTTAATCAGGTACACACATTTTCCTTTCTTTTAATTGGGCACATACACACACTAAAAATTACCTACCTTCCTTTCTTTATAGTCAGGTACATACACTTAAAAATTACCTAGCTTTTCTTTCTAATTAAACACACAAACTAAAGATTAATTCACCCCATGATTTCACCTTTTTCCCAAACTTTAAGTCCCCAAATTACCCAGCAAAGCAATATTCCCCAATCCTTTTCAGCCACCAGCAAAATCTTCTGCTTTCAGTACTCCCTCAGGATTGAAAGTTACCAAGGTCTGCCCCTGCTATATATCTTCAGGCCGATGCAATACTGTGCACTCAGGCTAGCGAACATGTTAACCTTTGGTTAGATGTGGTACTTGGATGCTCGTCCATAACCTCTTATGCAATAAGGGGATGAGTGCGTCCAAAATGCACATTCAAACCAGCACATAGCCAATAGTGCTCATCACATGTAAATGCCATATTGATGTACTGTAGCTGACTGTACACGGGTTAGAAAAATGGACGCTCATAAAACTAAGCGTCTGTTTTCCTAACTAGCGCACAGCCACTTTTCCTGGGTGCCCAATGCTGAGGAAGCACTAGGGATGCATAATTTCTCCTACTGCCTCCTTTTTAACCCAGCAGCTCATTTGCCTACTGCATCACGCACGAGAGAGGTGGATGGGCACGTGTTAGGAAAGCGGGTGCTCAATTATGAGCGCCCATTTTTCCTGCACGGATATTGCATTGGCCTGCTTGTGTGTCAAAGGTATATTACTACAAAGAAACCCATTCGATGATACACACTTCAGTTAGTTTGCTAGAGTAACTTTCTGCTATTGTTCCTGTTTAAGAACTTTGACACCTATTCAAATTAATCACATTTCTCTCACACCTTTTCAAAGCAAGTTACCTACTTTACTTTTTTTTAATCATACACACAGTAAAAATGACCTAGTTTTCCTTTTTAATTAAGCACAAAAAACTAAAGATTAATTTACCCCACAATTTCATCTCACCCCCAAACTCTAAGTCCAAAAATTACTCAGAAATGCAATATTCAGTGATCCTCTTCAGCCAGTAGAAAAATCTTCTCTCAACATTCTCTCAGTACTTCCTTGGATGGGAAGATATGGGATGCTGTGGGAACAGTTTATCCCTTATTACTGCACTCAAGTAGATGTTTACTGCTCCTGATGTAATGATTATTCACATGGGAGGCAAAGATTTGGCATCTATTCACAATATAGAACTGCGAAAAAAAAGGCACAAAAGGATTTTGCCAAGGTTTTCCTTTGAACAAAAATAGGCTGGTTTGCATCATCACTAGATTGGTATGCATGGGGATAAAAAATTGGAACCATCAAAAGGAAAAAAAAATAAGTGGCTGTCTGATGTACTCCGTGGAGGTGGTTTCGTGATATCTCATATGGCTCTTTCCTTAACGGCCCCTGATTGGTACTGGACCAATGCTGATCACTTGTCTGATGCTGGGTTTGACATATTAACTCCAACCTCTTGAATGTAATAACACGTTTTTAGTGAGGCATGGCCTCAGCTTTAAAGTGGGTAGTCTCTGGCAAGTGAGGAAACACTACTGGAACCTGTGGGGAATCAGGGGTTTTCATCCAGGCTCATAATTGTAAAAGTTCTGTTTTCTGTTGTTTAATTTTCAAGAAAATGTCAAGTTCACTCATAATGATGTGGGGCAGGGGTCAGCATGCTTGCTTGCTTTTGTGGCAGCGATGGGCCTACTGTGTGATCCTGAATAAGACTAATGCTTTTGGCTGTGGGGTGAGGGCCTGGCCATCTCCTGCTCTTATGGTATGGATTGGGCCAATTCTTCACACCCTCCCTTAAAATTAAAATGCTAGCAATATTTAAAAAGTAAGAGGGTCAGGTCTTATCTGGCTCTAAAGGATGGATGGGGCTGCCCTTTACTAATAAAATTACATTAGCCACCATTACCTGATTGGCAAAGGAGCAGGGCATGCATGCCTAGTTCCAGGGCACCTCCCCACAGTGGGATGGTGGCAAGCAAATAGTACTATAATAGTTAAGCTGCAGCCATGTTCAACACAACAGCAAGCCTCTGAGTCGTGATTTAATGGGTTAGAATAATGAGTTGTTATTAAGTGGGGTTCAAAATACATCGCCATTGGGAATGGAGGGCTATTAGTTGGGGAGGTAGTGTTTTGATTTTGGGGCCCTATGGGGCGAGTGAGTGCAGCTGGATGGAGTTGGGAAGTATACCAATGTTAGAATGCTGTCTCATGATGTGCAGGCTCTCAGTTATTTATTACTTGTTAGAGAGAGAATACTGTGAACAAGCTCAAAAAAAATTCTTCATAACGGCTTGATCTAAAAATAAGAACTATGTAAACAGTTCCTGCTCCTAGATATTTCAATGCCAACTACATCATTTAGATCCTTTCACGCTCGGGCTGCTCACTGACGAATGACTAATAAACTGGACAAATGTATTACAATGCACTGCAATACTCATGTAAAACAGCTGTAAAAATTTACAAAGCTTCAAGTGGAGTGGGGGGGTGGGGTGGAGAAGTGGGCTTTATATGGATGGGATTTGGGGAAATCAAAGTGCATCACTGGGGAAATTACAAATTTTGGGAAACTGATGGGCATGTCCCTTTAGTTACACATTACTAAAGATCCACCAGTATGTTTATCTTACTGAATAGTTTTCCCCAATATTCTATCCATTCAAATGAAGCCAAATATCTGCAAATACCCTATTTATGGGATTATTTATTTGGCTATGTGAAGGGCAGACTGGACGGAGTGCCAGGTTGCCCAGAATAATGTGGGTACCAGGCCTCACCTTGGGTGGTTCACATTGGGGAAGGGGGGGTGGGGGTGGCTGTGGAACTGCCTTCTGGGTCAGGGAGCCATTAGGGGCTGTATTGAGTAGGAAATTCATATAGCAGCAGGGGTAGTTTAGTGAGGCTGATTGGCCAGGGAGGCACTGAGGCTGAAGGGAAAGGGGAAGAGTTGAGGAATGTATTGGACAGGAGATGCGTTCGAGCCACTTGCCTGCCCCGTTTGTCAGTGAGCTGCATCAGGGCTTGTGAAGGATGGTGTGGCGTTTGAGAGGCAGTGGTGTTTCTCTTGGTTTTTATCAGCAGGTGGATTTGGAGCTGGAATCTGCAGAGGCAGCGACAGTTGGAGATGGCGACTCCAGTGACGAGCAAGCGTCCGAACAAGTGGCGAAGAAAACGGGAGTGGAGATTGTCAAGCATGCGCCTGACCACGTCATTTCATTGGCTGTTTCAGCCTGGATGAGAGGATTAAGGGCAGTAGTGGTGGTGGTGGGGGGGCCAGAATCGATATGGCAGCAGTAGTGGGACAGGGTTGTGGGGTTACTCCGGGGGCTGGAGAGGTAGAGTGAGCTGCAGCTGGGACGGATATTAGCTCCATTTTAGATCTGAGGAAACATTTGCAAGCTGCTCCCCCTTCGTGTTCTCGAGGAGTGTGGGGGCGAAGCTGAGTCTCTCATGCCTCATTTCAGGGCTCAGGGTGTTGTGGACAGACTAGCAGCTGGTGGGATGTCACACTGTGTGGGGGAGGGTTGTGTTTATTCTGGCAGGCATGCAGTGGTTAGCGGGGGAGCAAGCAGGGACATGGCAGGCATTAGATTTGGAGAAGATGTTGGTAATGAGGTAAGGGGAGTGCTGGTAAATGTGCCTGTGTCTCTTGGGAGTTCAGGGTGCAGCAGAGGTTGCAGGTGTGGGTGTTGCTGGCACTGCTTCTTCTCTTGTTGGGGGTTTGCAACTGGATTGGGGGGTGGATGGTGCAGTATTGGACAGTCTTCCACGAGGAGCCATATGTGGGATCTATCAGCAGTTGTTTGGTGGTTTTGAGTCTGGGTTGCTCCCGTGGTTGGGTGGGGGGTTTCTGGCAGATTTTATTTGCCAGGAGGAAGCAATTGAGGGTTCCTCCCAGGATATTGGCCAAGGGATGGTGGACGGGAGGGTGCTGAGTTTTGGGCAGTTCAGACATTTATGGGTGGGTATGGTGATTGGTGTCCGGCAGTGAGTATGTTCCCTGGAACACCTAGTTGGGTGGCTGGATCTCCTGCGATGGGGGGGAGGAGAGGGGCATAGGTTTAAGGGTTGAACCTGTTACTCCTGTTGCAGAGTCTGCTGTTCTTCCTCCACAGGTTTGACCTCTTCTGTGGCATCAGATGGACCTAGTACTTCTCAACAGGAAGAGTTGAGTGGTGATTCTGCGGCAGCAGAACTGGTGTCCTCCCATTGGTTGTTGCAGGGTAATGGAGGCCAGGAACTTGTAGCAGTGGAGCAGGGTGAGTTAAGGGTCTGGCACTCACTCCTTTAGGATCAGGGCAATGACATCTGTGGCAATGTCAGGTCTTTCTGGAGGGGGTCATTCAGAGGATTGGACATTGGAAGTCCGATGCTTTTGAATCATATGTTAGGCCTGGTTTCGAGGACTGTTAAATGTGTTAAGTAATTATTTTCTCTTTTCAGATATCATTTGGTGGGGGTGCAACTTGTGGATAGTGGGGCATCCCTACATTGTGTAGGCGCAGTAGCATGCTCGGCAGCATCTGTATGGTGCAGATTTGAGATTGTTGTTGCATGAAGTGACTGTTCATTGGTTAGGGCGGTGGGGTATGCAGTGGAGTAAATTGTTGTCATGTTAGTTACACTGGCTGAGTCGGATGGTTCAGCCAGTGGTATTAATTATACATTTGGAAGGGAATGATTAGGGCAAATTGACTGCTCGGCAGTTTATCAGCATTGTCTGTAAGGATTTAGTGACGATTGCTGCTTGGCTGCCTAACATAATCATTATTCCACGGCCTGCTGAAATGAAGCCAGTTATATGGAGGCATAGTAGGGCCAAGGACAATAAGCAGATCGGTTCTTGGCTGGGTTGGCTGAGGGGGGTGGGGCGGGGGTCATCATATTAAACATGAGTGGTTCTGAGATTTCAGCAGTGGTCTTTTCTGGGGGGTTGGTGTCCGCCTGTCATTTATCGGTCAGAATTTGCTGCTCAATGCATTTCAGGAGGCTTTGAAATGTATTCTGCTTTAGGAATCATGGCCGCATCTTTGGGGGTCATGGGCAGATTATATCTGCCTGTGCCTGTGGCAGGTTGCCTGAGCCAGATTAAGGTTTTCAGTGGTACGCTTTGGGGTTTGCTGGCTTGCCGGTATGGTCAGGCCGGGAAACTCTTGGGTTGGAGCAATAGAGTACAGTTGTTCCAGGGATGGCTCCTTGCTGGTCTGTGGTGGGGCTTGTGTAGTAGGTGGCTGGGAGCTGCCAGTAGCCTGCAGGCCAGGTGGCCTGGGGGTATGTTCATCTTGCTGGGCATGGCGGATGACCACCTAGACTAGTTATTTAGTGTTGCCATTTGGCTTGGGCTGGTTGATATGCTTGTTATTAAAGCTGTGGCCTATTTGATTTTCAAGCCGGTGTCTGTGTCTTTCTTGTGTGGAGTGGTTATTGTAAAAGGGCAGATGCAGGGAGAGGTCTGGGTCCTGGTTACCCATGTTATGTATGATAATGACTAAACTTCAATAGTTCTAGAACCTCTGTTAAATGTCAGCAAGAAAGGCATTGTGTAACCCTGGGTGCTACTCATGATAATTCTTTATTTGCAGGCAGTGAAAGAATCATTCAAATTGACAAGACAGGAATGCAAAATACATTTGCTTGTAAGCTGATCCCTGAAACTGTGCACTCTCATTCATGATTTTATATGATGTATTGCCTAGTGCCAGTGTTAGAGCTGTAGAGGGAGCTATTATGTTTTTATAACATGACTTTTACAGTACCTAACCTATCATTTTTTTAAATCTTTGTTAGTAAATAGAAGCAAAGTCCATAAGCTGATCTTACAAATGTTTATAACTAGTATCCAGTAACCGTGGTAGCCATAACTGAAAACGAGAAAATAATCCTTCCTTCCATTTTCTGTCTTTCTTTTCTTTTTCATTGTTTCTGTTTCCATATTTTTACCAGATTAAACATAGAAAATGCAGGCCGGTGAGAGTCCATACTTGCATTTAAGTATAGATGTAGATTAAAATAATTCACATTTCCTTAGTTGTTTGATGGCCGTTGGAGTGATAAATATAAAATCTTGACACTGGTGTTTTTTTTTTTATTTTTTATTTATGCGTATTTCAAATACATTTCAAGAAAACACTTGAAAGTGCAATCATATGAAACATATGAAAACATATTCAGTATAAAGCCAAAAAGGAAATTACAAATATAGGGAGTCATTTTCCAAGTGGATCGCAAGTGATAAGGGACGTTTTGCATGCGAAATGTCCCTTATCACGTGAGATACCAGGATGGGGGTGGAGTCGGCCTCGGAAGAGGAGGAGTCGGGGCGTCACCGGGGCCGACTCCGTGAAGACGGTGCTGCTAGCGAAAAGGTAAGAGCCTTTTCGCGTCCTATTTCGCGCCCAATAACTACACCTTCTATGGTGGTGCTATTGGGTGCAAAACCGGCAGCGATCGCAACGTGGCAGTGCGATCACTGCCAGTAGCGCAGGACCGCCCCCCTGGGCTGACCCCCCCGCCCCCCAGTATCAGGCCTGCGATACTTTAGAAAATGAGGCCCATAGTCTCATAAATTCCAAGTCCTCAATATGGAGATTCCAATATCACATCTTATTGCCTAGTGTTATTGTCTGGTATGTCTCTGTATCACTTCTTCTGTGGTCAGTCTTCTTTCCGTCTCTTTCCAGCATCTCATGTTCCTGTGTTCCTTCACCTTCCTCTTCTTTGTCATCCTCCTTGGATTGATCTTCTGGCTTTGACCTTTGATTGGACCCCAATGCTGCTTGACCTCCTCCTGTCACTGACCACAGTCTGTACTTCGTCGTCGATTGAACTCTGCCTTCCTCCAACCTCTGCCTCTTCAAGACGCTGCTGCCAGTCATCTGTACAGATTTTGGCATGTTCTGTCTGCATTCCCTACTGTGCTGGCCTGCCTCATCTACCAAGTTTTCCCTGTTATATGTAACTTATTGCTGCTAGCTTTCTTGTTATATGGCTATTTAGTTAGTTCCTATGTTCTATGTAAACCGATTTGATATGAATCTTTTTCATGAATGTCGGTATAGAAAAGTGTTAAATAAATAAATAAATCTTCACCTCCATAGAGGCCTGCACCTATGTCCAGCTGGCCCCAGCACCCAAGGGCTCAACCTAAGGGGAATGAGAGCTGGAATTGGTGAAGCTCCAGTTGGGCTTCTGCTCCGGCCAGCTCCGCCTGCCAATTGTAGGTATCTGCAGGGCTCCTCCCTGCAGGTTATATCAACCCCGCCTTGGCCTAAGGGTCCACTTCCATAACAATACCTCATGAGAGACTCCTGAGAACATTAAAAAGTCATGGGATAGGAGCAATGTTCTGTTATCTTAGATAATATGCAATGGGGCAAAATCAGGACTGGATCAGCCTGTTCAGTTTACCTGGGGAGAGTTGGCAACTCTAAGTGAGGGTATCTTTTCAACATCTTTTAAGCTTTTACTTAAGGTTTCCTTCATAGTGTGGAGAAAAGTAAATGGCATTAAGCTCTATGTAACAGGGATGCAAATCCATCTCATGCATATTCATTAGAGATACCATGAAATGTCGACCAGTTTGCAGCCCTTGAGTACTGGATTTGGGTATGCCTATTTATTAATAAAAACTACAGTGGGGAAATCTAGGAGTGGTGATTGATGCACAGCTAAATATGGAGGTCCAAGTCGGTCAGGTAGTGTGGAATAATATTGAGAATAGTCAGAAGATTGGGACCATTTTTTACCTCATTTTCTTTAAGACAGTGAGGCAGGCTTTAGTAGTATCACAAATGATTACTGTAACAGCCAGGAAGACTCATACATAGGCTACTGCTATATTACACAACATTATGTAGCCTGCATTGGCTTCTGGTAAAGTGCAGTAATTGTTTTAAGATTCTCACATTTGTCTTCATGGTTTTGAGGGGTAATGGACCTCATTACCTTAGACAGGGCATCCCAGATCTGTCCTGGGGACCCTACATGCATGATATAAATTTGCATATACTGAGTCTCCATGATATGCAAATTTATCTCATGCATATTCATTGTGGCTATACTGAAAACCCAACTGACTGTGGGGTCCCCAGGACAGGTTTGAGAAGTCATTACCTACCTAAGGGATAAATTAAATTGGTAACAGCCAAGGAGACAATTGCATTCTAGTCAAAGTGAGTTCCTTGAAATTCCATCATTTAAGGAGGTGAAGGTGGTGAAAGTTTAGGCTAGAATGCTTTCAGTAGCCACACCAGTGCTGTGGAACAAGTTGTCATTTGAGGTTAGGCAGGAGCGAGATCATCTAGCCTGATTGTTTCTGGGTTAAGTCACCATGTTGGGAAAAGAGAGGCTTGGCATTGATTATGGAATTGATGGGAACCTGGAAATGGCTGCAACCCAAGGAAAAGACTGGCCTCAAGGTAGCCAATCATGTGCTTCTGGAACAGTTCCTGGATGGACTCACCAGAGACTGCCAGTTGTGGTGATGCACCAGTTTCTGGCTTAGTCCCTGCACAGGAATCCCTGGTTAACCCCCTAGGAGCAGTACAGGATTAGGTAATTAAGAGAAAAACAAAAGTAGTTATGCAGGGAACTACATTTCCCATAGTGCCTCTGCCTAGTTTCTTGGGCTACAGGCTATCACACCTGGCTCAGGACTAATTGAATTGGTTAACACCTCTCAGACTTGGGGGAAGGGGCTATAAGAGGCTTGTGGAGTAGTTGAGCAGAAACTGAGGAGGAGGTGGCTGAGAACAACTAGCCATACTGGAGGCAGCCAGAAAGAAAGCAGCTGGGAACAACTAGACATGGAGGAGAAGGAATGGAGCTGAGGGGAAAAGGAAGGACCCATTTGTGAAAAGAAGCAGACTCGGCCTTTTGTTAACCATGAATGAAGGCACTGAGGATGAGGAGGACCAGAAGGCAAGATTAACCTATCAGCTCAACTACAGCGTGGCCCATGGAAAAGTAGCCCGCCTCCAATACCAGTGCCAGAGGTAGGCTACTTTTCCATGGGCCACCCTGTACAATTTGTTCTGTGCCTGCTGTGAAAAGGAGAGTTTGAACTGCAAATCCTTGGGGAAAGGGGAAAGGGGAAAGGGAAAAGAGAAGTTTTACAGAGGGGATCTGAGAAAGCCAGACAAGAGGGACAGATAAGACAGGAATTGAAAATGCTGCACCCTGTTTTGATTTTGGTCAGTTTGTTTTGTTCAAGAATGTACAGCTACCACTGCTGCAGTGAGCTTGGTTGTACCTAATGGAAGAAGGAATACATGTAATGGTAGCAGTGTGAAAAATTATCCTTCATTATCCAGAAGTACTTTCAGACCAGCACAGAAATAGAATTTTTCTCAATTAGTAAGCTGTATCTAGGAACTATACAGGAGTAAAGGCTTTTATTTTATTTATTATTTATTTTATTAAGGCTTTTATATACCGACTTTCTTGATACAAATCAAATCAACTCGGTTTACATCGAACTAAGCAGTAACTGTAACCAACCAGTCAACATGATACAATTTAAAGGAGCATAAAGTTACATTATAACAAGGATGCCTTAACTGGGAGAAGGAAAAAAAGAGAGGGTGAACAAAGATAAATTACTATGTACAATGGAATATAGGAGGGAGGCAAGGAGCCGACCTCATGATGACTTGTGAGCATAATTAACGTTTGTTTATTTACATAAGTGATGGGATAGTTTTAAATTCTTCCACACTATGTCTTCCACATTTAATCAAGAATAAATTTTATAGAGCTAAGAGCTCTGGCTAAAAGATTAGCCAGGCATTGGGATCTGCATATGAGTAAATACTGACTAGTAAATCAATGAATTAGAATTGTTATCTTGAAACCTGATTAACCTGAGTGTTACAGCTTACTTGTAGGAGTTGCAACTGTTTTGTTTTAAAACCCAGTTGAGCAGACTGAGATTAGTTACTGGAGAATTGCATTTCTACCTGAAGAATAAAGTTATACTTTTATTTTCTGTGATTGGACATATGAAGCACAAAATAAAAATAGTTGAAGGAATACCTCTGGAAACTGGATTCTTTTTAAAACAGAAGAACAGGCTGACGAGGAGACTGATTAACAATTGTTTTGGATGAGTAAGAGAGCCGTTGACCCTTGCCACTGAAGCCAACCAGAAGGCCAAGCCGGGATTAAGAGAATGGCACTCATTCCACTATTTGGGATCTAAATGTTGGAACTCAACTTGGAACTCTAGCCTCCACCAGATCAAAAGCTTAGCATGCAAATGATCAGAATTCACAACCATAAGCATCATCAGATAAGTGGTTTTCTTTAATTTTTTACTTTGAAATGATTTAAGCAATACATAGGTGATCCAGTACATAAGGAAGCCGCCTGGAGTGCTAGCCACGAGGGGGTGCCACGCAACACAGTATGACTGAAGTAAAGAGATAGACCTTTACATGGTGACATAAGCGGCACTAGAGACTAAAGTCCACGTAGACAAAGGAAAGTCTCTTAAGCGTGGTCAGTCCTCAAAGTGAAAGAACAAGGGGTCTTAAGGGATCTTGGAGAGACTGGTACAATCAGTGGCGTAGCGAGGGGTGGGCGGGGTGGGCGGCCAACCCGGGCGCCGGGTCTAAGGGGGCGCCAAAACGCGTGAGGGATACGCTCAGGGGCGGATTGACCTATCGGGGGATCGGGCATCCCCCGGTGGGACGGTCTACCTGGTCACGTGGTCTCGACCGCGTGGCTCTTCCTCAGCCCAGCCTCAGTGCCTTCCAGTCAGCCCTTGCTGGCGGCCAAGCCGGTAGGGGCCGAAGAAATACAAATCGAGGCCGGCGGGGGCTGAAGAAAAGAAGATCAGCCAGCGTGGCCCGAAGAAATGAAGATGGGAACCTCCCAGCCAGGCCCCCGCCGGAGAAATTAAAATCGAGGCCGGCGGTGGCCGAAGAAAAGAAGATGGGCGCCTCCCAGCCAGCCTCAAGCGGTGGCTGACTGGGCGGCGCCCATCTTCTTTTCTTCGGCCTCCGCCAGCTTTGATTTTAATTTCTTCGGCCTCTGCCGGAGACAGCCGGCCCCCGAAGGTCGGCGGGGGCCGAATACATTAAAATCGAGGCCGGTGGCGGAGGCCGAAGCAAAGAAGATGGGCGCCTCCCAGCCAGCCTCAAGCGGGGGCTGGCTGGGCAGCGCCTATCTTCTTTTCTTCGGCCCCCGCCAGCCTCGATTTTAATTTCTTCGGCCCCCGCCGACCTTCGGGGCTGGCTGTCTCCGGCGGAGGCCGAAGAAATTAAAATCGAGGCCGGCGGGGGCCGAAGAAGTGAACACCGGTGCTGCTAACCCCCGGAGACCAGCTGTTCAACCTTGGATCGGAAGGGTGCTTCTGTGTATATGTGAGAAAGGAACGGTGTGTGTGTGTATGTGAGAAAGGAATGGGGCTTCTGTGTGTGTGTATACGGTATGTATGTGAGAGAGGAATCTGCCAGTTTAAAAAAAAAAACTTTTGTGCTGGTAGTGCAACTTTTGAAAAGTTGGATGAAAGATTAAAGTTAGAAAATGTATATTTTTAAATGACTAAGGGCCTCATTTTCAAATATCGCATTGGTAACGCATTAGGGGGCGTTACCAATGCAAATGAGGCTTCTTTCGTGCAGTGGGGAAACATCGCGTGCGGCGATGTTTTTGCCATTCGCGAAAACATTAGCACCGCACGCGATGATTCTTTCAGTGTTTCATCGCAGTGCCCGATATTTGCCGAGTTTTACACGTCAAGCATTGCAGGCCACGATAGTCCCAGACAGCCTGTTTCAGGCTCCTGGGGGGGGGGGGAGAGAGAGAGAGAGAGCCTTACTATAGTGCCTATGCCCTAGACAGGTATTTCAATCCCTATGGGAGGGCCACCTACTAACTCGGGGTGGGGATTAGGCATGAGCTTCGGGGGTTGGGGGCCACTTTCGCATTCCACATGAGACGTACGGACAGAACAGTGGTCTCTAGTGCAGATTTGCTGGCCGTCGGAGTGAGGACGCTCACTCCAAGAAGTGGTTTGGGCAACGTTCTCTCCACCTAGCTTGATGGACACTCTACCTGGGCAACAACAAGCTAGGTGGAGAGAATGTTGCCCAAATCTCTTCTTGGAGTGAGTTTCCTCACTCCGACGGCCAGCAAATCTGCACTAGAGACCACTGTTCTGTCCGTACGTCTCATGTGGAATGCGAAAGTGGCCCCCAACCCCCGACGCTCATGCCTAATCCCCACCCCGAGTTAGTAGGTGGCCCTCCCATAGGGATTGAAATACCTGTCTAGGGCATAGGCACTATAGTAAGGCGCTCTCTCTCTCTCTCTCTCTCTCTCTCTCTCTCTCTCTCTCTCTCTCTCTCTCTCTCTCTCTCTCTCTCTCTCTCTCTCTCTCTCTCTCTCTCTCTCTCTCTCTCTCTCTCTCCCCGTCCAGGACTATCGTGATAACCCTTTAGTGGCCCCGTAATGCATATTTCAGGGTTGTAGCTATTATCCGCGATAGCAACTGCGGCAGTTTCGCCGCACATGATAGTTTTGTATATGCTCCGCCCCAACTCCACCCCCTGACACATTTGCATTCGCACGCGGTAAACTCCGTTGAAAATGAGGCCCTAAGACTGGAGTCTTCCCATTTAAAAGGGAAGTTGACTAAGGATGTCTTTCGGTTCCATATCTCCCACATGAATAATCATACGACTGATAGTTTGAAGAAAGAGGGGGCGCTGAAGAAGTCTCTTGCCCCGGGCGCCAAATTGTCTAGCTACGCCACTGGGTACAATCTAGTAACAAGGGTACTGAATCTTTCTTATTCAGTGCTCTTTGTGCAGGAAGTGGACATTAGAAAACACTGTCCATATGGAAAAGAAGAAAATGAAGAGCCCTTGGGAGTAACTGGTAAAGTTAAACAGGAATCGGGCGGATTTACGCGAGCAAGGCCTTGCACGCCGGCGCGCCTATTTTCGATAGGCCGCCGGCGTGTGCAGATCCCCGGGACTCGCGTAAGTCCCGGGGTTTTCAGTCGGGGGTGTGTCGGGACGTGTCGGGGGCGAGGCCGATCGGCGTGGCGTTTCGGGGGCGGGACGCGGCGTTTCGGTGGCGGGCCCAGGTGCGTGGTTTCGGGCCGGGGCGGTTCGGGGGCGTGGCCGCCCCCAGTATTCAAGGTGCGGTCTCACCATGGAGCGATATAGAGGCATTATGACATTTTCTGTTTTATTCACCATTCCCTTCCTAATAATTCCCAACATTCTGTTGGCCTTTTTGACTGCCGCAGCACACTGAACTGACAATTTCAATGTGTTATCCACTATGACACCTAGATCTCTTTCTTGGGTGGTAGCACCTAATATGGAACCTAACATTGTGTAACTATAGCATGGGTTATTTTTCCCTATATGCATCACCTTGCATTTATCCACATTAAATTTCTGCCATTTCGATGCCCAATTTTCCAGTCTCACAAGGTCTTCCTACAATTTATCACAAACTGCTTGTGATTTAACTACTCTGAACAATTTTATATCATCTGCAAATTTGATTACCTCACTCATAGTATTTCTTTCCAGATCATTTATAAATATATTGAAAAGTAAGGGTCTCAATACACATCCCTGAGGCACTCCACTGCCCACTCCCTTCCACTGAGAAAATTGTCCATTTAATCCTACTGTTTCTAGTCTTTTAGCCAGTTTGTAATCCACGAAAGGACATCACCACCTATACCATGACGTTTTACTTTTCATAGAAGCTTCTCATGAGGAACTTTATCAAACGCCTTCTGAAAATCCAAGTATACTACATCTACCGGTTCACCTTTATCCACATGTTTATTAACTCCTTCAAAAAAGTGAAGCAGATTTGTGAGGCAAGACTTGCCTTGGGTAAAGCCATGCTGACTTTGTTCCATTAAACCATGTCTTTCTATAAGTTCTGTGATTTTGATGTTTAGAACACTTTCCACTATTTTTCCTGGCACTGAAGTCAGGCTAACTGGTCTGTAGTTTCCCGGATCGCCCCTGGAGCCCTTTTTAAATATTGGGGTTACATTAGCTATCCTCAAATCTTCAGGTACAATGGATGATTTTAATGATAGGTTACAAATTTTTACTAATAGGTCTGAAATTTCATTTTTTAGTTCCTTTAGAACCCTGGGGTATATACCATCTGGTCCAAGTGATTTACTATTCTTCAGTTTATCAATCAGGCCTACCACATCTTCTAGGTTCACCGTGATTTGATTCAGTCCATCTGAACCATTACCCATGAAAACCTTCTCTGGAACGGCTATCTCCCCAACATACTCTTTAGTAAACACCGAAGCAAAGACATAATTTAATCTTTCCACAATGGCCTTATCTTATCTAAGTGCTCCTTTAACCCCTCGATCAACTAACGGTCCAACTGACTCCCTCACAGGCTTTCTGCTACGGATATATTTTAAAAAGTTTTTATTGTGAGTTTTGTCTCTACGGCCAACTTCTTTTCAAATTCTCTCTTAGCCTGTCTTATCAATGTCTTACATTTAAGTTGCCAAAGCTTATGCATTATCCTATTTTCTTCTGTTGGATCCTTCTTCCAATTTTTGAATGAAGATCTTTTGGCTAAAATAGCTTCTTTTACCTCCCCTTTTAACCATGCCGGTAATCATTTTGCCTTCTTTCCACCTTTTTTAAATGTGTGGAATACATCTGGACTGTGCTTCTAGGATGGTATTTTTTAACTAAATGGCCCCACCACCATTACCTCTCTTACCAAATCCTGTCCTCCACTGAGAATTAGATCTAAAATTGGTCCCTCTCTTGTCAGTTCCTGGACCAATTGCTCCATATAAATGTCATTTATTCCATCCAGGAACTTTATATCTCTAGCATGTACCGATGATACATTTACCCAGTCAATATTGGGGTAATTGAAGTCTCCCATTATTACCGCACTACCAATTTGGTTAGCTTCCCTAATTTCTCTTAGCATTTCACTATCAGTCTCACCATCTTGACCAGGTGGACGGTAGTATACTCCTATCACTATAGTCTTCCCTGACACACAATGGATTTCTACCCATAAAGATTCAATTGTGCATTTAGTCTCATGCATTTTCTATTGTTTCTTTTTTTTAACATCATGAAATATCTACAATGACATTGACATTGTCTATATTGTTTCAAATGAAAGCACATTCCTACCAATGAACAGTAAAACAAAGTTTGATCACAATCGCAGATCTTCTGCTTGTAAGACTACTGACTCTGTATGGTCAGTTAACCATATATTGTGTTTCTAAAGTAAATCATTTCCTTTAAGACTTCTTAAGCTATCCAATCCAAGGCACCTTAAAACAATTCCATTGCTGTCTTGGACCTTCCTGTCCATATCACTTTAAAAGGAATATTTAGTTAATCCCTTCCTATGATAATAATTGTCCCTGCCATCCCAAGGATCAAGAGGAGAGTAGATGAATCAAATCAAAGTTTCCCATTTCCTGTTAAAAAAAAAAAAAAAAATTCAGACCAGAGAGATATCTTGCTAACATAGGTATGACTTGCTAAAATATATTTGATTTAATAATATCAAAACAATGAAAATGATCCATACATTTTTTACTATGGCAAAGTTATTCCCATATATCATATTAAAGGAACACCATTCTACATGACAGTTATTCATAAATTCTCCTAAAGTAGAAAATTGAAATTTAATTATTAAACAGAGACTATAACTTGGATGTGAGGTTTTCTCCATGCAAGCAGCAGATGGCATCCACTTGTCCTGCTTTCAGATTGAAATAAATCTTGATTTACATTACAAATGTTTGCCAAAAGTCAACCCTGGAAGGAATAGTTAATTCCTTTTCATGCAAGGTGGTGTCTTTTTGAACATTAATCTGTCGAATGATATCTTTTGAGGCACATGTTGTAAAATGTATGCAAAAGTTCTGTAGACTGAAATTACAGAAACCTTTCCATAATGAAAACATGTCTGAAAGATATGAACTATGGTCTGTTAAAACTGGCTGCACCCAAATTAGTTATATTTATATTTTAGATTACATAGTATATTTCTTTATCAAAGAGTAAAATTAGCATTACTTTTAAAACAGCACACCCAAGTAAAAAAATGCCTGAACAATTTGCACAGATGAACTTTATACAAATTTTGCATATATGTTCCTTTGAAAGCTGTCCCACAGACTTTGCACCTGATGTTTATGTGGGTGAAATTTGGGTGGGGGCATGTATACGCATGTTTGAAAAGATGACATACTTACGCTATTTCCTAATCCTGCCCAGAGCACGCCACTTAGAACACCTCCCCTTAAACCAGTTAGGGGTATGCTTGCCACAGAGCACACAGTCTTAGCCAGATTAAAGGTGCCCTCTCAAAGGTTAGGTATAATATATCAACAGGAAGAAAGACAAATTTTATGCTAAACTAGGATTAGCACTTTTGGTAGGTATGTTTTAAATCGGCACTTGCTTTGCAGGCTCACGAATACTTCGTACAGACTTTTTTCTCTCTTCCCTGTCCAGCCCCCTCCCAAAGAATATAAGAACATAAGAAATGCCATACTGAGTCAGACCAAGGGTCCATTAAGCCCAGTATCCTGTTTCCAACAGTGGCCAATCCAAGTCACATGTATCTGGCAAGTACCCAAACATTAGATAGATTATAAGCTACTATTGCTTATTAATTACCGTAATATGCATCACTATAATATATCAATACATTATGGCAAAATACATTATTGTAAAAATTAAAAATACAAAGAAACCATTTAATTGAATTCTCCACCCCTCTGTTAACCCCCTACAAATTCATCATACACCCCAAAACTCACAATTGCTCCCAAAGGAGTTTCCAAAGTGGTAATCCCCCTTGGTTCACCTCTCTCTCCCCCCACCCCCAAGATGGTGATCAGCCAGCAGTGGGCCATCACCAGCAGTGAGCTTCCCTGTATCGATGGTTTGCAATGACATCAGCAGGAGGGATTGTAGCCACAGGTAACACCAGAGTTTGGCAGCCAGAGCAGGGTCAAGCATGGTTTCTAGCAACAAGGGAGCTTAGCTGGCAAAAGTCCTCCTCAATTGCTCCTGCAGATTTCCCCTGGGTTGAACTCAAAAAGGCACAATGCCAGGAAAATGTACATCAGAGGCAGTGCTGTGCAAGGCCATGCAGACGGCCTGAGTCAAGTCTTTTGCTTCCCAAACAGGCTGGGGCTGGAAAAACTGTGGTGGTAGAATTAACAGCCTCTGGGGGGAAGAAAGTCTCAGTCATCGTGCCATGGCAACACCTAGTAGCTGGATTTAGGGCCCATGATTACAGCATTCCATGAGATTCCTTGGTGCATGGCTTCCAGGCAAGCATTGTTGCTGCAATTATAAGACTAAAGTAAGTTGGGAGGGAGAAAAACATCCTTGGGTCGATGTGAGTGACAACTCATGATGCCAGATCTCGACTGAGCTGGAATCAGCAGGAGGAAATTTCTGGGTCAAAAAAAAACCGTGTGTGGCTCAATAAATATCTTCATTTACATATCATAGGTCAATGTAACTGCACTCAGACAACGCATAGTACAGACAAAATGGCCACAATTTATTAGCAAAGAGCAAAATGTTTTCCAAGCAAATGAATCACATAATATCTTAATAAACAATAATAAGGTTCGATGATCTAGAGTTTGAGGCTTACTATAGTGAAAATGCTGCATAGGTAAGCTTACTGCAAGGAATCGGGTATTCCTATTAGTATTACTAACCTAGTCCAATAAAATCCAAGCCCCAAATGGAGTTCTGGTGCCACCAAATCACAGACATTGCAACTATTGAAAAACGTACTTATTAGTTTGTTTAACAGAGAAAGAATTTAAATATGAACTGGAATGCTTATTGGTCATGATATAAACATTCAACATGTGGTTACCTTTTCCTGCATGCTCTTCATAAATGCCTTTAAATGATAATGGGTCTATTCAAGTTCATGGTGCATTTTCTGCATTACAATTGAAATTATTCAATCCATTCTTTCTAATGTCAATCCTATTTCTTTTTATGTCCCTGAATAAATAGAAAATAGAAAAAAGTAAGTTATTTATCAGATCAAGGAAGCAAATACAGTAGAGTCTAATGGAATGACCAGGTGCAGTAACACAAAAGAGCAAAATATAAATTACTAGAGGGAGAGGTAGCAACTTGTATCAGGTCTCACCCTGGGAGTGGTGGTGAAGAGATTCAACCTACGTTTTCACATCTCTGCATCAAAACCACCAGAGTGTATCATAAACCACAATATTCTTCTCTGAGCTTTGTGAAGTTTATGAAAAAGAAATATGCACACAGCAACAAATATCATGTAAGCAAAACACTAAAAGAAAACCTACATATAGAACTTCTGAGCATTACAGCCTGAAAAACCTTTCTTCTTCTGAGGTTGCAATTGTGACTCACCACCTTGTATGCAAACCTAGACATGTATTCCTCTATGTGCCAAGTAGGCAAAATACCAAATGGATTATAGTTGTGGTTAGAGGGGTAAAATGTTTAATTTGCAGATCTAATTAAATATGAAAGGCTATAAAAAGAAAAAAATATACCTTTTCTTGAAGTTGATGTTCTGAAACTGAGTGAGTGGTGCAATAATTTTCGTGGATGCATACAAAGCATCAATTCATTTTAAGATTTAGAGGTAAAAATGCCTGGTATATTGATTTTCCAGATTTAAATTGTAATAGAAAGAATGTCTTTACCTATGATTGCATGGAAGAGTTTTCCTTTAAGGATGAATATGTCTCAAAAGAAATACTGCAATGTTTAAGTGAAGTGAACATGAAGAAAAAGAAAACCAGATTTTTTGGCTTGGCAGATTTCCCCCGGCTTCTTCCAGATCAATCTAATCTGTAATCTACTGAAGCTATGGTTCTATAATCCTTTACATAGAACTCTCCCCATGAGTTTGATCAGTAGATATTTGTCATTGCGCAATGGTTTTCATTTGATTCTCTACATCCACCCACCCCCTTTTCAGGGAGTGTAAACACTTTATGCAAAGCAAACTCTAGCTCCAGCCAGAGTCATCGAGCCAGACCATTTTTTATGCTAAATTTGAATTGTAAAAGAAATTCAACAACATGTCTGGACCATGCGCTGCCCAGCAAGTTACTGGTTGTTACATAGCAGCATAAGCAGAAAAAGACCAAATGGCCCATCCAGTCTGCCCAGTAAGTTGCTTGTGAAGTAACTGCCGCTTCATGCAGGTTACCCCTGAGCCTTCTTCTACTAAGTGTGGTAACTACCACTCTGTGTAGCTACAACACAACAGTGAAGGATGTCAAGCTGGAGAAACATCGTTCTTGAATGTTTTCAGTGCTCACCCCAAAGAGATGGAATCTCCTCCCTTTCAAGCTGAGAGATATGCAGGATCAATTATATTTTCAGAAGCCTTAAAGGCATAGCTGTTCACCTAAGCTTGTTGGTTAATTTGATAATTGATCAGGTGGACTTATTGTGAGGAAATAATGGTTTAATATTGGTTTAATAAGAGTGTTATGCTTTGAGTGTTGCATTTTGGTTCTGTTGTTTTAAATTGCATGTTTTTAATTTATATATTGTAAAATTGCTTTGAGATGTTTTAGTAAAGTGATAAATATAGGCTTCAAATTTATTAAGAGGCACTATGCTACAAAACAACTAGGTTTAACTGTGCAGTTTGTTTATCCATATTAGGTCCACAGGAAGAAAGATAATCATTTTGACCTAGGTCACCAACTAAGCTATTGGGATTGTTTGTAATAGCTAGCCAGTACTTCTATAGCATAGAAGGCCTTCTCATGCATAGGTCCCCAGTTTATGGAACAAAATCTTGAAAGAGCTTTGGTTAATGGGAGACTAGGTTGTAGGAAACATTTTGAAAGCTAGGCTTTTTAATACTACTTTTATATCTCTTTTATTTACTGCTTGATTTTTTGTTCCCTGTTTTTAATTATGATTGTGTTGTGATTGTTTTGTTTATCATTATTTGCTCTGATATTGTTTTATGTTTTATTCATTTAATGATGTTAACCATATGATATTTTATTGGTGTATGTTCTGGCAGGTGATAAATTTAATCAAATAAATATAACAATCACCCGATGTGATTCTACCCTTAACTATATAACTATGTAATTTCTGACAGTGCAATAAACGCACATACAAAATAATATACCAAAGGTTATATAATTCTGATTAGGGGCTGAATTTTCAAAGCCATTTATGTGCAGAAACCTGTGTTTTATGCATGCAAATGGCTGTTTCAAAATAGCTTGGGTCTCAATGTTCATAAAAGCACACACATAACCTAGTTACTTGCATATTTTTATGAGACGGAGGCATTTGGGTGGAGGGGGCAGCGAAGTTGGAACTTACATGCATACATTTTGATTTTATAAGTATGGGACCAATACTCAGCCATTGGCCAAGTTGCAAAGTTAGCCAGATAAACTTATCTAGCTAACTTTCCTTGGATATTTAGAGGCTACACTGCTGAGTATCCACAGCTATTTCAAAATTAGCCAGATAAGCAATATCCAGCTAACTTTAGGACTGCTTTTTCTTAAACCATTTGCATTAAGCAATCAATACATTTTAATAAATATTAATGTAACTATCTGGCTAACTTGGGCCTAGAGCTACTAAGCCATGATTTTTTTTTTCTCAGAAAGGGTCCCACTATCACAGGGGGGTGTTGAAAAAAAGATTGCAGCTGTACAGTGTGTTCTCTTGTCTTGTGACCAAATACCCCAGGGCAAAAGAATGCACCTAGCAGCCCCATAATGCAATCTCATCCACAACCTCCAGGAACCGCTATTGTCTTAAAGTGCTGCCAGACAAAAAAAAAATGAAGTTGCGTGACAAAAAGGGGAGATCAAGCATGGGTCAGTGCTGATCCCCATCTCAGTCTGGGGCTGCCACTTGAGGCCGCCCCGACTCCTCCAAAGTTAAAAAATTGTTTAAATGTAGCCGCACGATAACAGTGCCAGCCCCCGCAGCCTCCTTCCCCTCAAATAATAGTAGTAACAAGTAGCCCCCCAGCACCCCTCACCACCTGACACCCCCCCCCCCCAAACCTTTAAAATTGGTAGAGGGTCTTGTGTCAGGATTGTAATGTCCACTTGCACCCGGCCCAGTTGACACCTTTTCCAAATAATGCTGACTTTACATTCCCAGCCATGTGACTGGGGCAAGATCTGTGGATTGAATTCAGGTCATGTGACCGAGGTGTGATCCCTGGACCTTGACCCAGTCACATGGCTGGGGCAAGACCGGGTTGGCACAATTTTGAAAAATGGTGCTGACTGGGCTGGGTTTGAAGGGCCACTTCAGCTCTGACATGGGACTCTCTACTAATTTTAAAAGCGGGGATGCAGTTGGGGGTTCAGGGGTGCCGGGGGGGGGGGGGGGGGGGGCTGCATCACTATTTTTTCTACTATTTGGGGGGAAGAGGGGACCGGGGAGGGGGGGGCTACTTATGACTACTACTATTTGGGAAGAAGGGAGGCTGAGGTACTTATTATTTCTACTGTTTGGGGAAAGGGGATTTCAGGGGATGAGACCATCACTACGCAGCTGCATTTAAACTATTTTTTAACCTTGGATGAGTCGAGGCCGCCTTAAGTGACAGCCCTGGGTTGAGATGGGTGTCACCCCTAACCCCCACCCAACCTCCCTTTTTTGGCACACAACTTTTTTTTCCAGTTCTTTAAATGTGAGGTGGGACCTTGGGTACTGTGCTTTTCAAAGAGGTGTAGGTATTCAGCTCAAAACACGAATAATGTTATAATAATAATATTTGTTTGTTAAATACTATTGTTACTTTCACTGTTCCTTGTAATAATGTTCAATGGTTGATTGTTATTGTTCAGTGTTCTATGTAAAAAACCCCAGTCTAACCTCCCAGACCAGGGCAACCTTTTCGTTACTTGTAAACCGGATTGATTTGTATTGCATACAGGAATTCCGGTATATAAAAAAAAATAAATAAATAAAATAAATAAATAGCTGACCAACTTCTCAGTCGGCTGTGATAAAATATTCGCATCAAATTGCCTACTAACAACTTTCTGGGCATGCATTTGCATTATTTATGCATGCAAATTGCAAGCAAAGAAGATCATTATAATAGGGGCATAGAGATGCAAAATATCATTTAATTCGCACTCTATCATGCAATACAAGCTATTTAATACACATTAAAGCACTACTGTGGCTTGATGCATCTCCCAGTTAGCTGGATAACCCTAAATATTAGCGTTTATTCACCTAGGTTCGCCAGATAGCAGACTCCTTTCCAGAGTACCCTGCCCCACGCTTGACTTATCTGTCTAACTTTTTAACTAGATTGAAAAGTAGCCAGATAAGTGCTGACCACTGAGTGGGACTAAATATTCGAACAGCACCATTTGGATTGGAGGAGAAGCCTAGTGGTTAGAGCAGTGGGTTAAGAATCAGGGAAGCCACTACCACTCCTTGTGCCTTCAGCAAATCTTTTCATCTTCCTTTGCTTCAGGTATAAACTTAGGGCCCTCTCTAATAAACATTTTTCCAATAGACACAAAATGTGAGAAAACCTTTAGTAAATAGGCACCTTAATTTGTAAGCCCTTTGGGGAAGAGGGAAAACACCTATTGCTATTGTACCTCAATGTAATTCACTTTGAGCTACATTCAGGTAAATACAAAATAAACAAATAAATAAACGGAGCTGGATATCAGGCACAAGTTACGCCCTCTAAAGAGGTGAAATTTTGTGTGAGTTAATGAATGTGTGTACTAGGCCAATTACCTGTAAATTTATGCATATACATTTGCATTGAAAATGTTGGCTAAAGTATTGGGGGGGGGGGTCGATTTTTAAGACCTGCGCGGCGCGTCCATGGGCACACGGTTCCCGGTGTGCACACAAGGATGCACCGATTTTAGAACATGCACGCCCAGGTTATAAAATCCAATGGCCGTGCGCACATGCACACCAGATTTTAAAATCTGCATGTGCATGTGCAGGCAGGTCACGACTCGTGCACACGGGGGGGGGGGGGGGGGATTTTTATAACCTACTCGCGGCAATGCGATCAGCTGGTGCCCAGTTTCCTCCCAGTCCGCTCCAATTAAGGAGCGGACTGGATGGAACTTCCCTAACCCTATCCCTATCCTTCTTCCCTCTTCTCCCCGCCCCCTAAACCTACCCTAACTATCCCCAGATTTTTTATTTTCATACTTACTGCTTCTCTGGAGCAGAAGTAATCTCTGTGCGCCGGCCGGCTGATGGTGCGCGCTTCCCCGAAACAGTATCAAATGGTGCTGTCCTGGCCTGCCCCCACCCTGCCCCCTCCCCACCCAGACCACGCCCCCGGCCCACCCCTTTCTTCTGGCCCAATACTTCGGCATCTAATGGGGGGTACCAGGTCCTATGTAAAATGCGCACGGCACTTGCAAGGCCCAGCCACACCCGTAACCCCCCAATCTTATGCGCGCGGGCCTTTTAAAATTTGTATAAGTCACCTGCTGACTTTAGTCCTATCCACAAGTAGTAAAATCACCCTCCTTATGTGTAAGACAAGTATCTGACAGACATAAGTTCTGCATCTGTTTTACATTTGCCAGACCCAGTATTTTTACAGAAATGTCTATCATTTTAGACTCAATTGGCAGCAGAAAAATACATACAAATTCATCTTTATCTCCAGACTGCTTATTCTGTGCTCATAACATCTGTCTATAATTCCAGATTTAAGGTGAAATAAATATAGTTAATCAAGTTTTGCTCAATTTGGTGCATAATATCAGTGGACATTTGAGAGATTACATTAATGACAGATGACTCAAAGGAACAAAGAGTCTGAGAATGGCTAATCATGAGAAAGTCTGAGAGGGGGACAAAAGGTAGTGGATGAATGACAGAACTTCTGTACAAGCCCAGGAGATGGGTATTTGTGTAAAGAGCAAAACTATGTACTTATTGTGAATCATTATCATCAACTGCCATCTTCAATTTGAAAGTCGGCAACTATGGTGCACCAGTTCTTTTTGTGATCTGCTTTCCTCTTTCTTTCAACCATGCTCAGACCTGGATTTGCCAAAAGGCACCTTAGACATGTGCCTTGGTTGGCAAAAATGAGGATGGGGAAAGGGAGCCAGAATTGCCGCCTCCCAGATGTAGTGAACCTCAAGCCCCATGGAATAATTCTCTGCATTTTATTTACGCCATCTCCTGGGAACAGGAGGGGAGGGTGAGGCTGGAAGGGACAGAACAAAGCAAAGAAAAACTGCTCTGTTCCCTAATCCAGTCCCTCCCTTCTTGTCCTGTTCTGCCATTGCTTTCCTCCTCCTGCTGGCCACGGAAGAGAGGGATCTGCTGGGGGGGGGAGGAGGGTGTAAGGAGAGGCTGGGAGGGAAAATGCTGGGCTCAATGGACCTTTGATCTGACTCAGCAAGGCACATCTTATGATTTTCATTTCATTTGTAATCTATTTCATTTTGTTTATCTGAAACTAAACATATTATAAAATGAAAGGAAAAATAAGAAAAAAAAATGCAATGTAATAAATAAAAGGAAAAATGATGTTGGGTCCCTCTGTACAACAAAATGGTACCAGCCTCTCTGCCAGACAGCACAGTTTTGAATAGAGACCCAGAGTGCTTCCTTAGACTTTGTCAACCCCCATGGATACCATAAGGAATTCGGGGGAGAGGGGCAGACCTGGCCCAAGATACTTTTAATTTTTAAATGGTGGTAAGTGAAGACGTTTGGCTGCTAAAAAGGAAAAAAAAAATATTTTGTTTTCTTTCATTTTGTTGAAATTTCCTATTTTGCTTGAAACAAAAGCACAATCCTGTGTACATCTTTCAGTTTTAAAAATGTAAGGTCAAAGATGGTGGCAAGGGGTGAACAATTATCTACCTTTTCCTTGATCCAAGTGACTTTGGATAGCTTTCTCCACTTTGGGGATATTGGCCCAAGTGTGAGGCTTGATCCGGGAGAACCTGTTGCTTGCGAGGTAGAAGCCTCTATGATCCCTGAGATGATGCTTTGTCATCCGGTGATTCAAGGATAAAATGCACTAGAAGAGAAAGTAGCGATTGTAGCAACAACAGTGATGCTGCTGCTTCTGAAATCTTGTGGGAGGGATACTCAGATGGTTTCCTCACAGACTGCAAAACCAGAGGGAGATAGTGGTAATGCTACATACTCCATGGACTGCCATTATCTCAATGGTGCAATCTCTTTCATCTAGATTTCTAAGGAGCTGATAATTCGGGTCCCACAGCATAAGAATGAATATACACGAGAGAGATTTGCATACAATGGAAGCAGTGCATGCAAATCTCTCATGCATAAGCATTGTGGTATCCTGAATACCTGAATGGTTAGGTGTGGCCCAAGGACTGGGCTGGAAAGCACTGATCTAGACCCATTGATTTTGGGGATTCAGGAATGCAATGTGGCTCTCATCAAAAATAAACTGTTTGTAAGGCCTTGAAAATCAGGGAAGATGCTTGAATTTGTGCCTGCTAAACTTTCCAAAATCCCCACATATTACCCCACAACGTATTCTTTTTAAACGACGAGAAAATTCTTGCAGGAATTATTCCCTCCATTATGAAAGCATTTTATTTACTATCGGAATGAGATGGTCAACTTGAGGTGAGAAGGGGTGTTGAAGGAGAAAATCTGGACAGTTTTAACTAGGGATGTGAATCGTTTTTTGACTATTTAAAATATCGTCCGATATATTTTAAATCGTCAAAAATCGTTAGAAGCGCGATACAATAGGAATTCCCCTGATTTATCGTCAAAAATCGTAAATCGGGGGAAGGGGGAGGGGAAGGGGGAGGGCAGAAAAACTGGCACACTAAAACAACCCTAAAACCCACCCAGACCCTTTAAAATAAATCCCCCACCCTCCCGAACCCCCCCAAAATGCCTTAAATTACCTGGGGTCCAGAGCGGGGGTCCCGGTGTGATCTTTTACTCTTGGGCCTGTGGTGTGTTGTAGAAATGGCGCCGGCGCTACCTTTGCCCTGTCATATGACAGGGCAAAGGTAGCGCCGGCCGTACGGCAACACGATTCGACTGCAGGAGGTCGTTCTGGACACCCGCTGGACTTTTGGCAAGTCTTGTGGGAGTCAGGAGGCCCCCCCAAGCTGGCCAAAAGTCCCTGGGGGTCCAGCGGGGGTCCGGGAGCGATCTCCTACGCTCCTGACGTCGGGGGACAAAAAACAAAATGGCGCCGGCGCTACCTTTGACCTGTCATCAGGGCAAAGGTAGCGCCGGCGCCATTTCTACAACACACCACAGGCCCAAGAGTAAAAGATCACACCGGGACCCCCGCTCTGGACCCCAGGTAATTTAAGGCATTTTGGGAGGGTTCGGGAGGGTGGGGGATTTATTTTAAAGGGTCGGGGTGGGTTTTAGGGATGTTTTAGTGTGCCGGTTTTCCCGCCCTCCCCCGATTTACAATTTACACGATATTTACAAAAACAAAACCGCGACGATCCGATTCCCTCCCCCCAAGCCGAAATCGATCGTTAAGACGATCGATCACACGATTCACATCTCTAGTTTTAACTGAAATCCTTGAAGCCCTGATGAAGATAGGAGAGACCTGATCTACATTAATATCTTCCTTCACTGTAGAGCATGATCAAAATTGGACTCTGAAAATATTTTTTGGATACAGAGATGTTCTAGGGCATGGAATAAGGACTTTTCAGGATCTGTGTAAAATAACCATCAGGCACATAAAGAGTTTCTAGTTAGGAGACAGAGAGCACATTAGGAGCTCACTTTCTGCTTTGTTTCTCCTACAAGTATGTGGTAATCTATGAGGGGAATACATATCTATTCTATGAACCCAATCAAATTAAAAGATTTTCTTGATGCAAACATTGATTTGGGGAGAGTGGTAATCACAACAGATCTGGGATGGCCAAGATGATAGGATATATCTCAAAACACTAAAGTTAATTTTAAATCTCAAATACTACTAACTATTTCAGTGGGGTTTTTTCCCTCTTTGCTCCTTATGAATAATAACAGCTCCCTTTTTCTTTTTGGCGCTTCTCTCTTTTTCAGGTCAAATATGAGCAGATCTTTTTTTTTCTTTAATTATTAGATTATGTCTAGTAGCTGCAGTGGATATTGTTGTTTATTGTCATAATTTGATCTTCTATATTTGAGAAGTATCTTGAATATTATATTTGACATTTCATAAATAAATAAAAGAAGTAGAACTATAAGAAGTAAAATAAAATATTCTTGGGCAAAAAAGTAAAAGTGATATAGGAATAAGATCCACAGAGAGGGGACTAGGGTTGGGTTTGTTAACTTTGGTTTATGTACTGTTTCATAAATCTGTTGAATGTTATGTGTATCACCTTGGAATGATAAGGAAAGGCAGATAGAAATGTAAATAAATAAGGAAAAGGCAAGGAGAAATTGGAAAGTACCACTACTTTCAATCAGATTTAGAAAAAAGGCAATGAGCCTTTGCAGTCTAATCCTTCAGTGACTATTTTAAGCTGCAGTTGCTATACAATAAGGTTAAATGACTATGAGACGCTTACAGGAAAACTCCATTTCTTGCTCATTCTGCTGAATATTGCAAAATAATAGCTCACCTGAAAAAAATGATATAGTTAAGTTACTGAAGCTTGTATAATGCAACAGCACTGTTCTGTTCATCACAAGTGGCACTCAGTGACTAACACACACACACTTAAAGAATTTGGCAAGAATGGATTTAACATGGATCTAGGGATTGTTTGATCTTGTGTGGTCCTGCCAGAAACACACTTTTCAGTGACACCCAGATGCAGCTGCTAAACATGTTCATGCTTAAGGCTAACATTGTTTGTTTTCTTAAATTGTGTTACTATTGAAAAACATGAATGCAAAATAGGTGGCTCATGACAACTGTCTGATAGAAATTACATTTCCATGTGTAAGCAAATGAATCAAGTTTTCAGTACCATGTTAGGAGAGAATTTTCAAACAGAGCATATAGTTGCAAGTTGGGGATATATTATACAGTGCATTCATTTGAAAAGAATATGGAATCCAAACCAAAAAAGTATATTATTTGTTTGGTTTCAAATGAATCACTGGCACCTCTGAAAAACCCCATTTTATTAAGGGGGGGGGGGGAAATTGCATGCACTGTTTGTCAAGAAATGTAACACCCTCACTGCCTCCTTCCCACTCCCCTCCTCCTCCACTGTCCCCTGCCATCCCTTTACTCCTTCTGTAGCTCTCTGAGGATAAAACACACTGATCCAAAATTTACATTAACTGACCCAAATTCCAATCACCCCCACCATGAAATGGATAAAGCTAAATGCAACAAGAAATGTTTGCCCTGCACAACCCTACTGCAAACTACACAGCTGTTTTAGATTAACATATTTTACGCAGATTTTCAAACACAAGATACTTGTGTTGTGTTTCTTTGAAAATTAGCGAGTGTCCATGATCCATGCTAAAAGATCACATTGCTAATTCTATAGGTGGTGAAGCAGAGGTAAAATAGTAGAATCTACCCTCAAGCTGAAGTAATATCCTCTCAGCCAAAGATGTGTCTCCAGGAGCAACAGAGAAGGATTAGGATGGCCATTGTGGTAGGTGATAGCTGGGTGGCTGTGAGGTTTGCTTGGTAACATGCCTGCCTGGTGCAAAGGTGGAAGAGCTCACATGTCGCTTAGAGTGTCATTTATCAAATTGCGTTATGGCATTTTCGCATGTGTTAAGCGCCTTTTTAATGCATGCGATAGTACCATAACGCGTGGTGCAATGCAAATCTGAAAAAGAGGAGGAGTTAGGCTCACAGTTTTGCAAAGCCCTATCATATGGCTTTAACTATGCCTTTTTCATTAGTGTTAGGCTGTACAATAGGGCTTTATTGTGATGTTTTTGCTCATGCTGGTTTTAGGAGGAGGAGGAGGAGGAGGGGGAGAGGGAGAGGGAGAGGGAGAGGGAGAGGGAGAGGGAGGGAGAGAGAGAGAGAGAGATTAGCTGTAGTGCCCTCTCACTAGATAGGTATTCATATCTCTATGGGAAGCCCACCTAGTAACTCCAGGTGAAGTTTAGATATTAGTGTAGGGGTTAGGGGCCACTTTGACATTCAAAGTGAGACATACGAACAGCACAGTGCTCTCTTGTGAAGATTTGATGACCTTCGGAGTGAGGAAACTCAGATCTTCACAAGAGAGCACTGTGCTGTTCATACGTCTCACTTTGAATGTCAAAGTGGCCCCTAACCCCTACACTAATACCTAAACCTCACCTTGAGTTACTAGGTGGGCTTTCCATAGAGATATAAATACCTATCTAGTGTGAGTACATTATGGCTACTCACTCTCTCTTGCTCTCTCTCACTCTCAATGGTCCACCCAGTGGTTACATGAAGGAAATACAACAATGTTTCACATAGGTATTAGTGCACTTTGCAATAAACCACCTATTACCATAAAAGATGCCCCTTTTCCTATCACATGCAATATTTTTCACATTTTGATAAATCCAGGCCTTAGATAGGATTTTAGACAGTGCTGGGGAGCAGCCAGCTGACCTGGTACATAGGGCACTAATGACATAAGGAGGTTTTGGAAGCCAATTTTAGGGTTTTAGCTAGAAAGCTGAAATCCAGAACCTCAAGGAAATACTCCTTGTTCCATTCGCAGGACCCCAGAGGCAGGCTGAACCCTGGAGTCTCAATGCATGGATAAGATGATGGTGCAGGGAAGAAAGCTTTAGGCTTTTTTAGGAACAAGGCCGAATTCTAGGGTAGGGGCTCTTTTCCAGAAGGATGGGGTCCACCTTAGCCTGGGTGGAACCAGGCTGCTGGCACTAAAGGAGATAGAGAAACTTTTAAACAAAAAACATACTTTAAACTTTCTATATACAAATGCTAGAAGCCTAACAAATAAGATGGGAGAGTTAGCATGTATAGCACTGGATGAAGAGGTAGATATAATTGGCATATTAGAAACCTGGTGGAAGGAGGATAACCAATGGGGCATGGTGATACCAGGGCACATATATCGCAATGATAGGATGGATCAAATTGGTGGAGGGGTGATATTGTTATGTATATTAGAGATGGCATTAAGTCAAACAGGATAAAAGTTCTTTAGAATCCTTATCAATTGAAATTCCATGTGAAAAGGGGGATAAAAAAGCATTGGGAGTGTATTACTATCCGTCTGGACAGAATGAATGTTCAGACAATGAAATATTAATGGAAATTAGAGAAGGTAACAAAATCAGCAGCACAATAATAATGGGTGATTTCAATTACCCCAGGATTGACTGGGTGAATGTTACATCAGGACATGCAAAGGAGGTGAAGTTCCTAGATGAAATAAATGACTGCTTTATGGATCAGCTGGTATAAGAACCAACAAGAGAGGGAGCTATTTTAAACCTAGTCCTTAGTGGAACACAAGATTTGGTGCGAGAGGTAATAGTTTTGAGGCAACTTGGCAATAATGATCATAATGTGCAAATCTGATTTAATAACGAGAGGACATTAAAAAAAAATCGAATGTGATAGCATTTAAGTTTCAAAAGGGAGACTATGATAAAATGAGAAAATTGATTAGGTAAAAAACTACCAAGGTTAAGAGACAAATTTTAAGACCCGCGCACATGTGCGCATATTTGCCGGCTTGGGCACATAGATGCCGCAATTTTATAACATATGGGCCTGATTTTAAAAAGCATTTACTCGAGTAAAAACCAGGTTTACTGGAGTAAATTCACTTTACTTGAGTAAGTGGGTTTTTGAAAATTGCTACAATATATGCCATTGACTTGTCTATAGGATTTACTCACATAAGTGCACTTTACTTGAGTAAATGGCTTTTGAAAATTGCTACAATAGTAGCTACATTTACGCATGTAACTCCTTTTGAAAATTACCCCCTTAGTGTATATACGTGCATGTGTTATAAAATTGGCTATATGCGTGCACATTATTTTATATTGGCACTCGCAAATGCTGACTTGAGCATGTAAGTGGGGAGGATTTAAGTAGATACATGCGCCGTCACAATTTCCAGTTTCCCCAGTTCTCTCCCCATTTGCCTAGTAAAGGAGATGATTTCCTAAACTCCCCAGCTAACTTACCTCCCTTTTACCCTATTGGCCATGATGCTTAAAATCCCACTGCTTAGCCTAGTTTATTTTAGAACTTACATGCTGTCCATAGCAGAAGTAAGTTACGCAGTAGGGGACCCCGGCGCACACTTGTGTGCATACTCACAAGCAGACTTCATGGTATAGACTCAGCCTGCCTGAAGAATGCAGGGTTGTCAATGTAATGACAATTGTTTAAAGGGTTTAAGAGGTGATCCAGGAAACTACAAACCATGAGTGAGGCTGACATTAGTGCCACGCAAAATGATAGAAACTATCATAAAAAACAAAATTACTGAACATATAGTCATAGTTTAATTGGACAAAGCCAACGCGGATTTAGCCAAGGGAAGTCTTGTCTAACCAAGCTGCTACATTTTTTGAAGGTGTAAATAAACACATGGATAAAGGTGAGCCAGTTGATGTAGTGTATTTGGATTTCCAGCAAGTGTTTGACAAAGTCCCTCATGAGAGACTTCTGAGGAAATTAAAAAGTCATAGGATAAAAGACAATGTTCTATTGTGGATTGAGATCTGGTTAAATGATAGAAAACAAAGAGTAGGGCTAATTGGTCAATTTTCTCAATAGAAAAAGGTGATTAGTGGAGTACCCCAGGGATCTGTTCTGGGACCACTTTTATATATATATGACATAGAAATGGGAATGAATGAGGTGATCAAATTTGCAGATGACACAAAGTTATTCAGTTGTTAAATCACAAGATGACCTTGCAAGACTCAGAGACTGGGCACACAAATGGCAGATGACATTTAATGTATACAAGTGCAAAGTGATGTAGTTAGGAAAGAATAATCTAAATTATAGCTACACAATGCAAGGTTCTACATTAGAAGTGACCACTCAGGAAAAGGATTTAGTTGTCATTGTGGATAATATGTTGAAATCATTTGCTCAGGGTGTGGCAGCATCCCAGAAAGCAAATGGAAAGCTAAGAATTATTAGGAAAGAAATGGAGAATAAAACAGAGAATATCACATTGCTTCTGTATCGCTCCATGGTGCGACACATCTTGAGTATTATGTGCAGTTCTGGTCACTGTATCTAGCAAAGATATAACAGAATTAGAAAAGGAACAGAGAAGGGTGACCAAAATGATAAAAGGGATGGAAAAATTCCCCTTTCAGGAAAGGCTAAAGAGGTTGGGGCTCTTTAGCTTGGAGAAGAGACGACTGAGGGGAAATATGATAGAGGTGTATAAAATAATGAGCAGAATGGAAAGGGTGAAAGTAAATCAGTTGTTTATTCTTTCAAAAAGTACAAAGACTGACTAACAGACCATAAAATAAAGTTACTGCGATATAAGTAGTATGTTTAAAACAAATAGAAAATTGTTTTGTACTTAATGTATAATTAAGTTCTAGAATTCATTGTCAGAGGACATGTTGAAAGCTGTTAGTATAGCTGGGTTTAAAAAATGTTTGGACATGTTCCTGGAGGAAAAGTCCATAAACCATTATTAAGGTGGGCTTGGAGAAATGCACTGCTTATCACTGGGTTAAGCAGCATGGAATCTATTTACCTTTTGGGATCCTGTCATGTACTTGTGACCTTGATTGGCCACTGTTGGAAACAGGCTACTGGGCTTCATTGACCCAGTATGGCAAATCCTATGTTCTTATTTTCTGAATAGCAGACCTACACTTATAAATCACAAGTGCATGCATTAATACTCTCTCCTTGGACTTAACAGACCGACATGAATGCCTCTTTTTAATGCAACTAAAAGTGTTTGTGTTATGGAACCCATGTGCACTATTTTCAGTTAGGCCATGTTACCCTGGTAGATACTCTTGAAAATTGCCCTCTCCATGCAGGCAATTAGCATTCACCAGAAAAATAGAATATGCTATGTTTGATAGTGCATTAGTGTTGTTCATGATGTGACAACTACTATATACACCATCATATACTATATATGATTTTGGCATGTCTATAACAAGGGAACTGCGTTCCATTTTTGGTTCCTCTATGCACAAGGACCAGGAATGGAGAAGAGGTAATGGATCTGAGTAAAAAAAATAAGAGGAATTATTAACTTTAGAAAAGAGAAGAATGTTGCATTTACTATACAGTAGATAAGGACATGACTATGGTATTTAAATCATTAAAGAGCCATTTGAAAGTGTATGGAATGAAAAAGCTAAAATGCATGGGTTTAGAAGTGGTAAGGCTGTGGGAAAGGGTCACACACAGGGTAATTGGACTGTGCAACAAATGGCCATGAATTACAATGAAGGCTGGTAGTAGTATGGAATTCAAGAATAAATTATACAAGTAACTGCTACTGAATATTGCTGTTGAGACTTCAATGCTGGGTCTTTATGGCCTCAAAGGCTCTCTTCCACCTCTAAGGTCTTCTTAAGAGCCATAGATAGCTGAATACAATTTAGATGTTAAATTCTATTTATTGAATCTTTGAGAATTTAAGCTAGTCTCTATACTTTTAAAAAGTACTATATTTTTTAAATTAGAGCTATATTAGTTGGTAGAAACTTTAATTGTAATTGCTGTATTAACCCATTGTGTCCCAAATTTTATAAGAAGTTATCCTCTAAATAGGACACTGAGACATAATGGGGAAATACTGTTTTCTCTGTATCTCTAAATAAAATTGTAAAAAAAAAGAAAACCTTAGGAAATTCTTTCCTAAAGCCCTGACTGCAATAAAGTGTAATGTTATTGAGGAAAATACAGAAAAAAAAACTTTAGTTAAGTTGCATTTCTTAATTTATTCAAGTAGTTACATCAGTCATTTCTATCATACTGTAAATATTGTGATTAGAGTGTTGATAAAACTCTCCAATAAAAAAAATCAAAGCATTATTCACCATATTTTAATGAATCATTAGCAATGTTAAGGTTGATTTTCAAAAGGTTGCCCAGGTAACTTTGAGTTACCCAGGCAAAACCCAAGATTTGAATATTTCCCCCACTATGTGGTTAAATTTTGTCCAAGTTACTCATTACGTACACAAAATTTAGGTGGATAAAAAGAAGCAGTGATAGACATGGTTAAATTTTAGACTTCCTTTTTAGAATACCTGTCCTAAAGTTACCTGGATACCATTATCCAGTTATATTCAGCAGTACTTACTTATCCGGGTATGTTCCCCTGAATCTCTGGATTGTAACCTAGAAAACTTTTCTGCTTGGAATATCACAGTGAATATTGATCTCTTTATAAATTCATTTTTATTCTTCTATTATTGTAAATCTTCAGCAGAATGCAGGGCCTAACAGCAGAGTTGCTCCTAATCCTCAAAGAGTATTTGTCATTTATGGTACATTGGTGACCATCCACAACTACTAACCACCCTGTTTTGGATCTGCTCCGTTGCGGAAATTGCAGATAATTTCAACTTTTTAACTGATTTTGTTGAATTTCTCTCTAAACTTTAAAATACAAAGTATATCGGAGTTGACCATGTGCATGGCAGTTTGCATCCTGAGGAAATCTATACAATCAAATTATAAACTGTTACAAATGAAATTTCAAGTGACCCAGAGCACTGGTGGCACAATAAGCTCATCAGATATTTTATACAATTGAATTATTATGTGATATGATCACACCCAGGTATTTCCTTTGTTCATTATGAACATTTACTATGAGTGCTCATCGAGTAATAGCAATTGTACAATCTCTTTCTTATTATCTGATGAGTTTTGGTCATCCATTTGATAATATGGCTGTATCCACAAAAGGTCTCACAAACTTCCTTTTGTTTTAGGTCTGTCAGAATTAAAATTAACATAATGAGCAACAAAATGGAGACAAGAGGATGGCTGTTTTAATATGCAAGAAACTACATTTCCCAGGATGCTTTCCTAATGATGTCACACTCACAGCACAGAGTTGGAAAGGGTATGCTGTCAATGTCAGGCATGGAAAAGAAAACAAAAAATATTGACAAAACCAATTGCTTAGGTGCAGTAATTGGAAGAGAAAAGCTTAAATCCTTGAAATGGATGCTTACGAGCAGGGCTTAATTTGTAGGGGAATGGCCTGGAATGGAGCTCTGCCACTTCTTTTCAGACAAGAAGCGGAACAACCAAGGTGTTCTGCTCCAGTCCCTCGCCTACAGGGAATAAGAGGAGAGAGGATGAGCTTGGAGCAGACAAAGCAGAGAACAGCCAGCCCTGCCCTTCTACTCTTCAGGGAAGGGGCGGGGGTGATCCTGAAACAGATGCTGCAAAGCAAAGAACAGACATGAAAAGTTGAATTAGCACAAGGTTGAAAACTTTGAGCAGCAGTGCCAATCATGGTGTATTCGACCCTGGCCTTGATGATTGGTGCTACTGCTCATACGTTTCCAGCCTGAGTTCATTCAACACTTTTTTTGTGTCTGTTACCCCTAATGGGCATTCCGTCACCGTTTTTCTGAGACTGATGAAGCAGAGCAGAGCTAGCTGTGTAAATCAGTTGTGGCTCCCCCGCAGAAATGGAATGTGGTTTGTACAGCTGCATGAGAATAGTATGAGGGAGAGTGTTCACACCATGCCCTGTTCCCATCCGCTCACACCCAGTCCTGGCTCTGACCCTGATCCCTCCCTCCCCGCATCCACTCCTGCTTCACAGATCCACTTCCTTTTTGTCTACAAATTAAGCCCCGATTATGAGGACAATTTTCAAATCCATTAAAATGTGTAAGTTGTTTGTCTGAAAATTGCTGTTATGGCTAAGAAGGTCATTTTATAAAACTGCGGGTAAGTTACACCAAATTTCAAAGGGAACATAAGTATGTATGTTCACTTTGAAAATTATCCCACCCAAAGTATCTGCATAAGTTCAACTGCTATCCAGAGCACGTAAATTTCCCATGTAAACTTGCACTCGCTGACGTAGATCTTAAATAAGTACGTGCACGCGAACAAAAGTACGCCGGATTTTATAAGATACACGCATAGCCGCGCGTATCTTATAAAATCAGGGGGCGGCGCGCGCAAGGCTGCGCAAAATCGGCAGCCTGCGCGCACCGAGCCGTGCAGCCTGCCTTCGTTCCCTCCGAGGCCGCTCTGAAATCAGAGTGGCCTTGGAGGGAACTTTCCTTCCGCGTCCTTCCCCTCCCTTCCCCTATATAACCCACCCCCCAGCCCTACCTAAATCCTCCCCCCTACCTTTGTTGTGCAAGTTACGCCTGCTTGAAGCAGGCGTATCTTGCACGCGCCGCCTCGGCATTCCTCGGCACAGGCCGCAGTGCCAGGGGACTCGGGACCGCTCTCCCAGCCTGCGCCCGAACCATCGCCATGCCCTCGGACCCGCCCCGGACTGCCCCCTGACCCCAGAATCGCCCCGGACATACCCCCTCCCGCCCCTTTTATGAAGCCCCGGGACTTATGCGCGTCCCGGGGCTTTGTGCGTGCTGGCGGCCTATGCAAAATAGGCCGCCAGCACCCTGCGCGCATAAATCCGGCAGGATTTATGCACGCAGGGCTTTTAAAATCTAGCCCTTAGTTTTTAAAACCCAAATTTCTGTGCACAAAAGCATTTGAAAAATTACCCCTTAAAAGCACTGCTGTTCCACAAAGCACATATTTTTAGTCACATTTAGGGAATCTGGTGTGTTTTGTATGTGATCTGAAAAGAATGCATATAGATTGTAATCTCAACTCTAGGTGAAATATTTTCCATGAAGAAACTACCTGTGCAAAATACAGCAAGTTTCAATGCAAAAGTCCTGCATGTAGGTACTTTCTGTTTAAAAATTGGTGCCAAGTACAAGGGTAAAAACTATCTGCAGACTTTGTTCCCCATTGTTTTTCTTCTTACAAAGGGAATAGACTGCAAAAGAAGAAAAAGCTGTGATGTTGTGCAATTGCTCTCCTAATACTGAATGGCTCAGCATGCACTGCATCTTCTAGTTGCACTGCATCATCAAAGTGATTACCATCAGTCAGGAAGTCCTTTCAACTAAATGATGCTGAACTGCAAAGCGAACATAAAATAAAGCTCAGAATCAACTGAATATGGTTTACAAATTAAATATTTAAAAGGAGCGGCCCTTATAACAAAGAATTTAGATGGGCATTGCTGCCATAAAATACTTCAAGACCATTTTCTTTTACAGAATAGCGTATACTTAACTCTGTTTCTGGGTACGACCCCAAATTATTCATACCATCTATGTATGCAAAGGAAGAAAGACCTTAAAATCAACTTAGATTCTTGATGCCTTTTTTTGTGAATTCTGATGAAGTTACAGATCTGAGAAATACCTCAGATGGAGTATAGTGTGACAGCAACTGGCTGTAGGGAAAATGAACATTATGATGGTGCAAGCCATCATTGGAAATAAGCACCAGAAAAAAAGTCTGAAATGGTAGTTTTGTGGATTGATACTTGTTTAGTACATGTTGCTAAATAATTGGAAAATTGCTTCTAATTGGATCAATAACTCTGACCCTCCTTAAATCGAAGATGAGGAATGGAAACATTTGATATTCTTCCTTTTTTTCCAAGAATGGACGCATGCGTAATCAGCTCAAGTTAAAATTATAATTGTAATTGAATGATGTTTAGAGTATATCATATTTACAGTAGAAGTCGTAATGATAGAGCTAGCACCTGATGTAGATGAAGTAAGGATATTTGTCATGAAAAAGGTCAATGGCATTTTTGCTAATGTTTTGCTATGAAGACTGGATAGTCATTTAAATTTGTGTTTCAAGTTTTATTTTCTTATAGAAGTGGAGTACTTTAGGTAGGCTAGACTGAACGCTCATCTTTGACTATCCCATATCTGCAGTAATTCATACTTGTCCCTATGAGCAGCTGTAGCAGATAAAGCATTAGTCGGAGATTCAGATGTATATTAAGGTACCTGATAATCCACACTTAAAACTATTATGATTGTTGTTGCATCAGATATATATATATATATATATATATATATATATATATATATATATATATATATATATATATATATATGTTGTGTTTTCGTTCTTGTAGTTGCACCAAAAGCAAAGTGCTTAATAAAGCAACAGAATAAATGTATCCAAAGATGTAGAAGAATTATTCTTGTTAATGTACATTCATTCTTGTTAAAGAAGATTAATATTTCTGCTAGATTTCATGTTTTTCTCTGCATGTTATCTAGTACTAGACAGTTCTGTAGGGGTATTAGTGCCTTCTGTATATGACCTCCTGAAGCTTTTGGCCATTAGAATATTTGAAATGTACCAGGAAGGTCATATCCAGTCCTTATCATAAATTCTTCTAATGAGGAACTGAAACTGCAAAAGAGTATTATCCTTTCATTCCTAGCTGTGCCCAAATGAGAAATTGATAGACATTTACAGGAAACAGTTTTTTAAAAAAGTTATTGCTGGAAATCTCTAAAATAGGAAATCGGATCAAGAGTAGATCATCATATTTAAGCCAATAGGGTTGTCCTAGGCCGAAAATCCAGGGGCATGGCTATCTTCTTGCTTTTCCTTGTCTTGCTTGCCTTCTCTGCCTCTTGCTTTTCCTTCCCTTTTTCTCCTTCTCTTATCTCTCTCCTTCTCCTCTCCTTTCTGTTTGTATGTCTCTCTGCTATCTGCAACAACCAAATTGCCTCAGTTTTCCTCAACAAACTACAGCTATCAGGTGACTTTTATGGCTGTACAAACAGTGCCTAATGTATGGTCTGAAGTGGGTGACTATATAAAATTATTTAGGCAGTTATTTAGTTTAATGTGAAGAATGTAAGGGAACAAACAAAATCACTAATTTTGCTAGTGTAATTGCTTGATATAGGCCTGTAAGTTCTGAGAATAAATATGCCATTTTTCTAAGCTTGCTTGTAACAAGGAACAAGTCATAAGATCAGATACATTAAGAAGCAGTTACTCATGAGACTAACTGTGCAGTGAAGAATAGGCCGAGCAGATAACCAAGAATTCCCAGATGCCTCTGCTGTACTATGGCTTGTCAAAGGTGAATGAACTTTGAGTGCTTTTCTGAGCATGACTTGCAGAAAATCCCTGAGACAGATTTGCTGGCAACAACAGGAAAAAGGCCTATTTAATGGCACCATTTACTTCACAATACAGAGATACTGTCCAGGCTGCAGGCTTTTGTCTTGCAGATGCCTCTTTCAACGAACAGAAATCAGTTGAAAAGAAGATCCTGTGAGGTTACAGTTTTCAAGTAAACCCTGGTGCCAAGAAATGGAATTCATGCTGAGCTTCTATTCAAAAACCAGACTTGTTACCTGTTTATACAACAAAGAATATCAAGAGAAGAACAGAAGAACAAAGCCAGCAAAGTCATGATTGATAAAGGAACTTTTTTATGGTGGGAGGAGGAACAGGGTTAGAAGAATTCTTAGTTGAGGGAGGTCCTCACAAGCATTTCCTATACAGGATAGATTGTCATGACAACAGCATCATGTGTTTGTGGGCGGTTACACCTTTCTGGAAGTTTTGGCAATACTGTATGTTTTAATTATAAAAGAAGGCTCTCTTCCTGTGTTGGAGGAGATGCTAGTTATTACAGATAGAGGGCATATTGCATCTCACAGGAACATTTGACTTTTAAGAAGCCAAATAAACTAAATTTGAAAACCTCTTGTTGATTTGAAATGTTCTTGTTGCCCTAAACGTTGAGTCCAAAAAATTATACATTTTGGCACCCCAGATGGGACTTTAATAGCTGTTGTTATTAATTATTAATAAGCTGTAGTGTTATGTTTGGTGGACAAACCTAGCACTAGGTTCTTGAATGGTTAATTGGCTGGTCATTCAAAGATTGAGTTGCCCAGGTAGACTGGAGGATTATCCCGGAGTATTATGAGTTCAGAGCTGATGTGGAATGAAGTTGGATCCATTTTGTGAGTATGTAACCAGAAAAAAAAAAAAAAAAAAGGAAAAATCTGTAAGTATCAATGTTTTTATTTTATTTGTTGTACAGTGTATATAGATTGTGTGTTACATCGGGTTTAGAATACTTTTTGCCAAATGTTCTTTAATATATGTTAGGGAGACAGGACATGAGTTGATGATTTGATTAAAATCAGATTGAACAGTTCAAAAAACAGAGGGGTTGCCAGCACTAGTCAGTCTGGGGTCTTTTGTCCTCAGACCGCATGGCTTGGGCTCGGCAGCCGTTTCACTTTACACCTGGGGAGCGGCTGAGTAGAGCAGTTGTGAGTGTGTAGATTCAGAAGGAGAAGGAGGGAATAAATTAAAATTGGTAAGTTGAAAGTTATAATTAGTATGAGAAGGAGTTTTTGTTTAGTGGAATATTCCCCAAAGTTTGGTTGTTGTTCTTACAGGAAGGTGCTAATGGCTTTAATCTTTTACAGCAGGTTACATGTGGTTAATTTCTTTTCCTTCTTTGATTAGCTTTAACAAGGAAGCCTATTTTTGTCTGTGTGCATCTATTTATATAAGTTAAGATTTTGTGTAAAATGGTTCCTTGTAAGAAAAGTTTAGTGATTGTAGTTGAACTTAAATCTGGACATTAGTGAACTGCTGGCAGTGTGGTATATAGGGACATTTGAATTAATTGCTGCAGTTCATTAAACAGAGAAAGGAATCTTTCAGTGCTATGTTGTTTTTCATCAGCTCTGGCTGGCTTCAAGGATTTGTGTTTACAGTAAACATAAAAACATAGCAATGCTGGCAGAAGGAGCACAAGCCGTCCATCCAGTTTGCCCAGGTAGTTTTATTTCCCACCATTAATGCAGAGATGCTCATATTGGCATCTAAGTTTTTAGAATTGTGTGATTAACGAGAGTTTCTTGTGAAGTGATTGTAGCACTATGTGCAGTGTGTTTCCTTTTATTTGGTAAGAACGAAAGCATGAACCTGTGTTTATTTAAAGCCATTCATAATTAGATTTGATTTATCATTGGAGAGGGATGTATCGTTTTTTCTTTGGTCAGGTGCATAGGCAGAGAGAAAGAAAGGAAAACAATCTATAGATATACCACAAGAGAGCGACTCCATTTTAATGAAATGATCTGTTTAAGTGTTTTTATTACTTAACAAACCTATTCATTGAGTGTAACAGTTGTTTGGCGGGAGAGGAGGTGAACCCCCCCTTAGGAATGTGTTTGAGAAGAAAGAAAAAAAAACCAAAACCTGGGAGTGAGTCACTTTTAAAATGGATTTTACAGGTCTGCTGAGGTAAGAGGTTTAAGTATGTTATAGGACTGAGTGCAAAGGTGATAGAAGAGGGACTAATGAATTGATCTGTTTAATGTGAAAACAGAAATTTGTGTTGAAAGTATGGGGAAAGTGAATATTAGGGATGAGAGATGACGTAATGTTAAAGAGGGAAGAGAATTCTTTTATGTTGATGTAGGTAGGTAAAGTGCTATGGCAGTATGTTAACTGTGCGTCACAATGACAGATTGCATATGCAGAAGGTTGTGAGGTGGGAAATTTAGAATGTTTTGGGTAAAAGTAGAGAAAAGATGTAAGTCAGTTGCATTTAAATTGTGTGAAGATATGATTTATTTTAAATTACACACAGGTCAGAAATAAACGGATGGCACTAATATGCATGACCTTTATGCGGCAGTATGTGTTAATTACAGTATTTATGTTATATTTTCAGGTTAGTTCTCAGTTTTGATTATATCTCATTAGATGCTAACTTTTAGAAGTAAGGGAATGAATTAGGTTGTTTATTTTGATGGGAGTTCAGGTATTACATGTTTGTATTGTGGACTGGTTAGACTATATGTAAAGGAGAAAGATTGTGAGACGGTGAACAGCAGAGCAATAAGCAGCAATGTCTATTATCTATTTATGTGCCAGTAAGAAAAAAAACTTTTGGTTAATGCATATTGGTATGTGCCATCCTTTTATTTTGCAGACTTCCAGACTCCTAGCTGATATGTCTGTGCTTTTGGAAATGATTCGTATTTCTATTTAGGGTATTTACAGGATTTGGTAGTAAGAACTTTGTGGAACATATGCATATTGGATGGAAATAAAATGACTTCTAATTACGTGCAAAGTTGTCTGTTTTAAGTTTCTCTTTTAGAAGGCGAGTTAGGAGTTTACAAGCATAGGAAAACAAAAAGGTTTTAGATTTGTAAAAGGAAGTAGCTCTTATCACAGGGGACAGCGCCTCCTAGGGGTGGACCATCAGAGAAAGGAAAGTAGCTTTATGACTGCTTTTTTCTGAATTAAGGTATATCAGTAGTTTGACTTTTAAGGAACCTGTAATGTCATTTTTAAATTTCATTTTAATTATTATATTAATTGTTATATATTAGATTTCTTTCCAGGGTACCAAAGCACAAAGCGCATCTGTCTCTGTTCTATGGGAGATGAAGAATGCAGTTTATTTCAGTTTGATTCCTTTTTCATTTTTAATAGATCTATTCTATTTTTAATCCTGAGTTTTTGTTTTCTTTTGTGGATTGATCCAATTCTTTTATATTTTTAAAGTACTTTTTTCTTTTTGAGCTCAAACGTTTGACATGTTGTCTGTTCTATGTTACATGTGTAAACTGAGGAATGAATGAATGAATGTATTATGTGGTCAGTGCTGTGACATATATGTTTTAATGTACAGTCTGAGTATTTATGTTTGTGGTCTAGACCATTGCATGATGTTTTGAAATAATGTGGGGATTATTTGGCAAATTAAATATAGGGAGTACGTGACATAACAGTATTTTCTTACTACTTAATCGGCTTTGTTGCACTTTTATTTAGGTTTGACTTCATACACATGCATCTAATCTAAGGAGCTAAGAGATTCTGCCTTGACATCATCACTGAATCCTACTAAAAGAACTATATACGCACTGAATGCAGAAATTATTCTTGGTTACAGACTTTCTTACATATTATATGGACTGCAAGGCTTACAATTTATACCTGATTTTTGTGTTTTTCTTTGTTCTGTGGGAATGACTTTATGCAGAATTTCGGTTCTTTCATTCTCTGTCAGTACTTAGGTGTTCAAGTTAATAATATTATTTGAAGTGATGCTGTTTTTATTAGTTTGTATGTTCCAAGTTCAGTAGTATGTTCCAGTCTTAGACTTTATAATACTTATATGCTGAATCAGCTAAATGCATATGTATTAGGTTTTTCTATCTTTATCTATGGAAGCTGCTTTGATCACATAGAGGGTGATGTGTTTCATTGTGATTCAAATATGATAATTCAGGGTTCAAGAGGGAGATCTCTTTATATTTCTCTTCCACACCAGCTTAAGTTATAAGCTATTTCTATTCTTTTGTTTTGCAGCTTGCACTTAGGATAATCACTTTGCTGATCTTTAATATCTCAATATTCTATTTCTTATTCTAATGTTTCGCTGAACCCTTCTTTGAATATCTTTTTCCTATGACACTATTTACTAGATTTTACCTAATGACTGTTTCACTCTCTTTCACAAAGATTTCTTACTAGTGTAGCCTGTGATGCTTATTATGAGATTGTTCTCCTTGAAACAAATACATACCTTACACATGAGGAGCTCTGCTATAGGGATCTGCAACATTCTATTACTATATCTTTCGGCATATTAATTGCTCTTTGTTCTTTTCTTTTTATTTTGGCCCTTTCACTATAAACTCTATCTGTGACTTATAAGCTAGTTGGTTTCTATTTAGGATTCCAAAGGGGAAGATATACTTTTCCTTAGTTCTGTCTTTTATTTATATGACATTCCTTCCTTCCCTGTGTAAAATCTTACACTGATGGTTTATCAATTCTGCAAAGTAGTTCACATAATATGTTAAAGACTTTCTCACAGAGTCAGCTTTCATTTATTGTTATTATCCCCAATATATTTTGACTTACCATCATATAAGAAGGGTATGAGCCCCATTTCCCCTAGAAGTATCTGAAGATGAAGCAGTATTACTAACTATTATCTACCTTAATAATTAATACTTGCCATACACAGCTGTATTATCTCTTGGACAGATGACTGCCACAAGTGAATTAGGACTGGCCAAATAGTGAGAGCTTTCACTGCTACGGGTTGTTGTCATAATACTGGATAGCACCATTAATACCCTACAGAATTAGTATGATGTTTTAGACTTTTGCTATGCCTTTGCCTATCATGCATATGCCTTTGTATTTGATCTTCCATCACTGCAGCATATGACTAGAATATGTCTTATGCTTTGCAACACTTTTACATCATGTATGCATACCACAGTATGAGTTCTTCTATTGATTCTTGTTTCTTCTATTCTATTGGTTCCTTTACTTTTCTGGTAAGGTGCATTGATTATATCCCTGTTTGCCATTTTAATGAATATTATCCTGGGTAGTTGTTCATAATGAGAGTACTTCTTGAAAAGATTTGCCCAAGATATCTAGTATTATATGAGAAACATAGTACTTTCATACTAGTCTCTCTGTGTACTTATCTTTATATGTTATACCACTATTATGTACTTACCTGATTCTGAAAGATAACATATGTGATTATGTTATTATGAAGTAGGGCTTTTTTATAATGCAGGTATCTGTATAGCTCCATTATAGAGCTAATAGCTACCTAGTGAAAATTAGTTTTGATGTTATTGTTTGATTAACTAGTGAATGCTTGTGGGAGTATCATTCATATTAAGTAGGAATCTAGAGGGACACACACCTATGCACTACACCTGATAAAAAGCAAGGTTAGTGGTTAGGACACACTTTTAAGTTCCTTTGTCATGGCACATCATCGAAGATTGATTGATGTGACACCTGTCCAATAAAGGTGTCCCATAGAGGGAAATGAAGAATAGGCCGAGCAGATAACCAAGAATTCCCAGATGCCTCTGCTGTACTATGGCTTGTCAAAGGTGAATGAACTTTGAGTGCTTTTCTGAGCATGACTTGCAGAAAATCCCTGAGACAGATTTGCTGGCAACAACAGGAAAAAGGCCTATTTAATGGCACCATTTACTTCACAATACAGAGATACTGTCCAGGCTGCAGGCTTTTGTCTTGCAGATGCCTCTTTCAACGAACAGAAATCAGTTGAAAAGAAGATCCTGTGAGGTTACAGTTTTCAAGTAAACCCTGGTGCCAAGAAATGGAATTCATGCTGAGCTTCTATTCAAAAACCAGACTTGTTACCTGTTTATACAACAAAGAATATCAAGAGAAGAACAGAAGAACAAAGCCAGCAAAGTCATGATTGATAAAGGAACTTTTTTATGGTGGGAGGAGGAACAGGGTTAGAAGAATTCTTAGTTGAGGGAGGTCCTCACAAGCATTTCCTATACAGGATAGATTGTCATGACAACAGCATCATGTGTTTGTGGGCGGTTACACCTTTCTGGAAGTTTCGGCAATACTGTATGTTTTAATTATAAAAGAAGGCTCTCTTCCTGTGTTGGAGGAGATGCTAGTTATTACAGATAGAGGGCATATTGCATCTCACAGGAACATTTGACTTTTAAGAAGCCAAATAAACTAAATTTGAAAACCTCTTGTTGATTTGAAATGTTCTTGTTGCCCTAAACGTTGAGTCCAAAAAATTATACAGCAGTTATCAGAGAACAACATGACATCAGTAATCTAACTACACCTAAATGCTACTGATGTGTTAGCACAGGTAATGAGGCCTTAACTGATGGCAGAAACATATGGGAGTAGCCCAGAGAAGAAACTAGGACAAAATGATATAAGAAATGATATAAAATGACCAACTTTGGACAAATTGTTATCAGAGAAAGAACAGATCAGATCAGTACTGTTCCTGATTTCCCAGTACTGTGTTTCTGATTTTCCAAGATATATAAGACTCACACTGGAAACTATGAAGGGAAGTATTTTGTATATATTTTTTGCTTTTATTGCTTATTCTCAGACTTACAAGCAAACCTTCTATACTTATAAATGTGTGCTATGTATTCTATGACAAAATAACCACCGATTTTCTTATCCAGTATAGTGACACATTTTTTTTTGTAATATGTAATTGCTCATTAATGCAAGGATTAGTGAAATCCTTTTTCTTCTAAGGTACTCTCCAGCCAATCCCACAATTTGAGCTATATGGGGGTCCCATAATCTGTGGGAGCTGCAAATCTCATGAAATTCAAACCATGGAACAGTTGAACCACTACTGGTGGGGAGATATTTGCCAAGGTCCCTTATGCATTGTAGAGGCAACCCTGGTGAATAACGTGATAATTTTTACAAGCTCATGCATTCATTTGCATCTCATTAGGCTCATTAGCATGCATCTAGATGTTACAATTTACTTTCTGTGCATTAAATCATTAGTGGATATTCTAGCATGCAGGTTAAGGCATTAGTGAATAGGATGCTATTTAACATGTGCACTAAACTAGTTTATCATGCACAACAACTATTAGAAACCTTTAGTGAATTGGCCACATAGCAGAGATGCTACTGTACTTCCATGAATAAGATGCTAGCCTTGTTTTCATTTTGAATGAATATAACAAATGTAAGAAATAAGGCCATTTATGGTTTGTACAAATGATTCAAACCAAAAATAGGCCTCATGTATATCTGTATTTGTTAGCAACTCCCCCACAAAAAATGAGCCCATGGCAGGCCTCAGCCTAGTCTCATTGCCAAGGCCTAGGCCTGGACCTAGGTCTAAGCCCAATGTTGGAGCCCTAGGCCCGGAGATCCAGAAGCAGGCTTTCCGGCATCTTCTTGATCTAGTGGCTAAAAATTACATTCTTTGCCTGGAGGATATGCTGCAGTGATGTCACTGTGGCGCCTTTCTCTAGGGCAGACAATGCCATTTTGTTATATGGCCATAAGCCAGGCCCCAGTGTTGGGCCCAGGCTCAGGCCATCCCCCATTGACTTCAATGTAAAATGAATATAACAAATTAATGAATTAATATTCGTTATTCTTTCTAAAACTAATGAAATGAATTGAGGTACCCAGACTAACCAAAATGAATTTTTTCCCTTTGCACATCCCTACTATTTCTCAAGTCCCCACGCTTAACCCCACTCCTTTGACTAATTAATGAGTTTTGTATAGTGTACTGATGTAAATGAATGTTATGATAGGAGAGCTGGAGTGAAGGATGAAGCTTCTGAGCTGCATAATATAGAGAGTTTTTATTCATGATGAGAATGGTAATCCGGGATGTTCATTGCAATTGCTATGGGAAAGAGGTAAATAAAAAGAATGCCAGGAAGTAAAACTTTGTGTAAAAAGTCACAAATGCTTTTCCATATTTTATTTACACCATTGCTTTATTAAACATGCATAAAATGATTTTAGGACCACTCTTCAATTACTCATTTTTGCCAATCTGGATTACTGCAATGTTTATTGCTAGGTCTACTTCAATCAACATTACGTCCACTACAGATCTTGCAGAACACAGCAGCCAGGATACTTACCAATAAAATACATAATAGACTACAAAATTCTAACTACAGTACACAAAGTTCTTTATGGAGAAAATACAGACTAGTTTAATACAGCTATAAAACTACATACGCCCCAGCAAAATCTTAGGTCATCTTAGGTCTACCCATCCCTTCATTAAAATCAGCTAGATTAACACAGGTAAGAGAAAGAGCAATATCTTTAGCAAGCGCTACATTATGGAATGCATTACCACCAGAAACAAGAACACAACAAAACAAAAAAATATTTAAAAAAGAAATAAAAACTTGGCTTTTCAGGCAGGCCTTTTATGACACACAGTAGCTTCCTATTTTAGTTACCAATATACTCACTTTAATGAACTTAGTTTCTACATGATAATTCTTCAATTTACCTATGATTTTTATCAATAGATAGGGAATGGTGAATAAAACGGAAAATGTCATAATGCCTCTGAATCGTTCCATGGTGAGACCGCACCTTGAAAACTGTGTACAATTCTGGTTGCTGAATCTCAAAAAAGATATAATTGCGATGGAGAAGGTACAGAGAAGGGCTACCAAAATAATAAGTGAAATGGAACAGCTCCCCTATGAGGAAAGACTAAAGAGGTTAGGACTTTTCAACTTGGAGAAGAGACGGCTGAGGGGGGATATGATAGAGGTGTTTAGAATCATGAGAGGTCTATAATGGGTAGATGTGAATTGGGGCAGTAGGGGGCACTCCATGAAGTTAGCATGTGGCACATTTAAAACTAATCGGGGAAAGTTCTTTTTCACTCAACGCACAATTAAACTCTGGAATTTGTTGCCAGAGGATGTGGTTAGTGCAGTTAGTATAGCTGTGTTTAAAAAAGGATTGGATAAGTTCTTGGAGGAGAAGTCCATTACCTGCTATTAATTGAGTTGACTTAGAAAATAGCCACTGCTATTACTAGCAATGGTAACATGGAATAGGCTTAGTTTTTGGGTGCTTGCCAGGTTCTTATGGCCTGGATTGGCCACTGTTGGAAACAGTATGCTGGGCTTGATGGACCCTTGGCCTGACCGTATGGCATGTTCTTATGCTCAAATACTAGTACAGTAAGTTTTATTGTTATTTTAGACATGTTAGTTTTTAGGAAGTACAATCTTTTATGATATATTTTTTTAGGAAGAATGTTGTATTTAAATTTCTTAAGGATTTAATTTGTCTTAGTATATAATTTTAGGAAGTATGAGGTATTAACTTTTAATGTGTAGTGGATATTCTTGATTTAATTTTTAATTAATTGTAATATTTTAGCGATGACAAATTAAGTGTTAGGAAAAACATTGTATTAGCGATTTATGTTTTGATGTAAACCGTTATGATGGTACCTCTCTCCAAATGACGGTACACAAAACTCATAAATAAATAACATAAATAATATTACATGATTTTATGAGGAGACTGATCTAAAAAGTCATATAGCAGGGTTTAAGTCACTTTTTCCCAAGATACAGAGAGCCATAGTTGTTAGGATCTGATCATTTTTATTTGTCAAACTCAACAAATAGCTTTGTCAGAAATATTTTTAAGTCTCATATTTGGGTGAATCAAACTCAGATTAAATGATCAATACACAGTCAAAACTGTAACTCATTGTATGTACCTTAGAACTTAAAGATGTATGACTGAATTGCTCTTGTTGGAATTTCAAGGTGCAAATCTTATGCTGACACAGATGTTACAAGCAAACACCTTATAGATTGCAGAGTTTTCCCATTTACTTTAGCAAAATCATACCAAAATTAAGATGTTTTTCATCTCCAACTTGCCGTATGATTACAGTTATTAACTGGACATAATTCATTCCATGAATGTTTCTAAAGTAAGAACATCTAAGTGTCCTCCAGTCTTAACCACTGCTCCTCAAGACCTAGCTCACCTCCTGGAAGGGGACATGGTTTACTGGTTAATGCATATGAGTCATAAAAGTTCTGGATTGTGAGCTGAAGACTTCTTTTCTCCTACTGGCTTATTGGGTGCTCTTGGGCAAATCAGTTTATTACCCTGTCTCTCAGCCTGCTCAGCGGAAATTTCTCCCTCTCCTCTGCAGTCCAAGAGCCAAAAATGTGTAGCCCAGAGGTGGCTACATATGTTTCTGAAAGGAATAAAAATTGTAAATAGTGTTGCAATCCTGTTTAGATGAAGAATGTTATGTAAATCCAAATGATTATTTCTAGCCCAAGGCTTTTTTGCATGTAAAATTGAAATATGAATTTTAATTTTTCCTCCTGGCTCAGTTGTCCTTATTTAACATTCACACAAAATAATTCAAAATGCATCTCATTGGAACATAAAATATACTTGAGTGCAACTATTTCCAACGCTGATCGAATACATTTCAATCTCATTTATGATACCCTTACACAAGTAGTGTATTTGTAGAAACTGTTAGTTTAAGTAGAGAATTACTGGATATAGCTTTCTGTATCCTGTTTATCTGATTGTATTTGGTAGAATGACATTACAACAGAGTGCAAAGCCTGAGGGTTTGGTGATTCTTTGTTCTAAGAGACCAGATGTTTTTTAGAAGATGCAGGAACTTGGAGGATATGGACAGTGGACACCAATTATCAAGATGATCCAGTTAACATCTAAAGAATTAGCCAACTACATCCGTTGGGTCAAAAATTGCCCCATGCTGTATTTAGATAATTTTTAAAGTGGGATGTTCATGGTGGTGTTTTCAAGTTGGGGGAGTAAAATATGCATGTATAATTGAATAGTTTCTCCCATGTAATCCCAGCAATATAAGCAGCAGGGGCAAGGGGCGAAGTTGCTTTTCTACCTGCATTAATTAATCACATTATCAAACAGAAACTGCCAAGGTATCTTGCCTCTATGTGGATTTAGTGAAAATTGTCCTCATATTAACTACAGTATATCACTATGAAATTGTTCAATTGCTGCCTTAACTATATGAATCATTTAAATGGTTCTGAATATTTCAAGCCTGCTAGATTTTTCACTACATATCCTGAAAGTTCCTGTATTTAAACAATGACCCTCTTCTGTTCTGCCTCACCACCCGACGAGAGAACCTACGGAACCTCCGCAAGGTATTCCATCCTCTCATCGGCCCAAGGGTCCACAAGCCTGAGCTTAACAGCAATGAGTGAGGTGATCAGATTTGTAGATGACACAAAATTGAAAATGAAATTTATCATAGACAAGTGCAAAGTGAGGCACATAGGTAAAAATAATCCCAACTATGGATACACAATGTTGGGCTCCATATTAGAAATCATCACCCAGGGAAAGGACACTTAGATGTTCTTACTTTAGAAACATTTATAGAATGAATTATGTCCAGTTAATAACTGTAATCATACGGCAAGTTGGAGATGAAATACATCTTAATTTTGGTATGATTTTGCTAAAGTAAATGGGAAAACTCTGCAATCTATAAGGTGTTGGCTTGTAACATCTGTGTCAGCATAAGATTTGCACCTTGAAATTCCAACAAGAGCAATTCAGTCATACATCTTTAAGTTCTAAGGTACATACAATGAGTTACAGTTTTGACTGTGATTTGATCATTTAATCTGAGTTTGATTCACCCAAATATGAGACTTAAAAATATTTCTGACAAAGCTATTTTTTGAGTTTGACAATAAAAATGATCAGATCCTAACAACTATGGCTCTCTGTATCTTGGGAAAAAGTGACTTAAATCCTGCTATATGACTTTTTAGATCAGTCTCCTCACAAAATCATGTAATATTATTTATGTTATTTATTTATGAGTTTTGAACTGGGTGAAATGGGGATGAACTGGTAAAACTGGGAATGGCATCAGTGTACGCTCCTTTTAAAATCATCCAATTTACATGGTAGAAGCATGATTGGTGTGTAAATGTGCACCTCCACTTCAGATTTGGCACACGTGTGTGCAGCCAGGCAATTTTATAAAATGCGCGCATATGTTATAAAATGACCATGTACCTGTACACGGGCCAACCTGTGCATGCAAATGTGCACATGCACGCAGGTTTGAAAGTTACCATCCCTGAGTGTATTTCAAGATCCTTTCATGGATTCAGCTTTTATCTTTTATTGTAAACAGTACTTGAATGAAACATCTGTCTCAGTACAGAAGTTCATACAGCACCGTGACAGAAATTTTATAAATCTTTATTGAACCAGACTCTCATATAGTACATCATACAGCTTATCTGGAGATTTTAGGCCTTATTCAAAAAGGACGTTTTCTAATTCTGGGACTGTGGAAAAATTCTTCATTGAATAAGACCCTTGTGTTCAATTTTGGAGATGCTCCTCCAGAAAGATATAGGCAGAGAAGAGGCAATCCAGAGCAGAGTTACCAAAATGGAATAATAAACCTTATGTGGTAAGGCTTAAGGACTAAACATGTATACCCTGAAGTAGAAAAGGGGTAATATTATACTAGTGGACATTGCGATGACATCAACCTGACCACACGCTTCTCTATCTCGCTCCCTTGCAGCCAGAGGGGTTTATATAAATTCTGCATGATTTTAAGCAGAGTTTCAGGAAATTAAATTATTGTTCAATCAGGTAAAATGTTGTAGCCTTGACTAGTGAGTGCTGCAGAGGTGACAAAGGAATGCCCTAAGAGAGAGGGGCTGACAAAATCTCAAACAAGATATCGGTGCATGACAAGGCCCTAATCTGACTTTGCAAAAAATGGCTCCCAGAAACACTTACCATTAATACAATAGACCATTTCTGGTTGAGCGAGCTCATAAGCTGGGAGCTGGTGGTAAGGAGCAGTTGTGCCCTAGATAAGTCATTGCTAAATATCTGATTTACATGAAAATTCTGACAGCATACCGCAAAACCAAGTTGCTCACCAACAACAACACCACCAAGCTTCTGATTTTCCTGGATTACTCAACTAAAGTTCAGGCCACTAGGAGGGAGCTCACTACTTAATGCATGCACCATGATATTAATTCCTCTCTGAAGTTCCCACCCATCCAATGGTATACTATAATGAAGAATCTCACCTGATAACTTCTAGCAGGGAAGCAATAGTCTTTGTAGACCAACTAAATTGATTATGTATAATTGGCATCATCATAGTTCTAATTTGTCTAACTTCAGTTATATGCTTATTTGCGTCTGCTGAGCTTATGTAAAAATGTCCCTGTTGCTAAACTAGAGGGCCATGGTCAATGGTCATCATTCTAAGACAGTTTAAATTCAGCAATGTTACGTTCTTCTTGATTTTCTAATGTTGATTGACAAGCCTCATTTTGAATACAAATCATGATAAACGTTATTGGAAACTGCTGAAGTAATCTGAGTACCTATTTTTTTAAAATTTATACTTTATTAAATTTCTCAAACATTTTACAATGAAAAAGAAAAGATAAATGAAAAAACAAACTCAATATTCCACTTTAGGAAAAAAAAATATAGGAAATTATGGACCTCATTTTCCAAGGAGTTACTGTTTGTGATAATTCTGCTAATGTGATTTGTGAATGAGAGAGAGAGAGAGAGAGAGAGAGAGAGAGAGAGAGAGAGAGAGAGAGAGAGAGAGAGAGAGAGAGAGAGAGCACCTTACCATACTGCCTCCTCCCTAGACAGGTATTTGTATCCCTATGGGAGGCCACCTAGTACTTGAGGTGAGGTTGAGTATTAGTGTAGGGGGTTAGGGGCCACTTTTACATTCAACATGAGACGTATGAACAGAACAGTGGTCTCTTGTGAAGATTTGATGACCTACGGAGTGAGGAAACTCACTCCAAGATGAGATTTGTGCAATGTTCTCTCCACCTAGCTTGATGGACTCTCTACCTGGGTAACAACAAGCTCGGTGGAGAGAACATTGCACAAATCTCATCTTGGAGTGAGTTTCCTCACTCCGTAGTTCATCAAATCTTCACAAGAGACCACTGTTCTGTTCGTACGTCTCATGTTGAATGTGAAAGTGGCCCCTAACCCCCTACTTAACCCTCACCTCGAGTTACTAGGTGGGCCTCCCATAGGGATACAAATACCTGTCTAGGGAGGCAGCACTATAGTAAGGTTCTCTCTCGTTTTCTCTCTCAAGCCTGTATCATACTGAAACAGGCCTGTCAGGAGACATCATGAACCACAATGTAACCCAAATTGGGCTAATAGTGCAACTTGCAATAATAGCCATTCACATAGCTGATTTTGCAATACACATGCTTATTAGCATAAGGTACACCCCTTTTTGGTATCGCATGCGATACCAATGCGATATTGGAAAATGAGGCCCTACGTTTGTTATTCCAAACAGTCCACAATAATGGGGAGCCTAATAATAAAAGCAAATATTATCCAGAGAAATATTCATTACCATTGAATAAATCAGAGAGTATACATTTTTTATGACCATTTAAATCCAATTTACATCTAACTCAGTCCTCATCCACCTTTATCAGTAAGGA